>NC_143397.1:156570638-156873668 GCF_052110815.1 Crocodylus siamensis | reverse complement strand
ATGAGTTTTTTTCCTCCAATTGGCACGGAGGGAAAAGCCCCTTGTCTTATGATCGCATACAAGGAAATCTTATGAAATACACTGCCTATTATTAAACTGCTGCCAAAAGCAGAAAGTGCTCAGCAAAGGAAACTATGAAGTTGATTAAATGCAGCTTACACAGAGCATGGCTATAAAACACATAGCCCACATTTGGTCAACATGCTGATGTGAAACTTACACTTTGTTTTTCTTCTTTTTAAAACGTTTTTGTCTCAGGCAAAATTAGCCAAATCAGGTCTGAGTTCTATAGATTGAATAGAGCTCAATCATTCAAGTCTGTGTGTTATCACCACTGGCTAGTATCCTTCCTCCCAGATTCCTCAGCCTGGGGCTTCAGATACTCCCAGATCCATTGCAAGCATCCTACATGCCCACACCTGGAGGTCTTGGAGTTCAGATGACCCCAAGTGTCACTTGCCCTTAGATAAAGGCCAAAGGAGCAAGTTAGGGAGCAATTCAAAATTTGCATAATAATGAAAAGTATAGCTGATATCCTCCCATTGGAAGGCTATAGTAGACTCTCGTACAGGAGCCTGCCCACAGTGCATTGGACAAGTCTCCACCCTTAACTACCCAACCGTATTCAAGGTGATCTTGGGCCACAAGAGGCTGAGATCTTACATGCAAGGCCCTGTGAGCCAGCAGGAACCACACTTGATCTGAGACAACCTGTACAGCCTGGCTGGAGTGTGGTAGGACAGCTCTGGAGTTCCCTACCCTCTAGGTCAACTGGCGTCAGTAGCAGTGGTAGGTAGGGGACAGGAGAGGGATCATGCAGCTGGGTACAGAGACAAAGAAAGGGGGGAAGTTTCTTACCTGTTTTGGGGACTTTAAAAAGTCACCACCTGATACTTCCATATCATGGCCTTGTTGGCTTAGAAATGGCATTTAAAGATCTGTTTTTTTAGGAATTGGCTTATAGGTATAGACACATGCGTTATAAGGGGTGAAGATGGGCAGCAGGGGTTAAATGGATTTCTAAAGGGCTTGGGAGATGTGCACACAGCTTCTCATGCCCCTGAAAGCAGAGGGGCTGTCTAGCACAACAAGCCCAATGGATGGACACAGCCTGAGAATTGAGGGTGGCATGCTATAACATGAGATCACAACCTTCAAGGCAGACAGGTTGTCTAAAACAACAAGGACACAGTCTGGGAACCAAAGAAGTATGTACCATTCTGTCCCATAACATGAGATGAGTGAGACCAGGAACAAAGCCCCAGAGCAGCAGGGAGGCTGAGTCCCAGTTTTGGGGGAACAGACCAAATTAGGAGAAGGCCCACAAGGCTATGTGGATGTGTGAGCACAGAGAAACAGCTAACCAGAGATAGCCATGGATGAAGAGTCATCAGGAGTCATCAAGGGGGATGGCGAATACAAAAGCAGAGACTTGAGATTAACAAAGGGTCCCTCCCTTTGTCCCAACCCTCCTTCTCCCTGAGTGGGGTCCCTATCCCCATCCCCATTCTCCAGGAAGGGTACCCAAGGTCACCATGGAGCAAGGGCATACCAGTAGCCCATCTCAAGCACCCCACTGGAGCAGGGCTCGGCATCTTGCCTCCAGACTGATGACACCTAAAAGAGAGCCTCAGAGTGGAGCCTGCATCCTGACCAGATGTACTTTGACTCTGATGACAGCTCTAGGATTGGTAGATACAGAATTGTTTGATAGTTTGTATTGTTGCTTTTTTGTTACTACTCTGTATCAATAAATTCACCTATTATCAACTGGCAGATGCTGTGGTCAGTCTGAGGGTTGTGCCCACCTGGAACAAATGTATAAGGGCTGAGTTCCTTAAATCGAGTGTCAATAGGCCTGAAAGTGGGGTGGGAGGGTGCAACCACACCTCATCTTGCTATACCCCCTCAATGGATGAATTGTTATACACACTCTACTGTTTCAGTGGGAAAGGTCAAATGCAGTAAAAAGCAAAACAAAACAAAAAACCTCCCCTTCAAGACCATGTGGGTTTTGAAGCAAGCTATGTCATATATAGGCAGGAATGCTTTATAGCACAATAACTACCTGATTAGAGGTGGATCTTTTATAATTTATGTCTCTTTTTCTTAATTTTTTTCTCTCATTATCTCCTCCCTCAGAAAATAACTTTGAGTACATAAAATATTAACACTAGAAGTTGTGCATTCACAACTGATTTACTGTATTAGAAGTAGCCAGTACATGTCTCTTTCTCCATTTATGGTAGGTTGGGAAAGTCATTCATTAAAGTGAAAAAAACCCAACCCTATTTAAATTAATACTATCTGAAAGACCAAATAACTAAAAATAATTCTCAAAATTTGTTGTCATGCTTCAAAAGTGTTTATCTTTGGATCATCCTTTACTGATTGTTTTTCTCATTGTATTAATTTTTAAACAGGTAATCAGTCAGGAACAAACTTAAGTGGTAAGCAGAGCATACTGTTTCAAACAGTTATTCTAAATGTACAGGAACATGTACCTACAGCAAACTAGACTGTTGAATTAGTTGCATCTGTGTGGATATATGTGCAGTGCTGGCTATTTTTTCAAAGACTTGAAAGAAAATGTTGGTATTTTACGCTGTGTTCTTTATAAGTTTGTGGTAAAGAAGCTGTTGTTGACCCTTTTTCAAATAAACGTTTGATGCTGTGCTTACAAAACCGGGGAAAATACATTTGTCAGCTCTCGCCTTTTAGTCCTTGTATAATACAAATGGAAAAAAAATAACAAAACCTTTATTTCTTTTTCTATCTGTGGATTTTTTATGAAGGATGATGTTAGTGTGAGTTTTCTCTATTTTTCTCTATATATACACACGTTCTGATTATCTCATATATGCTCATCTTCTCTTGCAGGAACAGCAGCAATTTAATTCTGTCTCAGTCCGAAAGTGGTGTTATAAACAAATCAACCTCCATCATCAGGAACTAGATAATCTATCTCTTCTTTGTTTCTACTTATACCCTTATCTGCAAGATTTCTTGAGGCGTTATACAGGGGGATAGATAAGCATGTTCAGAATGCTTTTAGGCAGCATTGAAGGCTACACTTGAAGTGACTGTGAAATTAACTTGATTATACTGCAAGGTTTCTTGAAAGTAAAGGCAGGTTGTGGAGAATTTAAAGAAATGAGGAACAGAATAGAGGAAAAGGGGAGCTGAATTTTCAAGATAGGAGATCTGGTTATAATGACCAGAAAAAAAGTCAGCAAGAGTGAATGCAACTGGGTTTTTCTTAGTAGAGTACATCAGCAGTGTCTGTGGCAATGATGTGGTGGGAACTTTGAGCACACTGACTTTGAGGCTGAGTTTTTCATAATAAGTATTGTATTAGGTCCTTCTCTATGCAGAAAAAAAGTCCCATAATGTCTGTGTACTCAGCCTTTTTCTGAAGGCATTTGGAAGTAATGTAGCAGCATTAATTGCTAATGGAAAATTGAGGAAATACAATTTCTTGTCCTGAAATCACTTGTATGGGAAATCCGACTTGCAGGAATTATTCACATGTGTGTAACTTAAGTATTTGCAGAATTAAGATTACATATATATAAAAAAAGTATGGAATCACAAACAGGAGAGCATGCTTTGTACTAGGGCCTTTGTTGATATGGCAGCAAGTAAAAATGTGTAGCATCTAGAAAAATGTGCTTTTAATGTTTGTAGCAGGGCACTGGGGCGCCTGCTACTGGCATTGGGAATAGGGCTGGGCTGCCAATCAGCAGGACAGCACAGCTGAAGGTTGCGTAGGCAACAGATTGGGTCAGCTGACAGCCAGGGGGCGGCGCCTGGCCCATATAAACAGAAGAGGCTGAGGCCAGAGCAGTTTCCTTCTGGCAGCCTAAGAGGCAGAAGCCCTGCTACAGAGCTGAGCAAGGCAGAGCTGCCTGAACATTTGAGTGCCTATGTGTTGAGATTAGATGGAGAGGCCTCTGTTACGAAGGCTTGAAGGAGAGCCAGGGTGGCATGGAATGTTATAGCCGGTAGGCTTATTTTGAGTTAGAGCCGGTTGGCTGATAGCTTTGAGTTGCTGTTGGGCTGTTTGTATAAAACCGGAGGACCGGGTGAGGCTATAAGGGGACGGAGGAGCTCCTTATTAGGAGCTCCCCAGTAAGGTGGGGGTGCTCCCAGCACTGGAGGGAGCGCTGAAGTTTGGGGTGTCCCGACCCCAGCCCAGAGGGGCGATTATCGGGACAGGCTAAGGGAGAGATCCCCAATAGAGGGAGGGGGTTTCCTGGTGCCCAGGGAGGGCACAGAAATTGGTGCCAGAGCTGGCACTGCAGGAGACCACCGGAGAGAGGAGTGGCATTTTGGGGTTCATGACCCCAGCCCTGTGTGGGGGTGGTATTTAGCCCAGTGGGGCGTGCGACCCAGAAGGAGGGTCAGGGGGCCAGGCATGGCTATAGGCCACCTGAGCCTGAGCCTGAGTGCGAGAAGCGCGAGACAGGCCCCGAGCAGGCGAGGGAGCGCGAGAAGCGCGAGACAGGCCTCGGAATGGGGTGAGTTTATTGAAGACCCCAGAAGGGGCAAGGCCATTGAGAGGCCTGGGTAAGGTGGACGCACGAGTAAGGGCCCAGTGAGGGCAGATGCATGGGTAAAAGCCTAGAAAGGGCGAGCCACTGGGAGAAGTCCCAGAGAGAGGGGTGAATCTAGTGGGAAGCCCCGGGGAGGGCAGAATTCGAGTCAGAGGCCCTAGGGGGGCGACCGGCACCAGATCTGCATAAAGTCCCAGAGAAGGGCAAGCGCGCGGTAAAAAGTCCCAGAGAAGGGCGGGCGCATGAGTAAAGCCTGGAGAAGGGCGGATGTGCAGATCGGGGCCCGGAAGGGCAGGTGCATGATTAGAAGCCCAGAAAAGGGGCGGGCACGCGACTAGGAACCCAGAGGGGGCACGTATCTTGGAGAGGCCCCGGAGAGGGTGGGTAGACAAGAGAGGCCCTGGACAGGGCGAGCGTAAGCTGATAGGGCCCAGAGAGAGTGAATACTTGGGCAGGGACCTTTGGGGGAAAGACCTCCAGGGGAAGCATAGTGGCAAGACATAAGAACGTCCAGTACACCAGCAAGGCTTGGGGCGTGCTAAAGGGGAGGTCGGAAGCATGTGTGGCCCATAAGGCTGGGGTGCACCAGATCACTGTACAGAGTAGGGACTAGGACAAACTTGGCACTGTGTCCAAGCGGATGATAAGGCAGCCTCCCATTAGTAATATTCCAGCAAGACATGGCGGGCGAGAGAGAGGGTGCGTTTGAGACCCAACTTGGCACGGTAGGGATGCCAGGGGAGATCACGGCCGCTCCTGAGCCCCGCCCCTTGACAAAGTTACATATTTTAAGTTTTCTCTCAGCAATTTAAGCTGTCTTTTTCTTGTGACCTCTTTTCAGCGTAAACTTCATCCTGGTACCCATATTTCTTAGTATTTTTTTCTGCATTGTCGGAAAGAATGAAGCATGTTAGTTAAATAATCATTCCCCTTCCCCACATCTTAAATGGAAATAGACTAATTCCAATTTGTCTTTGAAGTGGTAGTTTCATTTTAGGAGGGGATTTATTCTTCTCTTTCAACTGATCCTTTAATGTTGACTTGACATTACATGAGTGGATCAACCTTGAAGGAACATTCAGCAAAACAGTTTCTGCAAATTCCAGGATTTCTTATTAACTACCTCCTGTCTATGCTGCATCTCCCTTACTTGGTATTGTTATCATTGGAAATTCCTCAATTTGAGGATGATCTCTACCAAAGTGCATTGATGGGGCTTGAGATAATTTAAGAGCTGGTCCTTAAGCCACAGACCCGTCCGTAGAAGTTGTAGGTCTTTACACAGAAGAAAGTAGAGTGTAGATCAGGATTTTTCTCCTTTTCCTTCCTCCTCTTTCTTTTCTCTGCTTTCAGGGTAAGACACTTTACCCTGAAATGGGCAGCCACTTAGTTGGATTTGTGGGCCATTGGAGTCAATCAGCAGCCAGTTCCTCCCAAGCCTTGACAATGACACCCTTGAGGTATGTCTTCAATGTGTCCTTGTAGCATTTCCTCTGGCTACCATGAAATCTCAGGCCATTACTAAGCTAGGGGCAGAGCACTTGTTTTGGGAGTCAGGAATCAGGCATCCTCATATAACATCTATTCCACTGAAATTTGGTGCTTGAGGATGAACATTGCTTGATAACATTGGCTTCAGGAAGGAAGCTGGCATTTGTGCATTGATCTTCCCATTTCATGTGGAGAATTTTCCAGAGCCATCATTTGTGATACCTCTCCAGGCTCTTGAGATAACAACAGTAGGCCACCCATGTTTGATGTCTGTAAAGGAGAGTGAAAATGATGACTGCATTGTAGACCTGGACCATGGTGTCTTTCCAGAGATTGAGATAAATAAAGACACACCAAAGCAATTTCCCAAAAAAGACACTTGTGCACAGGATCCTGTGCTGGATCTCTTCATCAGTGTTCACTCTCTGAATGAAGTGGCTACTGAGGGGAAGTGCTTGACTACCCCCATGGTCTTTCCCTCAATGGTAATTTGGAGGTGGAACATATTTATGGTCTGAAGCAGGCTGATAGGGTATTTTATTCTTAATGATGTTGAGAGAGAAGCTCAAAGTTCAGTAGGCTTCTCCAGAAAGATCCAGCATAGTCTGGAGGTTTTCCTTGTGTGCAATGATGGTGCAGTCATTGGCATATTGAAAGTCAAGCGTCATGTGTAGACAAAATGAGAGGCATGCATGCATGACATTTTAAAGCGGTGCAAAAGCATTTAACCTGCTTTAATGGTTTTGGTGTTTGGATGCATTGGTGGGGTATTGTGGAGTAATTCCAGGCGGTGTAGCAAATTTTGAAGTAATGTGACTTAAATGACTTGGGGCACAGCAAACTAAAACTCCTCTGGGGTATTTTAGTTTGCTGCCCTACATCCATGGAGCAAAGTACCAGGCAGCTTAGGGTCTCTGCAGGAAGTGTGTACAGGCAGCCTGGCAGCAGCCTGGGAAAGCAGGCTCTGCCAAGAAAAAAAAAAGGGGGGCAAGCCTGATCTTTTTATTTCTTTGTTTGTTTTCCCCCTGGAGTCTACCTGCCTGAGCTACATGGGGCCCCAGTGCTTCCCTCCACGGCTGCAGTCTCCCCCAGGACCATCTAAGCCAGGTGCCTGCAAGTGGATGCCGCCTGGCAGAGGTGCCACCGCTGTCATAGAGGGAAGCACCAGCTCTCCCACTCCCCTCCCCCACACAGCAGCCCATGGACTGCTCTGCTCACTGAAACTCCCCCTCCCATCCCCACAGTTGGAGAGACAAGTAAGTGCATGGGTGTGCATGACATGGGGGTTTACTTGGACCTAAATTGAAGCATTGTTTTTAAAAACCCACTGCTTCAATTTAGGGCCCCTGTTTTATCTACACACACCCAAGGATGGTTGTTTTAAGTAATTTTGTCTTTGACTGAAAACATTCCAAGTTGAGGAGCCCTCAGTATTCAGTATTTAATATCAATATTAAATATTTCAGTATTTATTATAAATTCTAGAAGGAGGTGGTCTTTAATGAGCACCAAGATGACTGTCAGAATTATGGAGAACGGAGTTGGGGCAAGGACACATCCTTGCTTGACCTCATTTCAGATGACAAATGGATCTGCCTCCAATCTGTTACACAGGATAGTTGCTGTCATCTGAACATGGAGGAGCCTCAGGACCTTGTACATTTCCAGACATCCAAATCTGGCCAGGGTTTTCCACAAGACTTCATGATTGTTGGACTCAAAGGCCTTAGTGAGGTGAAAGAAGGCCACATGCAGGTCCCGGTGTTGTTCTTAACACTTTTCTTGGACCTGGAGGGCAACAGGATGGTTGGAAACCACACTGAGATTTTGGAAGAACTTCCATAGCAAGAGGTAGAAGATGGTCCAGGTGGATGCAGGCAAGGATTTTCCCTTCTGTGGAAAGGAGGGTGATACCTCAGTAATTCCCATATACAGACTTATCTTCTTTCTTGGAAGATAGTCATTTTGTTCACATTCCTCAGGTCCCAAGGGATCTTTTCATTGTTCCAAATGAGCAGAATACATTTGTGGAGCCTCAGTACTGGTTCCTTGCCACCATCCTTGTAGATATCAGCAGGTATACCATATGGTCCAATGGCCTTGTTCTTGGTTTCCTTAAGGGCACACTAGACTTCTTTTAGGAAAAGAGGATTGATGAGGAATCATTTTTCAGGGTGTTGGGGGATGGATGCAATAGTGGTATCCACCACAGTGGATTCACAGTTCAGGAGTGCCTCAGAGTGCTCTTTCCATCTAGATTGGATAGGTTTACTGTATTTGAAGAGTGTTGATCCATCCTTTGATTACATTAAAGTGGGGCCATGGGAAACTGGGTTATAGGTGTCTTCTGTTGCCCAGAAAAAAAACTACGTATGTCATGTTTGTCAGCATAGAGCTGGATCTCTTTGGCTTTATCTTACCAACACTGATTTTTGATTTCCTACATCTTTGTTTGTGCTTTGACTTTGAGAAGCTGATACATCTCCTTCTGCTGAGATGAGGTATCATATTGCCAAGCAGACTAAACCCTTCTCATCCAGTACAGGAGGGCTTGGATCTTGGTATTGCTCTCATCTTGGTGACAGGTGGTGTTGACAGGTGGACTCAGCACAGACTGCATGGACAGCAGCTTAAAACCCCTTCCAGAGTTCTTCAGTGTTGCCTTTGTTTGTGGACAGGGCAGAGAGCTTTCCACGGAGGTAGTGTTAGAGATCCTTACAGACCTTTGGGTCTTGGAGAGATTTGATGTTGAGAATCCTTTGCATTGCTTTTGACTTTTTTGGTGTTTTGAAGCACACTAGAAGTTTATATGGATCTGGCAAGATGATGATCTGTGTAGCAGTTCTGGGTTCCTTGCATAGATTCATAGATTGTTAGGGGCTGGAAGGGACCTTGCAGTTCATTGGGTCCAGCCCCACCCTTGCCAACACCACCACTCTAAGCAGGAAGCCAACTGGGGTTAAGTGACTGTCCAGTCTCCTCTTGAAAAACTGCAGGGTAGGTGACTGCACCACCTCTGGAGAGTTTATTTCACAGTCTGGACACCCTGACTGTGAAGGAGTTTTTTCTGGTATTAAGCCTGAAGAGGCCTTCCAGGTGTTTGTACCCATTGGTCCTGGTCTTCCTCAGGGGTGCCCTAGTGAACAGTTGTTCACTGAGCTCCTGATGCACTCCTCTGATATAGCAGTAAGCCACTATCAAGTTCCCTCTCAACCATCTCTTCTTTAGGCTAAAGAGGCCCAGGTTCCTCAGCCTTTCCTTGTATAGCTTGCCTTGCAAGTCCGTGATCATATAAGTGGCTCTTTCCTGGACCCTCTCAAGTTTTCCCATGTCCTTGTTGAAGTGCAACACCCAGAACTGTATGCAGTACTCCAACTGTGGTCTCACCTGTGCTGAGTATAGCGGGAGTATCGCTTTCTCAGTTTTACATGAGAGGCATCAGTTGATACTTGCCAGGTTGTTATTTGCCTTGCTGGCCACTGCCTTGGACTGACGGCTCATATTCATGTGATGGTGAATCATCACCCCTAGGTCTCTTTTGACCGTGGTGCAAGTCAAGCTGTCACCACTGAGCTTGTATGTATGTTGGGGGTTGTTTGTCCCCAGATGGGAGCACCTTATAAATAGAAGTGTTAAACTTCCTCTGGTTCCAGTCTGCCCAACTCTTGAGCCTGTCCAGGTCTGCCTGTATCTGGAATATATCTTCTGATGAATTGAAGCAGTGGGTTTTTAAGTTCTGAAACACTGTCCCATAACTTCATGTTATCCATGAATTTGGCCAGCAAGCTTTTCATGCCCCCATCCAAATCATTGATAAAGATGTTGAAAAGCACCAGTCCAAGCATGGACCTCTGAGGGACACCACTGGCCACTTTGCACCAGGATGACAAAGATCCATTTATTAGAACACTCTGGGTCCTACCCTGTAGCCAGTTTCCCACCCACTGAAGCATCGAGCAGCCGAGCCCACAATCTTCTAGTATCCCACAAGGATATGGTGTGATACTAGAACAAAGGTCTTTTGGAAGTCTAGGTATATAACATCTACCTCGTCTCCCATGTCCTGGTGAGAGACCTGATCGTAGAAGGAAACAAGATTGGTAAGACAAGATTTACCTGCAACAAAGCCATGCTGACTGTGGTTCAGAATTTTACCTTCCGCGAGCGTATCACACATAGATTTTTTAATGAGCTTTTCCAGGATTTCACATGATATATAGGGGTCCCATATTTCCAGTATCAAAAAAGGAGGACACCTTCGGGGAGGGAGAGGAGGAAGCGGGGGGCGGAGGGAAGGGGAAGAATGAGGGGAAGGGGTATATGATTGGGGGACAGTGATATGCCCATGCCCTGCCTCTTCCCTTCACTCCTAAGCCACAGCCCCCCCCCAGTGCTGTTGCTGCCTCTCACTCCTAACCCACTGTGCCCCAGTCCTACTGATCATCCTCACTTCCAACCCACAGCCCCTGCCTCCTCAGCCCTGCTTGTCCCCCTCATTGCTGACCTGCAGTCTATGCCTCCCTAGCCCCGTGCTTTCTCTGCCGTCCTGTTGAGTGTACATTTTGGCTGAACTTGGAAAATAAAACTTACTTTGTGAACCTAGAGTCAGAAATTTGAGTGACATGACTGGCCCAGTTGTTGATGCCAGATGACCATTGCCTCAATAGTCGTGGTGTTTGCTTGCAGGAGGATGCTAACATTGGTGCATCTCTCCACTGAAGTTGAAGGATCTTCTGCAAGCAGCATTGATGGTACTTTTCCAACAACTTTAGATACCTCCTGTACATTGTCCATGTCTCAGCTGCCTAAGTAAGGTGGGGTCATGACTGCTTGATAAACCATGAGCTTGGGTTTGGATCTGATGTTGCGATCTTCGAATACCTGTTTCTTCAGACGTACAAAAGCTTCACTTGCATATTTGAGGTAAAGTTGGATTTCTTCATCCATGTCAGCCTTCTGTAAGAGATGGCTTCTGACGCATGGGAAATACTCAATATTCTCCAGAGTTTCACCATGGATCTGGGTTACTGGAGCTAGAGACTGTTCATTATGAGCTTGTTGGTGGAGGATCTTAGTCTTCTGAATGTTGAGCATTAGGCCCATTTTCTTGAAAAGACCTGAACGCTTGTCTGAAGGTCTACTTCTAAGTGAGCACACATTACAGCATCATCAGTGTATTGGAGCTCAATGTCTGTGGTCAGGGTGGTCTTTGTTTTGGCTTGGAGTTAGCTGAGATTAAACAGTTTACCATCCATTTAGTAGTTTAGCTTCACTCTGGCTGGAAGCTTGTTGGTGGTCAGCTGTAACATTGCTGCAAACAATATTGAGAAGAGTGTTGGAGTGATGATGCAGCCTTGCTTAAGTTTCATTTTAACCTCAAAAGGCTCTGTGATAGATCTAATATGGAGAACAACTGCTGGCATACCTTCATGGAGCAGGCAAAGAATGATGACAAATTTTGGTGGGCATCCATACTTTAGAAGAATCGTATTATCTTATGATAGTATTGACTTTTTACTTAGAACACGAAATGAGCAAGGTATCTACTTCATAAGCCATGATGACTTGTTAATGGCAACCACTGAATCCTGAAATTTCTAATCTAGATAAAAAATAATATGGCATATTAACATAGTTTTCTTCTATTGGGAACTGAATGACTTAAAGAAGCAGTACTGCATAAGGCAAAACATTTTTACACTGTTCTCTCGAAAGAAACCTAGTTCAGTAGCTCCAAAAGTATTTTTCAGTATTGTCTGGTGCTTGCTTTGCAGCTCATAGCAAAGAGTTGTTTGTTTAGATCCAATTTCTCCTTGGGCACATGCCATAATTGGCTTTCTTGTTGGAAAATCTCAGTAGATTGAGTCAGGAATAAAAGGCCATGAGGCATGAACTACTTTCTTTCCCCTAAACAGGTACCTTCTACGTCTAGATTCATTTATATTAAAATTAATAATGTTTCCTTTCCATATGAATCTCCATATGGGAATCACAAAGTGCTCTGTAAGCATTAATGGATTATGTGTCTACATTTCTGTAAGGAAGATAATAGGTATAATTATGCCAGTTAGTCACAGCAGCATAGGAAGTTTGGACTTCTGTTACCTAGGCTGTATCTCCTCAGGGGAACCAGTTCTAATCTTGTTAATATGTGAGCAACTCCACTGAAGTCGTTGTTTATTAAATAAGAGTAGCCTTTAGCTTAAGGGCTGCTGCTATTAGCTTTAGTTCAGTATCATTGGCTATAGTAACAAAGGGAAGAGGGAAAAAGCGTTTTTTCTCCCCACAGCTACAGAGGTGCTTAAGACCTCACAGAGGTGTTCTGTATCTTGCATAAGCCCATCTCCACTGTAGATGCATGCAAGTAAAATCAAGGAATGGAGAAGCTCTAAAGATTACTTAAGAGTAGATAAATACTATGTAATGTAGTCTGTTGCTGCTTTCTCTGTGAGTTTCACAGGAAACATACCAGGCACCACTCTCTGTATCAGTAGCAGCTGGAACCACAGAAAAAAGACAAAAAACTGTCCTACAATATTAGAAGTTGTCAATAAAGGGGAGATAACAATATTATTTAAGTATGAAACATTTAATATAAGCGACGGCTGAAAACTTGGCCGGACCTACACATGAAAATTAAAATGACCTAATTAAAATAACAGTGCATCCTGCACAAGAATGCAAGATCATGACTAGGACCATGCAGAATAAACCATGCCCAATTGGTTTCATCTCCTGTGCTACTTGCAAATGTACCCAATGTTTTATTATGCTAAACCATTCATAAATTAACTGCATATCTCTGCGTGACTGTATCTTGACACATCCTCCCTTGGTTAAGGAATATTTCTCAGAACAGGCATTCAATGTCTGTCTGGGGTTTTGCAAATGTCTCCATAGACCATCACCAGTGGAGACTATTGTGGATTCTTCCCCAGTGTTAAAACAACTACCCAAGACAGTGTCCTATGATCAATGTCCCAAGGTATTCCATTCAGTCAATCAAAACCCATCCTATTTGACTACTGTGTTACCTCTGGAGTGATCAAAAGCTTGAAAAAACAAGTTTCACACCTGGATTACCCAAAACAGGATCCAAGGAGTTAGTGATTGTAATATGATGGTCCTTCCCTACCTGATTTGTTCAGACTTAATTGACCAGCTATCAAAGAGGAATACTTTGAAGCTATACAGTTGAACAGTATAAGAACAAAACAGATTTGCCAGCAAGGTGTGCACTCCAGGAGAAATAGAGGAATCATTCTGCACCCAGCTGATCATTCCCAGGTGATGGATCCATGCTCAGTGAAGTCTGAAAAGATGGAAACCACTTCCTAACTGCATTAGTGAGAGACACTTTTGTAGCTAACATATACTAGGACTTTTGTGATAGTTTGTTTTCTGAATATTGGGAAGGAATCTTTTGCAGTCATTTAGTTTTATAACTCGCTTGTGGTATAGTTATTAAAACTTTTCTGTCATTAATTGAATGAGGTGTCATGTCAATCCTTAACTGCATCCCACTCTTTGAATCCCACTCTTGACTAATAAGCATTTTGCTTTCATGAAAAAGCATGTTTCCTTTAAGTGTAAAATGAGGGAAAACATGGAATAGAAGAGGTTTCTTACTTCTAATTTTATGATTTAACTATATGGCGGGGGGGGAAGTTATATAAAAACAGGAATCTAATTTTATTTCATTGATTATTTCTCTTTTTTTGCCTTAAGGTCATTGTAAGCACATTGAAGTTCTAAGGTTTTTAGCTGCTTCTTGGAAAGAAAAAAAAAAGAAAAGCAGTGCTGAAACCTATTTTTTGCTTTGATCTATGTGAGTCTAGGGAACCTAAAGCAATGCACTTAGGTAATATAAATTGCAGTGTAAATCAGGGTTGCAAGCCTCACACTGGAACTGTTGGTACCTTTTAGTTTTGTTAACATTTTTTTCAGCTTGACTTGCAGAATGATTTGTAGCCTTTTGTTCTGATTCACTGGACTGTGTTCCTGCTGAAGGCAGGGCAAATTTGTACCTTATAGACTAACCAACATAGCTTCCATATATAGCACCAGCCTGCATGGGCTGAAGCTCACTTCATCAGCTGTGAAAAGACATGCACAAGCCAGTGTATAGGGAGGAGAGAGCAATTTGTATACACAAGGCAGAAAGGATGGGGAGAGAGGGGGAAGAGAGTCAGCGCAGGCAGAGGCCAACAAGCAAGCAATAAATACATAGGAACAAGTGTCACAGAAGCTGATCTTGATAATGGGATAAGACTCCCTAGTCCCCATTAAACCATACTTAACAATCCAGTCTGTTGATGATTTCTTATTCCACAATTTCTGGTTCATATCAGTCTTTTTTTAAAGATTTGTGGCCTAAGAATAGCTACCTTCTGGTCAACAATGTCCAGGGAGGTTGAAGTGTCTTGCCACATGTATCTTTCTGTAATTGATGTCAGATTGGTGTTCATTCAATATTCATTCATTCTTTCACACTGGGATCTCCTTGTTGGTCCAATGTAGACAACAGAGGGGCACTACAATCAGGTGATGGTATATAGAATATTGGTAGAGTTGCAGGTAAATGAACCTTAAATGTTACAGTCTGTGTTATTCGGTCCAGTGATGATGTGGTCTGTATCAATATTGGAGCCTGATGCCTTTGGTGAGACTGGGAGTTCTGCCTCCATCATATATAAGACATTTTAGGATTACCCTAGCCCACATTTCTTGTTTTTAAAGCATGGTAATAATTTGTCTTGCACTTATCTTAATGTGCAATTTCCTCAAAAATAATGTAAGCACAGCTGGTGCATCCAGGAGGTTTCTTGAGTGATCTTGGGTATCTTTAACTGGCAAATCCTGAAGTTCAGACATTATTTTGACCATAGGGACATAACCATCATGCATGTAAAATTTAAACAGTTTTCCATTATTACTGGGATATGGAAAGGGAAGGGGGTGCATTTTAAAGGTTGTTTTTGATAGGAGAAATGTGTAATTGCTCCAGTCAGCACTAGACATACTATAGTGGGCCAGAATCAATCCTGACATGAATCAATGCAACCTTAACAAGAACAGTAGTGTATTCCAGCTATTTTGCTATAAGTTCATATTTTGATAAAATATGGTTTTATCAAATTTCAAGATAGTGTCAAGGTTTTCCCTCTCTTCCTTATGCTCCTTTCCATCCTTTCTTTCTCCTTTTTGTTTCCCCTTTAGTGTCTCATTTCCCTTTCGTGTACCCTTCCCATTCTCATGTTTTTGTATCCCCTCATGTTTTCCACTCTAAGTCTTACCTTCATAGGATCAAAATGGGTCACGAAAGAGACTTTTGAATTGTTGAAAGTGGCATGATGTATATGCACTGTTGCGGTATTTATTTTTCTATATCCTTTTCCTTTACTGTTTCTCTTTATTGAGAATGTAACTTGAGCCTTTTTCTTATGCAGTACACAACACACTGGGACTTTGAGTTCTGCTAGGGTTTTAATGGAATACAAAAAATAAATACTATTTAACAAAACCTTATCATATGAGCCATTTCCAGCAGCAGGATTTCCTCTGACAAAGTTCTGATTTTTTTCCCTTCACCCTTCTGTATCCCATCTTTTTCTTTACTCCCAAAAGCCAATCTGAGACAGGCAAAACTGTTTTTAAACTGACTCTCTTCTGTGTTTCTGTAACAGGCCTTTTCTAGACTCATGGGCCCCAAAGTACAACTAGGAGGTACTTAGGCGTGTTAGTCTGAAATCTATTCATAGCATCTAATGGGGACTAGGCTTTTGCCTAGAAATGCTTATGTCTCCCTGAACAAGTTAGTCTCTAACATGCCACCCTACCCTGCCAAAGTATAGCTCAGTAAGGATTTAAACCTTGATGAGTGGGTCTGGTTTTCTTGGAGCTCAGTTAAAGCTTATTAAATACTGCTGTAGGGAAGCAGGTTAGGTTTGCCAGCATAATCAAACCATGTGACCAACACTGCTCTCCCATGTGTTTCAAAACAAGTACAAGAACGAGCCTAATCATTGCCCCTTTAATTGGTGCTTTTAGTTACTACCATGGGATGTTAAACAGATAACCTTGACTTGTGTTAAAGATGCTTTGAGAAGCTTAATTCCGTATTTCATAGTGTTCATGAGTTTGTTTCAGCTTTAATGGCATTTTAACACAGCATTTATGGTTAATTATTTAAGAGCTATTATTTTAAACCCTCCACATGAATGACCAGTAAACATAGGTAAATACAGATAAAACTACAAGTGTCAAATGAAGAGAACAATCAGAATATCTTTGCTTCTGAATAAACAAATAGTAATTATCTGCTAAAGTTAGCACAATTTTATCCCAGAATCTAGGAATTTTATCCCAGATCTCAAAAATTATCATCTAAAGGTAGCAGTGGAAGTCATAGCGTGTAAAGTATTCATGGAATAGAATGTAAATCTGGCAAATTTCAAAGTGTGGGAATGAATAGCAAAATTATGATTTAAAAAAAAATTATCTTTCAAGATTCTTGCTTAAATTTTCCTCATGTGGACATGAGGTGTTAATAGTAATATATATGTATAAAAACATGCGTGGAGGCACATCCCTAATATGAAAGGAAAAAAAAAACGCATGAGAAAAAATAATGACATAAAAATGTATGAGTTCCTGCCGTTTTTCAGGCACATTGTTGCTAATAAAACTGCTATTTAAATTATATCTCTAATTTTTATCTATGGTAACAATAAAAGCAGATCATTATTTATAAATGGAAATGTAAACCACAATAATGAACAAACAAACACATTACATATTCATGAGGCATAATTTAACCTGATTAATATTATTTGACAGGCACAGCTTTTGAAAAATGTCTTAGTCCTAGATTGTAGCTATTGGGCCCCAGAAATAAAGGTTGAGTTTAGATGTTAATGTTATCTCTCATGAATTTTATTTCCATTATTTATATACATTGCTGGCACACAAACAATTGTATTGTTATGAATAAAAAAAACAACAGTTAGGTGGCAGATCTTGGACTGAATATACAGAATGTCTTACTGAGTACTGGATACCAAAAAGTTGCTCAAGTTCCTCACAGTTGCTCTATGAGAGCTACGACAGTTGTTCAGGGTCTCATTGTAATCAGGTTGTGGGTGTCTGAACTTGGGCACCAAAAACTGGTAGACCTTTCTGAAAATGCTGTCCAGTCGGCCTTACAAAAAAACTGTAACAGAGCTGGGAACAGAATACTGATCTCTGCCATGTCAGTTTTGGTTCCGAACATAAGATCATACCTTTTTGTCAGTGTTATAGGTCATGTATTATTTATTATGCCAGACACATTCCCTGTACAAATGAATTTTGAAAGATGAATTCCTTTGGGAGTATGTGTCTCACAATACTTCAAATAAAATGCAGGGGGGAAAAACCCCTGAAACAAATGGCTTTTAGGAAATTATATCAAATTTAATTAGTGATGTATCTATCCCACATGAAGAAGCATCTATAGTTGTGAACTATTTTGCCTAAAGAAGCTGCTTCTTTAGAAATGTCTGTTTTACTTAGTAGGAACACTGACAGGCTTTATGATTTTTAAACTACTTTTGGTCACTCAATGTTGATTGAACTGTGAAATCCCAAAAGTGCAACAAGAATCTGTAAAGGAAAAAAAGAAAGATTTGGAGTCTTGTTTGATTGTTTTGTTTTACAATAATGCTTTCTTGCTATTTATCCTGTGATAATAGCACATGATTTTTTTTTTGTAGTTGCTATGGACTACCACTACCTTAGATTATATTATGACAGATTTGAAGCTGCTCCAAAATAATTTAAGAACACTATATCAGTCTACTTATTGAGAAGTTTATTGTAAAAGTATATTGCTGTAAAAGGGGGCTCTGTGAAAAAAACAGTGACTTCTCAGAAAACAATTGTCAAGAGACAATGCCATCACTGGAAAATGCTTGTGAATATAGATCAAAATGAGTTGGGAAGCTTTTTAAAAGGACCTTGGGGGGGTGGGGGGAAGAGTTTTTTGTGGAACCAGACTGAGATTTAAAGATCCACTGAAGATGATTCAAAATTCTAGGCCTTCCTAGATTTCTTTTGGGAATAGTAAGTCAGGCAGTAAGAAAAAAAATTATACAGATTGGTTGAAAGCCCTTTTTTTCACTGTTTTCTTTTCTCTATTGCTAAAGTAAAACAGCCTTCTGTTTTAAGAAGGGTATCTTATCACCATGACTCTAATCATCATTAATGATCACAGAATCCACAAGGCAAGAACCACAGGGCTTAATCTTGGTCAGACCTGAAGGTTAAGAACAATTATGTACAGGACACTGTGTCCAGGCCTTGATCTAGCTATAGAAGCCCTCTAGGAAATGTTAATCTGAGTAATGGAATTTTATCCCAGGTCTCAAACATCATGTGTCCTTCTGTGAATGTTTTGTATGGCAGGGACATGCCAGTTTGGAGAACTCTTAGGGAGGAACTGAGACAGGGCTGCCTGCAAGCATCCCTGACAGCTTGCTGCTGAGCAGGCTGTCAGGGAACCAGTTGCTCTTCCTCCCTCTCTCTTTCCCTTAGATTGAGTGAGGAAGAATAGAGCATACATGCCACACAAAGACAAACCAGACACAAAGATGTTCCACAATTAATAAATAACAACTTTGTAGCTGATTTACCATTTTATTGCACAGTAAACTGCTTTCACATGATAATTTATGACACAATTAAAGTAGTGCCTGCCTAAGGCCAGAGAATAACAGGTTTTCACCACTGGAAAGAGAAAGACAGAATGCCTGACAGCTACACAGGTACACTCAGAAAGCTCTGGAAACACTTGCCCTATAACTATAAATTATGGGGGAGTTTTTTTGAGAAATTGTATACTTATAATAAGTAGTGGCATCACAGTAGGATTTAAAGCATTAACCTGGGCATCTAAGTGAGTTTTTTGATGATGATTTCTTAGTTGTTTTTAGGTTGTATGGCTGTTATAACAATCAGGTAAATGATGGATGGTATCTGCATGAATGCACATAGAAGAATACCTCAGGCTTGGAAGAAAGTGTTGTGTAGCACAATCCATCTTGATTCTACTTTTCTTGAAAGCAGTAGAAAATTGGCTCCTCAGACTAATCCTCACAAAAGTAGCCACGTAATGACATTCTGTCATGGGATTAGGTGTGAATGGATCTGTCCTCTACACACTGGGCATATCTATACAAGATGTATTAATGTGCATTAGCCTAATTTAATGCCCTCCCCTAATGCACATTAAAAATGGAAAAATTAGGTTAGCTGTGCCTAAATTTGATATCTACAGATGCAAGTATCAAATTTAGGAATAACTAGTTAAAGCACATTAATATATTTTTAGTGCCAGGTCTGCCCAGCTACTATGGGCACTTTACTGCCAAGTGCACTAACTTCAGTGCTTAGTCGTTGCATGTGTAGACACCTGCTAAAATTGCTTAATGCACATTAAATTTAGTAATGCTTCAATATATGTGTAGACATGCCTGTTCTCTAGTACCTGAATACAAGATTTAGCCAGTCATGACTCCATACATGTCCATTGTGTTCTATTTTACTTCTATTTAATTTGAGTATAAGTATATGAATAGCCTCGTAGAACTCTGTCATTTTATGGAAGGAAATATGTTCTTAATACCATCTGGCAAGACACAACATTTAGGAAGTGGGGGTTAGAGGGCAGGGGGAAAGAATGAAGACTAAAACAGAATGAAAAGCAGCTGGAAAATACAAAGAAAAAACCCAGAAAAAACAGAACCAATTAGGAATATGGTCAATACAGAAGTGCAACAAGAAATAAGATAATATGATAACAGCAAGGATCACACTAAAAATTTTAAGATGGCATGTAAGACTTTGTAGGCCCTTTTAGACTGCCCAGGAAAATAACCTTTTATAAACAGATGGAGGTTGTTTTTGCTGATTTTTTTTTTACGTGAATTTTCTGAAAATTCATTATTATAAACATGGTGTTATTATTGTAAATATACGGACAAATAGTTAAAATAGTACATATTTATAAATCAGCACAGCAACATCTTGAGAATCCAGACATATTGGAACTATTTTATGCTGTACAGATATGTAAGAAGGGCAGTCTGTGTCCAAAGATGAACAGTGAATAAAAGCTATATGAGGTAATAGAGAGCTGATGCAGTATTCCATAAAAATAATTTGGTTTGAGAGTCTCCCTTAATAGGTTCGCTTGTCAATAATTTTGAAAGATTATCATCATATATATGAGCCCAAACTACCAGGTACTCATGTCAGAGAAAAGAGCTATAGCAAAGCACAAAATGAAAAGACAGTGCTTAATTTTAGGCAAGTGTTTACACACATGCTCTACAGATTTGGAGCCCCAGCAAAAGATAAAAAGAATGCTGCAGAAAAGGAAGAAAAGCAGTTGAACCTGTACAATATTATATGATAGATCTGGGCAAAGTAACTCATTTTCACAGAGCATTTTCATATTTCGAAATTGGGTTTTGTTCTGATTTGGCATCAAACCCACTAATTTTAATTTTCTCCATTAATGGGAATGTACGAGTGGAGGTCTATCAGAACACCAACATAACTTGCACAAAGGTATAATTATTCCTCCTTTTCTGAGTGGTATCTTTGTCTCAAAGCAGAGTGATTCATACAGTTGTAGGTCTGTGACCTGCATCCACTCCACTTTTATTATGGAGTAAAATCATCTTACTTTGTATAAAATATACCACTGTGTGTTCACACCCTCAACTGGAAGCTTCAGGGCCTGGGAATTAAGGTTTTGAAGCCTCAAGCTGTCATCAACTTTTCAGGTCAGCTTGTAAAGGATATGACAGAAAACCAGGTAGGCAAGTTACCAAAGGAATCAAAACTTGCATGGCCGGCATGCTTTCATTGGATCCTGTCTTATTGCTAGCAGAACTTTGTTGACAACATCTGCTTCCACAAAAGATTTGAATTTTGACAAATTGCATTTTTCAACAGAAAAATGTCCTGTTAGAAAATTTCTGACCAGATGTAATCACAAGGTTTAAAAAATTCCTCATTTTTACATGTTAGAAATTTATCTTTTGATAATTTAAATGTGTTCGTTGATATGCTTGTAGCTTGAATAAGCAAAAGGTCAAAAGTGTAGCAGTGATGACAAAAAAAATGAGCAACTGTTGACTAACTAAAAGCAAGTCTTGAAAGTGTATGTACCTAACCTAGTAATGGAGTGATAGGAAAACACTGCTAGAAGAGGCCATATGAAATCATCTAGTACAGTTCCCTGACACCCATCCCAGGCAAGTGTCTGGCTATCATGCTCTTGAAAATTTCCAGGGATGGGGATTTCACAAGTTCTGAATCTGGCCTCTTCCTAATCAACCACACAGTCAACAAGTTCCTGCTAATTTCCAAAGTAAATTTGCTCTGCTGTACCTTGAAGCTGTTGCTCCTAGTCCTGTCACCTAAGACCATAGAGAAAATCCCATCTTCACCCTTTCTGTAATCACTCTTCCAGGGTGTGTCTACATGTGCAATTAATGCAGAGCAATAAACTCTGGAGCAGTTTGAGCTGGAGTAAATTATACATGGTTACAGCATCTACACAGAGGCCCAGGACAGCAGCAATTTGAGCAAGGGCAGAAGACTTACAGGTGGGCAGGGGAACTGCAGGTCAGCCCCTGGCACCAGTTGGTGGCATTGGGTGGCAGAGGGACTGACTGGGGCATGAGGGTGCTGCATGTGTGGAGCCATGTGGCTAAGCAGGAGGCAGGAGTCTGGCTCTGTGCTGGCTTGGCTGAGTGCAATGTATGCCTGTGGTTAGCAGCTACACATGCATTTAGTTGCAGTTACTTATGCCACAGTAAGATAGTCTTGTCCCCCAAAGTACTATTTTATGGTGGTGCATATTAGTCTACTGCAGTCTAATAGTGTTGCATGTGTAGATGATGATGCTTTACTTCACTGCTAATTAGTCTACTCTGCAGTAAAGTGAATGCATAGACATGGCCCCAATATTTGAAGACTGTTATCTGATTCCTCCTCAGTTTAATCTTTTCCAGACTAAATAACCTTAATTTTTTCTGCCTTTTCTCCTAAATCATGCTTCCTGAGCCTCTAATAATTTTTGTCACTCTCCATTGGGCTCTTTCCAATTTCTTCCCACATCTTTCTTGACGTATGGACACCAAAACTGCATGCTATACTCCAGGTGAGGCTACACCAGTGCTGAACAGAGTAGAAGGATAATGTCCCTTGCAAGTGATGCTTCTATTAATACAACCCAAGTGCATTGTTGGCTTTTTTTGCAACAAAAGCACATTGTTGGCTCATATTCATCTTACGGTTCACTGTAACTCCCAGGTCATTCTTTGCAGTACTGCAGCCTAGCCAATCCTTCCCTAATCTATATTTGTGCATACACTTAGGCCTCTGATATCCACTACACATATTATGCAATTAAATGGTTAATCATGCAATAACATTAGACCAGCCACACAAAGTAATTAGCATGCCATAAAAATGACTGTGAAACTAAAAAAGCCAAGCAGCTGCAAAACTAGTGTTTGAAAGTGTGTAACACTGCTGTAGCTGATTTCTATCCAGCTTTAATCTGAGGCTGTGTGTAGACAAAATGAGAGGCGTGTGCACACGACACTTTAAAGTGGGCTAAATGCTTTTTTTTACCACTTTAATGGTGTTGGTTTTTGCATGCTTTGGTGGCGTATTACACATTAATTCCAGCCACTGTAGCAAATTTGGCAGCATAATGTGCCTTAAATAACTTGGGGTACAGCAAACTAAAACTCCTTTGAGGAGTTTTAGTTTGCTACCCTACAGCCGCGGAGTGAAGCACCAGGCTCTGTGCAGCTCCATGGCTCTGCAGGAAGCCCATACAGGCAGCCTGGCAGCAGCCCAGGAAGGCAGTCTCCACCTAATAAAAGCAGTGAGCCTGATTTCCCCCCCCCGGAGCCTGCCTACCTACCTGAGCTGTGTGGAGCCTGGTGCTTCCCTCTGCAGCTGCAGTGCCCCCCTTCGTCCCCCCCCCCGGACTGTCTAAGCCAGGTGCTTGTGGGTGGGTGCTGCCTGGGGGAGAAGGGGGGGAGCCGCCATTGCCGTAGAGGGAAGCACCAGCCTCCCAGCAGCCCAGAGCCTGTTCTGCCTGCTGGCAGCTCGCCCTCCCCTCCCCACCAGAGAGGCAGGAAAGTCAGCAGGGTGTGTTCAACATGGGGGTGGGGAGGGAGTTAATTAGCCCTAAATTGAAGCGGTGTTTTTAAAAACCCACTGCTTCAATTTAAGGCCTCTGTTTTGTCTACACCTGCCTATAATATGTAGCAGGACCCTTATTCCACCGCAAGAGCAGGGCTTTGCATTTGCCCTTGTTGGATTTCATCTGATTAATTCCAGACCATTTCTTAAGTTTATCCAGGTCTTTCTGGATCCTAGTCCTACCCTCCAGAGTATTTGCACCTACCACCTACCTTGGTATCATTTGCAAATTTCCTAAATGTGCTCAGTTCCATAATTCAAAACATTAATGAAGATGTTAAACAATAATAGTCTCCAAGTTGTAACCTTGAAAATTCACTTCTCTCTATTCTTATCATGTATAAACAGCTATTTAAAAAAAGAACATTTACAAAATTACTTAAGCTTATTTTATTTATATAAATTATCTTCTTTACATTTTTGGTAATGCAAAATGCTTACAGCTGCAAAATGAATTTCTCTTACCACCAGCTGGCCTATCATTAGCAAGTGCACTTCATCAGATCAATGTGGCTCTAAAGATATATTAGTATAATACATCACCAGAATGATGTTGCTTTGAAGATGTATTTCCTCAACTGTAAGGCCAGCTGGCAATAAAGAAATTGATTCAGATCCCTTACATTTTATTAGACATTTCAGTTGTCTAGCTATTTAACAACAGATATAGGATGCTGCTAGCACCTTTTCAAAACACTAATATATCTTGATTTTTGTGACCATTTCACTATTTTTTTCCATTGTGTTTAAGTTGCTTTCATATTACACTTTTCTGAGCATTTAGAGATGTGTTCAGACAATTGTATCAAAGCCCTTACTTACTTCTGATGAACAGGACTTAAAGAATAGTATTATATATAAACTGCATTCCCAGTGCAAGGTCTTGCTTCACACAGATACTCATGAGCTTTCATCTTGTACTGCTTTATTACAAGCCATTATTTGTAGTAACAGTGGCATGTGACAAAGTGAATCCAACACAGAATGCATTATTGATTAGGGCTTAGTGAATAATTTGCAACAAAGGACTTATTCAACAGATTTAGCCTCTTATCTGCCTGTGAGAAATTGCAACCAGACAGACGCATCAAAATATACTTCAGTGTATTTGAATACATTCAAATGTATTCAACTGATATATTTTTAATGCATATTGAGCATTCATCAACAGTTCAATTAAAGCATCTAAAGCTTTCACTTAATTACGTTATAGTTTTGATTTGTCAAAAGTGTCATATAGTACTCCTTTTTTTTTGATAGGATGAGTACATATAGCATTACCAGGACTTGTATTTGCACCTATTAGTTTAAAACTCAGCTTCTACAAATATTCAGTTGCATCTCTTTCCATTTTCATTCATGCTAATAAAATTCCATCCTTCAAATATTGATGGAGAGCACCAAAGGGTTGTATACATTGCAAAAGCAAATTCAATCAGATGCTTGTTGAAGATCTTGAGTGGTGTTTGCTCAGTTCTGTTAAAGAACAGCATATTCTGTGCACCCTCTAGCTCAGGAGAAAGTAAGCTATCAAGGAAAAGTAGTTTTCTACCTAGGACTCCGGCAGACATTACATTTGTTGTGCCTTAGATGCAAGTTTCATGTAACAAAATGTGAATGACTGCATGTATAATGCCATAAATATGGGAGTTCTACTCCCAAAATGGCAAATCATAGAATAATAGAAAATTAGGGTTGGGAAGGGTGTCAGGGGGTAATATAGTCTAATCGTGCAGCTGCAGCCTCATCACAATCCGTGGGCCGGGCAAGCTGTTCTGCCTCACTTGCCTCCAGCTGCCGCTGCTGCTCCACCCCTGCGACACAACACCAGTCTGGCTGGGCTGGCAGGAAGCTTCCTGGGGGTTGAAACACTCCCTTCCCCTCTGCTGCCCAGAGTAGCACAGCAGGTGCAGGAGTGGGAGAGAGAGTAGCTGCTAGAGGCAAGGGGAAGCTGGTTTAGCCCAGCAGAACTGTTCTGTTTCCCTCACCTCCAGATGCTACTCCTGCCCCTGCCAATGGAGTGGTGAGGGGGCAGTGACCCTGATGGGAGCAGGAGCCCCTGTCATGGTGTCCTGGCTTGCAAGACTCTTCCTGGTAAGGGGCGGGGGGCTGTGCTGCAGGCAGGAGGCGAGGTCATCAGAGCAGCCGCAGACTGCATGGGGTGAGTGGCAACACACAGGCTCAGAGGGGTGGCTATAGCACCCCCCCCAGTGCCACTGCTGCTTGCCCTGTGTAGTCTGTGGCAGATCTGATGCTCCTGCCCTCACCTGCAGTTCAGTCCCCCCAACCAGGAAGAGGCTTGCACTCAAGAAACCATAGGAGGGGCTGCTACCCACATCAGGGTCATTTCACTGCTCCAGCAGCAGGGGTGGGAGCATGGCCAGAGGCCAACTAGCATGACCCCTTAGGGGACAGGGAGGGGGGTTATTTCTCCCTCCCTCCATCCGGAAGAGGGACTTATTCTGCCATTCCCCCACACAGTGAGAAGTCAGTGGTGGTGAGGGTCAGGGCAGGCAGACCCTGGCTGCAGTCCCCTGAGGCAGAGAGGGGAATAAACCCCACCCTGCCCCCTTTGCCCCAGGAGGCCATGCTGACCAGCCTCTGGCCATACCTCTGCTCCTGTCACTGCTGCTGTAGTGAGGGAAGAAGCACCAGGCTCAGGTCTGTGCTGGTAGGACAGAGAGGGAGGGAATTAAACCTCCTCCCTGGCCAGTTTGCTTGAGGCTACTGCTGGCCATGCACCCCTTCATTTGATATAGCCCAGAAGCCGTTAAGTCAAAGAACAAAAATTTGTATCAACCAAGCTCTCCTGGAGATCTTCTTCTTAGTACTGGAAATATAACAAGACCTAATCTGTTGTTGTTGCTTTTATTGTAATGGCTTCAGTATGATATATGAGTGTTATATCTGTTCTTACACTGAGTTTGCCTTTACTTAGTGTTAGATATTGTGGGTGAATCCCTGGACCTCCTATCCATGGCAAACTCCTATTGTTTTTCATAAAGTCAGAATTTCACTCCATATTTTCACTAACAGTTCTTCCTGATTAAAGAATGCATTTCATTTTATTGTACTGTAATTTAGTGGGCATTGGTAGTCTGATATATAGCATCTGTGCACTTTGATTTCCTTTTCATAAAATACCTTTTGTTTCTATTTCATGGGAAGCAAAGCACACTTGACTAGAAGTAGAGTAGAACTTAAATGTGTAATTAAAATTACATTGAGACTGCTAATTTGCATCATATTTTCCCCATTAATTTTTAAGTAATTATAGTGCTGAGCATGCCAAGAAACTGCAAGTATGTGATAATTATGCTGAAAAAAGCAGGTATGATTCAGCTTATTTTATATTAAACACTAGCACATATAAATGATTGCATCAGCATGTGAGAGAAGGCCATTCTTGAACCTTGTGTGACACACTAATAATCTCTGAATTGTCTTATCAAAATGCCAAAGCTTGAAATGAATGCAGTAAATGTGCAGTCACTTATCTTTATTTTTTTTTACTTACCTCCACCCCTGAAAAAATCTCTCTCTCTCGCACACACACATGCTAAATGAAGACAAATATGCTCACCAAAGCAAAGCCTTTTCTTTATTGTATCAGCAAGGAGTATGTCAGGAGAAATACAAGCTAAATTCTATAAGATTCTTCATGCACAACATAAACTAGCCTGCCAACAAGAAGACAAATCCAACCAATAATTAATATTCATTTAACATTTTAGCACATTTACACTATTTCTTATGTCAAGCAGAAAGGGTTGGGGGGACCTATGAGAGAGTTTTTAATGAATCCAAAATTCTGAATCTTCTTTAGATTAATATTTAAGTCCCTTTCACATAGTCCAGAAAAAAGTAGATATGACTATCTATATAGTTTATTCAATTTTGGGTATGTATACTTTGTGAAATGAATAAATTATGATGCAGCATCTGACTGACTTATTCTTTAGAGGCTTCTAAAAAAAACAAACAAACCAGGAAATCCAAAGTGATTTTAAAAACTATTGAAGTCATTGAAAGTTTTTCTAGTAACTTCTGTGGTATTTATAGCAGAACCAATGTTTTCTCTGCACAGGAAGCAATTTCTGCATAATGAGGATAAAAATGTTCCTCTGAGGCTACACTGGCATGTGCAAAATACTAAAGGTAGAAACAGATGTTGCCAAACTAAGTGGTTCAGCTGTGATGAGATGTGTCCTGCTTCAGTTGATCCATTCCATTAGGTGAAGCACCCATTGTCCCTCATCCCATTTTGTTCCTCTGGGTAAAGTACAGATTGGTGCAGGTTTCATTAAGGAAGCAAGGGACAGTGCAGGAGCTGAGGAATTCCCAGTGTCCTATACCTCCTCACTGGGACCTGTGCTGGGTCATGTCAAAATATTAAGATCTTCTCAAACCTCTCAATAGACATAACAGAGATACAATAGTCAAGGGAGTCATCTGGTTAGTATCATATCCAGATATTTTTTACTGTCCAGCCAAAATGAGCAGACACCCATTTACACCTTGATTGACTAGCACTGACCTGTGGCACAGATCCAGATCAGGGCTTGAACTCATGCCTCCAGAACAGTAGGGAAAACCTTTGTTAGTTTAGTCACTGTGCACTATGAATTTAAATGATGTATTCTGTGGCTGTTTTAGTCTTTTCAGTTGCACCTAAAATTCATTTGGAAGAAATTTTAAGCGCTCCTGGTATCAGTGGAAAACTGCCATTGACTGAAATACTTCACAGTGGGCGCCTCTACATGAGAGACTTGCTGCAGCAATGCCTAATTAGCTCCACAGTAAATGTCTCGGCATCTACATGTGCAACCCTATTAGGCCACAGGAAACTAATTAACTCCTCTGCAGAGTAGTACACTTAAACACAAATACTGTCCTGCTGTGGAGTTTTTAACTCTGCAATACTGCAACTATAGGCAACTATAGACACCAACATGGCTGGCTGTGGCATGAGGGTGCCTGCCAGCTAGCCCCACACTGAATCACCCTTGTGCAGCAGCTAGACCTTCTGCAGTACTCTGAACAAGGCAGGAACAGCACCATGGTGGGAGTCTGACCCTGGCATCTCTGACTTGGCTCAGTGTGTTACAATCTAAGGCACATGTTCAAATAGCATGCCCAGGTTCACATTAATTGCATGTCTAGATGCACCCAATATAGAGCAAGCAGTGTTCTTCACAGTAGCTATTTCAATGATTCATGATGTGCTGAGCATGGCTATGTACAAAAGTTCACTGCACTTGGTCTACAATCATGTGGCTTGTTTTAAGCCAAAGCATGATACTGAATGACAGCCAGCATGGCTTCATTGTGGGCAGGTTTTGTCTGACCAACCTAATTTCTTTCTATAACCAGGTGACTTGTCACCTTGAAAGGTGGTTGGCATTGTATACCTTGACTTCCAGAAAGCCTTTGACCTGGTATCTCACGAGGTACTGTTCAGAAAACTAGAAAATATCAAGATCAACTGCAGGACCATCAAGTGGGTGTAAAACTGGTTGTGGGGTAGGGTGCAGAGATTGCAAATGAATCTATCAGTGTCATCCTGGTGAGATGTGGGCAGCATACCCCAAGGGTTGGTACTTGGCCCAGTGCTGTTCAACATTTTCATCAACAACCTGGTTGAGGGGATGAAAAGCCCATTGGCCAAGTTTGTGGACAATACCAAGATATGGGGTTGCATGGACACACCTGCAGATAAGCTGCAGATACAAGTAGACCTAGACAGGCTGACATGTTGGGCAGAACAGAACGAGATAAGGTTCAATGTAGAGAAATGCAAAGTGCTGTATATGGAAAGGAAGAACCCCCAGAACACCTACAGGCTGGACATCGCTAACTTGACCAGCGCTACAAATGAAAGGGATCTGGGGTAACAATAGACCCCAGCATGAATATAAGCTGGCAATGCAATGCAATAGCCGCTAGGGCCAATAAAACTCTGGCATGCATCAATTGATGCATATCCAATAAAACCAATAGGAGCTTCTGTGGATCCAGGATGGAATATCAGATACTATCATGTAATTCATGTTGTGAAGTTAAATACTTTCAAACTAATTTTTAAAGAAGCTTCACAAGTTTCTAAAGTATCCTTCAGTTCTGAAATCCATCTTCGAGCACCTAAATAAATGGTCTGTGTTTATCACAAGTGTTGAATATTCAGTAACTCCTATTGACCTTATTGGAATACTCTGAGCACTTAATATTTAGAAGCCCAAAGTTTGGCTTAGTAGTTTTATTAACTGCCCTCAAATGTGCAGGAATGATTACCTACCAGTATGTACACTTTGTCTTTTAAGAACTGAAAAATAAATGAGGGAAAGTGAATTGGTATAAGAATAATGCATTAAGTAATCTTATACAAGTTACACGTGAACAAAAAGTGAAGTAAAAACTAACATTTTATTTCCTTAACTGGTCCCTCTAGGCCAATTTCACAGCATTCACAGATTATTATGTGATAGTCTGTACCAGACTTTATCAGGTTAAATAACCTTTAGTAAAGAGCAGGAAGGTTTAAGGGTGTTTGTTTTGTCTAGTTTCTGCCATGTCCTTCATATTATTCAATTCTTGATTTTCTGAATGTTAGTATCAAATATATAACAATGTTCCTATTCATGATTGTGCAAATGGAAATAATTTTGGGTCAACCATCACTCATTGCTTATCTGTACTCTCAGAGATGCACAGGACATGCCATCAAAGACTGAATAGTAATACACTACGGCAGGAAAATTCTAAAGAATTTAAAAAACTGCAGGAACTTAAAGAGTTGGATAAATATTTATAAAGTATAAAGTTGAAAACTGAAGTCACTGGAATTCTGAAGTGGTTTCCTGTCAGTGTGTCCCATGCTACATCTTTTTATATATTCAGAATGCTTCTCAAACTTTATATCTAAGCAATAAATGCTATTTTTTTCAAGCTACCTTGTCCCCCACCTTAAAATAGAACACAAAGAGTCAGAAGTGCAAACCTTGTGGAACATCAATAGATTTTATGCATTCTGGTTATTACTTATTTTTAAACATATGTACCAATATTATATCATTTATATGAATTTACTTTTAAACATTCTTTTCTTTTAAGTGTCAAAGATGTACTTTTAGCAAAACTCTTCTATACGAAACTGTACTTTGTAGGATTAATGACTTATTTAAAGTTCAGGTCATATCTAAAATGACTCTATTACAAGAATCCAAATATGGCATAGCACATTTCTGTGTTTGCACCTCAGTGATTTCTAGGTCAAATATATTTTGTCTCAATGTAAATATTTGTTTAACTCCTCTTTTGACAGGCAGTATTGCAAATTTAATTTAGTTATTGAGATGATTTCCTTCTAACCTGTCATTTACATTAATGCATATTTTGCAGGCAAATTGTGTCATTAAGGCCTCTGTGCAACTTTTTTGTTTTTTGTGGTGTTTACAAGTGTTACAAAATTGTGAATACTAGTTTCTAGCTGAACAATTCTGTTGATGGTACAAAAGAAGGAATAGAATCTTTCTGATTTAGCTCAGTCTGATTTAGCTGTATTGATTCTGCAGGGCTAGAAGGAATTAAAAAGTCTAAACCTCATTTTTGTCATAATGCTGAATGAATGGCCATGATTTTTGTTTTAATTTTAATTAATTAAATTGTAATGGTTATGCAGACATTTTTCAGAGAAGGTCTGTATTCATGCATTTTTCCTTTTATTATGCTTTTTTAGTAAAGCATATTATGTGCATACTTCTCTGTTAAGCACGAAAAGGTATGCTTCATGCTATAGCAGACACAGATAAAAGCTGTCATTGCCTTGAGGAGCTTATGATCTACAAGACAAAAACATACAAGAAAGATAAGGCACACAGGGAGATCCAAAGAGGTGTCAGAATGATGAATGATGGTCAGAATGATTAAATAGCTGTTTAATCATTTTTGTTGATACCTTGATTTAGAGGACCTTAAGGAGAAAGTCTGAAAAGTCGTGTGTTGTAACATTTCAGTCTAGATGAAAAATACTGGCTGCCAGATACTCAGCCGTGACCAAACTCTGCACCCCATAACTGTAGAGAACTGCAGAGAAGATATCTTTCAGAAATCTTTCTGCAGCCTTGATAAAATTAGGGTTGTTCCAATCCCTCAACACAGTTTAGCACAGCTTAAGGGATGCTCTAAATTCTACTGGCTTCTACAAGTCCCTTAGGGGTCATTACACAAGAGTTCAGCGTACTCCAGCCATGCTCCTGGCACTCACTATGTAAGAAGGAAATTAAGAAGTTTTAGATTAAATTGAAGAACAAATAGCTAAAGGCAAAGAACAAGACCAAAAAGAATCTTAAAATAGAAAGAGGTAGTATGTGAACTAATAATTGGGTATGCTGGAGCACCAGATGAGGAAAAGAGAAATTAAGGAAGATAAAGATATTACTTAGAGGTGAAATGATTATCTTTGCATTGGTCTTCACCGAAAAGTATGTTAGGGATGCCTCCCCTGGATCTCTTTTCTTGTATTAGAGATGAAATACTTTCAAGAGATTAAAAGAAAAAAAGTAGTTGACTAAAGTTATTGATATGTCATCTAGTTTTGCTAAGATTGCTTTTTAATATCTGTAGGAATTTCAGAATGATGTGGCTGGGCTGCAAAAAAATATTTAATTCTTCACTAAAATACTCTAATCTAATGAGGGTTAAAGGGTAGCAAATACTGTAACTGTTGGCTACAAAGAATGAAATCACGGGATCATAATGAATTCTAATTTATTGTATGGGATGTGAAGTTACCAATAAAATCAAAAATGCAACTTTTGAGTTATGAGGGGCACTGGTCACCTTAGCGCACACACACATACTGACATATGCACTCACTCATTAAAACCCATGTAAGTTAAACCCATGTAGTATATAGAGTGTAGTAGCTGCTGTAGTGATTGTGAGAGCACTGATGCTAATATATCTACTTATCCAAGGCCCTGTAGATCTGCTGTTGATGGTCAGCTTCCTTCAAGGCAATGTCTTCTCCAGAAGGGGGTCACAGAATCATAGAATCATAGACTCATAGAAGTAGGGTCGGAAGGGACCTTGTAGATCTTCAAGTCTGACCCCCTGCCTGGGCAGGAGAAAAAAATGATCCCAGCCAGGTAGGCATCAAGCCTCCTCTTGACCCCCAGGGTAGGAGCCAGCACCACTTCCCTTGGAAGTTGGTTCCAGATCCTAGCTGCCTTAACTGTGAAGTAGTTCTTACAGATGTCTAATCTAAACCTACTCTCCAACAACTTGTGGCCGTTATTACTTGTTATGCCAGGGGGTGCTAGGGGAAACAAGGTCTTTCCCAAACCCTTCTGGTCCCCCCTAGTGAGTTTCTAGACTGTCACCAGGTCCCCCCCTCAGCCTTCTCTTGTGAAGGCTGAACAGGTTCAGGTCCCACAGTCTCTCATTGTAGGGTCTGCCCCTGTTGTCCCCAGATCATGTGAGTGGCCCTCCTCTGGACCCTCTCAATTTTGTCCACATCTATCCTGAAGTGGGGTGCACAGAACTGGACACAGTACTCCAGCCGTGGCCTGACCAGTGTTGTATAGAGGGGGAGGATCACTTCCTTGGCCCTGCTAGAGATGCACCTGTGGATGCAGGACAAGGTGCGGTTAGCCCTGCCAGCTGTGACCTCGCAGTGTCGGCTCATGTTCATCTTGGCGTCAATAATGACTCCAAGATCCCTTTCTGCTTCCATGCTTTCAAGAAGGGCATTTCCCATCTTATAAGTGTGCCGCTGGTTACTACTGCCCAAGGGCACTTTGCACCTGTCAGTATTGAAGCACAACCTGTTTTTGGTAGCCCACCCCTGCAACCTATCCAGGTCTTGCTGCAGTCTTTCCCTCCCTACTAGCGTGCTCATCTCACCCCAAATTTTGGTATCATCAGCGAATTTAAACAGGTTGCTTTTCACCCCATCATCCAAATCGCTGATAAAGAGATTGAACAGAGCGGGCCCAAGAACCGAGCCCTGGGGGACTCTGCTGCCCACTTCTCCCCAGGTCAAATATGACCCATCCACCACCATCCTCTGAGTGCGACCCTTCAGCCAATCTGCAATTCATCTCACTGTAGGCATCAATGCCACAATCACCCAATTTTTTAATGAGGATGGGGTGGGAGATGGTGTCAAAGGACTTGCTAAAGTCCAGAAAGACTACATCATAGAATCATAGAAGTAGGGTCAGAAGGGACCTTATAGATCTTCAAGTCCGACCCCCTGCCAGGGCAGGAGAAAAAACTGGGCTCAAATGATCCCAGCTATGTAGGCATCAAGCTTCCTGTTAAAGACCCCCATTGTAGGAGCCAGCACCACTTCCCTTGGAAGTTGATTCCAGATCCTAGCCGCCCTAACTATGACGTAGTTCTTATGGATGTCTAATCTAAACCTACTCTCCAACAACTTATGGCTGTTATTCCTTGTTATGCCAGGGGGCACTAGGGGAAACAAGGTCTCTCCCAAACCCTTCTTGTCCCCTCTAGTGAGTTTATAGACTGTCACCAGGTCCCCCCTCAGCCTTCTCTTGTGAAGGCTGAACAGGTTCAGGTCCCACAGTCTCTCACTGTAGGGTCTGCCCTGTAGTCCCCGGATCATGCGGGTGGCCCTCCTCTGGACCCTCTCAATGTTGTCCACATTCCTCCTGAAGTGGGGTGCACAGAACTGGACATGGTACTCCAGCTGTTGCCTGACCAGTGTTGCATAAAGGGGGAGGATCACCTCCTTGTCCCTGCTAGAGATGCACCTGTGGATGCACGACAAGGTCCGGTTAGCCCTTCCAACCGTGACCTCTCATTGTTGGCCCATGTTCATCTTGGAGTCAGTATTGACTCCAAGATCCCTTTCTGCCTCCGTGCTCTCAAGAAGGGAGTTTCCCATCTTATAAGTGTGCTGCTGGTTGCTACTGCCCAAGTGCAGCACCCAGCACTTGTCAGTATTGAAGCGCATCCTGTTTTTGGTAGCCCACCCCTGTAACCTATCCAAGTCTTGCTGCAGTCTTTCCCTCCCTACTAGTGTACTCACCTCACCCAAAATTTTCGTACCATCAGCGAATTTAAACGGGGTGCTTTTCAGCCACAGCAACACCTGCATCCAATGCTTTTGTGACCTGATCATAAAAGGCAATTAGGTTGTTCTGACATGAACTGCCCCTAATGAAACTGTGCTGGTTGCCCTTGAGCATTATCTCTGAGGCCGGCCCATCACAGATGTGCTCCATGATGATCTTCTCAAAGAGTTTCCCTAGGATTGAGGTAAGACTCATAAGCCTATAGTTGCCTGGGTCCTCCCTCCTCCCTTTTTTAAAGATGGGGACCATGTTGGCTATCTTCCAATCATCTGGCACCTGGCCCGAGCACCACGAGCTCTTGTAAAGCCATGCCAAGGGCCCTGCAATAATCCCTGCTAGCTCCCTCAACACCCTGGGATGGAGAGCATCTGGACCTGGTGATTTGAACATGTCCAGCCCCTCCAGAAACTCTCTAACCCAGTCCTCCCCAACCTGAGGTCTGGAGGCATTCCCCTTGAGTCCATCTTGCATCACGGTGGGGAAGTCCCGGTCTCCCTGCCCAAGAAAACAGAGGTGAAGAATTGGTTAAGAAGGTCTGCTTTCTTCTCTGCTTGTCATCTGCTTGTCCTTCTGTCTCAGTAGGTCAGGTGCTGGATGAGAGGGTGCCACTGAAGTATAAAACAGCTATTAGTCACAGTCACTGGGAGTTTCGCCCAGTGGTGCAGTTTTGGGAGTCCACCCTTGACTTGATTGATTCAATGGCTGTGTCCTTGCTGGTTTCAGGTGGCTTGATTAGCTTAAAATGGCTTGTAGAGTTTTGTAATGGTATGTTCCTCTGGTTAGGCTATTGTCAATTAATAGCCAGAGGCTCTTGCTTTGTCATTCAATTCAATATTGAATGACAAAGCAAGAGTGAATATTGTCATTCACTCAAGGGACCACCCCAACACAACAAATTTTATCGCTTTACAATTTCAGTGGAGTTTTCAACAATGGTGTAGGGTGTAACTTCATTCTACAGGGAGTATGTAAGGGTTTAAAAGCATAAAATATAAAACACAAAATGCCACAGCAAAGATGAGACAGATGAAATATAAAAATGCAATGTGAGAAATATATAAAAATGCAATCTGAGATACTGAGGATCAAAGGCTGCTGGGCATAGTAAGTGACTTAGGTTAGCACAGGATATATTTACAGTCTTTGCAGTGGATATTTAGTTCTTTTGTTTTCTTTAGTGACACTGAGCTTAATTGATATGTAGATGTAGTTTGTAGTTTTCTCCTACAGAAAGGCACTTCAGCTTTCTAGCTTGCTCTTAGACTTGCCACACCCATGCAATGAGTGTGCTAGGTCTCTGCCAGTACTCAGAAGGAAAAAGAAACGCACAAAATGGGGGGTGCAGGCAAGAAAGGGCTTCTGGTTACATAACTATACTTCAGAAAGTTACATGGGATGATTCAAGGAGTTACAGACTAATAAACCTTGCCTTTGTATTTCCTCACTTGTCTGAAAGGTTTGTTTGTTTAAACTCTCATTTTATCTATACTAGTTCTCCTTATTGAATATAAACACTGATCTAGCTATATCACTAAGTAACTTTTAAAGTTTTGGGGCAGCATATTCTCTACTTCTTACTCCATAGTTTATATGCTGAAGAATCTCTGTGAAGGATCGAGTAGCTAAAAGGAAAGTAGAGAACTGAAAACTTTTAATGGGGAATTCAAACCTTCCATTGAGAGGTTGAACAGGTCACCCCCTTAACAAGACAGATAGGAAGTATTCATTCTTTTTAAACCTACCTTGGCAAGAACAAAATGTGAAATAGTTTTATTAAAGGTTCAGATTTGGATTTCTACAATTGGCATCATTAAAAACAAGACTGTGATACATGGAATGGAGAGTTAAAAATAATGCATCCAGTATCACAATTCAGTGCATACATCCTCCAAGAGTAGCCAAGCAGGTGCTGTTTTACCCATAAATTAGAAGACTCAATCAAAATATACATGTGATGCCCAGTCTTCTGCCCCATTTTCCCAGATATTGAAACAATGCCTACTAGAACCATTGGCTACAGTAGCACTTAAGATCTAGCAATCTGAGAAAAGAGTTGGCTCTCTAGAATTAGACGACAAAGATATAATTACAGCTGCTATTCTATGCAAAGACTTTATTAACCATTCAAAGTTTCATTAGTGGTTAGTGACCTTTTAAACGTGGAATTCTTGGTTAACCATTTGTCAGGGTATAGACGCATTTCAGAAAATATTCCAGAAAGTAGATTAGGGAAATTATGTATTTGCCCAAACAGAATTTTTGTTCATCATTTCACAAGGCTTTGTCATTTAAAAAAAATCTTTCTTGTATGTGGGACCTCTTTAAGGGAATGCTGATTTGCAATATGCTGTAGTGTCATTACTAGGTTTGTGAGGTACAGTTCTGACTCACAACTTTATCAGAGCCAGTTATTTATCCAAAATCTCAGGTGAGTGTTGCAACCCACACTGAGATCCATGCTGCTACTTTTATGCTGCTAGCCGTACTTGGATTGTACTAATTTAAACTTTACTAACATATATCTACCTAGGCTGCAGTGTCAATATTCCCTGAGAGATAATTTCAGAAGTGTCTTTGAATCAAAGTATATTCATAGATTCATAGATTGTAGAGTCAGAAGGGACCCTGAAGGATCATCGTGCCTGACCCCCTGCCCCAGGCAGGAAAGAGGACCGAGGTCAGATGATCCCAGCCAGGTGCCTATCTAGCCTCCTCTTGAAGACCTCCAAGTTAGGTGATAGTACCACCTCTCTTGGCAGCCCGTTCCAGATTCTTGCTACCCCTACTGTGAAAAATTTGTTCCTAATGTCTAACCTGAATCTACTCTCCACTAATTTGTACCCATTATGCCTAGGTACTCCTAGGGGTGCCCTGGTAAATAGCACATCTCCAATTCTCTGTTGTCCTCCCTTGATAAAGGTATAGGCTGCTACAAGATCTCCCCTCAGACATCTCTTGTGAAGGCTGAAGAGATCCAGATCCCTCAACCTCCCCTCACAGGGTCTTGCACAGAGGCCACTAATCATATGAGTGGCACTTCTCTGGACCCTGTCCAGATTTTCTGCATCCCTCTTGAAGTGTGGTGCCCAAAACTGGACGCACTACTTCAACTGCAGCCTGACCAATGCCACATAGAGGGGGAGCATCACCTCCCTCAGTCTGTTGATCATACATCTGCTAATGCATGATAAGGTGAGATTGACTTTGTTGATGGCTTCATTACACTGCCAGCTCATGTTCTTCTTGGAGTCAACTATGACTGCAAGATTCCTTTGAGCTGCTGAGCTGCTTAGGAGGTCATCCCCCAACCTATAGGTGTGCTGGGGATTCCTCCTCCCTAGGTGGACTACCATGCAATTGTTTTTGTTGAATTGCATCCTGTTTCATTCCACCCATTCATCCAACCTGTCTGCATCGACCTGTATCCGCTCCCTGCCCTCTGGTGTGTGAACTTTGCCCCATAACTTGGTGTCATCTGAGAACTTAGACAGGGTGCTCTCCACATACTCGCCCAAATCACTGATGAAGATATTAAATAGCACTGGTCCAAGAACTAAATCCTGCAGGACACCACTGCCCACCTCCTTCCAGCCTGAAAATTACTCATCTACCACCATGCTCTGGGTGCAGTCCCTAAGCCAGTTGGCCACCCACCTGACAGTGTAAGCATCCATTCCACAGCCTGCTAGCTTCCTTATGAGACTAGGATGTAAAACTGTATAGAAGACCTTCTTAAAGTCCAGGTAGATGACATCTGCCTCAGCTCCTGTGTCAAGGAAGTGTGTGACCGGGTCGTAGAAGGCTATAAGGTTTGTCAGGCAGGAGCTACCTGTGATGAACCCATGCTGGTTTCCTTTCACCAAACTTTCCCCTACTGGACCTTCACAAATGTGCTCTTTAATGATTTTTTCCAGTGCTTTCCCAAGGAGAGAGGTAAGATTGACTGGCCTAAAGTTACCTGGCTCATCCCTTCTCCCCTTCTGAAAAATGGGCACCATGTTGGTCCTTTTCCAGTCCTCAGGGACCTGGCCACAGCACCATGAGTACTCAAACAGCCATGCCAGTGACTCAACTATGTCTCAGCTGTGATCTTCAGCACCTCTGGATGGAGGTCATCTGGGCCTGCTGACTTGTACCCATCTAGCCCCTCCAGTGCTCCTTAACTAAGTCAGCACTAATCACTGGCTGTCTAGTGCCTCCTGGACATTTATCTATGTTCAAGTTGGGGGAATTGTCTTGGCAGGTACTTAGGAATACTGAAGTGAAGCACTCATTGAAGAGCTCCGCCTTTTTCCCTGTGCCAGCCACCAAGTATCCTGATTTGTCCTGCAGGGATCCTATGTTACTCTGTCCCTTACTTTTGCTCATTATATATCTGTAGAAGGACTTTTAATTGTCCTTGGTTGTTGTAGCCAGCCTACGCTCCAGTTCTGCCTTGGCCCGCCTAAGTGATTCCCTGCAATAATGTGCCGGGGAGGTATATTCCTCCTTGGTGGCTGCCCCCCACTTCCACTGCCTATAAATTTCTTTCTTTGCCCCCAGTCTTTTCTGGAGTTCCCTGTTCAGCCAAGGGGGATTTTTTGTCCCTTTCCCCCTTTCCTGCATAATGGAATAGTCTTGTTTTGTGCCCCAAGGATCACTCCCTTGAGAAACTGCCAACCCTCCTGGACCCCCATTTGCTCAATACTCTTGAGTTCAGCCACCTCACTAACTAGCCTTCTAAGTTTACTAAAGTTGGCCCAGCTGAAGTCTAACACCTTAGCCTCACTGGATATTTTTCCCGCCCTTTGCTGGAATGTGAATTTGACGAAATGATGGTCACTATCTCCCAGGTTACTGTGCACTTGCACATTACCCACAAGATCATCCCCAACTGCTAAGACCAGGTCTAACAAGGCGTTACCCCTGGTAGGACTGGGTGGGACGTCCTGGGTTAGGTGGAGGTCCTGCATGCAACTTAAGAACCTATGTGAGAGGTTTGTTTTAGCCATCTGCTCCTCCAAGCAAATATCCAGGTAATTCAGGTCCCCCATGACCACTGCCTCTCTTGCCTAAATGGCGTCTGAGAGCTGCCTAGAGAATATTAGGTCTTGTTCATCATCTTGATGAGGAGGTCTGTAGTAGACCCCCACTACCAAGTCCTTTCCCCTTGGACCCCCCCTGTATCCTGACCCACAATATCTCAGTATTCCCTTCCTCTACCCCTGCCTTGATGACGTGTACTGCTTCCTAACAGAGAGCTACACCCCTGCCTTTTTTCCCCAGCTTGTCTCACCTATACAACCTGTACCCCTCAATGCCTACTGCCCAGGCATGAGTAGAATCCGACCATGTTTCCATTAAGCCAAGTAAGTCATACTGGGGCATGATAAGGTATCCAAAAGCTAGTAGATGCAGCTGGACTTAGCAGAATGGTTATGCATCTACAACCCAGTTCTTAAAATGGCTCTCAATTACAATTTGATCTAAAGCATATTGGAATTAATTTGTATCTTTTAATTAACTTCAACAGCCTTTGAATTCAGCCATTAATGAATACATGCAGAATTTCATGTCCTGCCTCACAGTCGCATTGACAAAGATCGTCTCTAAAGAAAATATTTTTCTAGTTTAACTCTTAATCCAGATACCACCGCTTTCTGGCTAAACTTGCCTTACTTATGAGCTCTTCCTAGATGGGACATATATCATAAAGGACATTTAAAATCTGTGTTAGAGACATACTAAAGCAATGGTTGATTATGGGTCTTGGATTTGAAATGCTTAGATCTGTATCCTAAATAGGTTAGTACCACAATGAAAATCAAAACTATTTCAAATATTCCCTGAATATTTTGACTTTTGACAGTAAAACTGCAATTCTGACAGGAATCTTTAAAATACTATATCTTTTTTTTTTTCCTGTTTAGACCACTTATAAATTTGAGTGTCACTTAGAATTTCTGACTTTTTATATTGAACTCATTGCACAAATATAAACCAGGTTTGCTGGGGGCAAAATTATTGCACCTAAAAAATTTAAGTTGGCCTTAGGCAGAGCGAACACTTCAATTAATTCCTTTGACTCAGCACAAAATTTTTCAGCCCTCAGAACAGAGGACTTTTGTATCAAATGAGCCTCTCAGGCTAGCAACACAGAAAGAAATATCAGGGGGAGACTGTAATCTCTTATGGATGCATCTATATGTGTCGGTACAGTGATGTTTTTACTATGCTGTAATCACGTTGCAATAACAGACCTTACTGCACCATATGTGCCGCACATGGTTATTTTTTAGTAGCTACTTCGCCATAGTGGTGCGCTGTAACAGGGGAGAGCATGTCTATGCAGAAATAGTTGCTGATCATGTGTAGATGCCTGCAAATGCTATGTAGCTGGTGCACTGTAGCTAGTATAGTGACATAGGGTCACATGTAAGTGTGCCCTATGTGTATAAATTGGAAAGCCTTGGATGAAAGGTTAGCTGTTAGGTAAATTAATCCAGTAATGTACAACAGAAAGTGTGTTGTATAAATATGGCAGCTGGGTTTGGAATTGAAATGAGGTTGTGAGAATCAAACAACTAAATTAAGGCCATTATCAAAGGTTTCAATTAAATAGGAGACCAGAAATTATGATTTGTTACAGTGTATTAACATTCTACTTTTCATGAAGTTGTTTTATCATTAGTACAGTATACTGTTAGACAGATACGAATGAATAATTTTAAACAGCACAGCTCAGGCCCATATCTGCTTGAACTGATTGCATTATCTTTTCTGGTAATTGATGTGTCCTTGTGAGTCATCTTATTACTGCTAAAATAGGGCCACATCTGGGCCTCACTTGCAGCCACAGAATACATCAGGCCGCTCCCTAGATCAGAACAATTCATTTTGGAGGGCCAGTTCAAGCCATCTAAGTAGGTGCCTGTGTAGATGACAAGTCACCAGCCTTTCCCTAAAGCATTGCCTGTATGTAGGCAGACAAACATTTTTTTAAATTATGGTGCCTTACAGTTGACAAACTGGAACTGATTCTGCTGTCTTGCTTTATTCTGGTCTAAATAGAAGCTACAGAACTTGTTGTAACTTTAAACTCATTTACTCAGTTTCATAGTTGCATCACTTTAGCTCCAGTATAGTGTTCTGTGTGCAGACAGGCAGATTACATCAGTTCAGTTGTTGCACACTCCTGAACATTCTTTCATGTTAAAAATTATTTACTGTTATGACTACCCACATCCTTTGAGTTAATATCCAATACCCAATCTATACTGCCAAAATCATAAATCAATTTACAGAACAGGTCCACCATAGAAGAGGACTAGGAAGTACATTTTTATTTAATCTCTAATCCAAATAAAAGAATCACAAAAGACGTGAATATAAGTAGAAAAACAGCTGCATGAATAGCTGCTATTTTTGTATTTATAATTTATTTTATATATGTATGCATTCTAGAATATATATATATAATAATGTAAAATATAAATGAATACATATATATCAATCTCTTGTGAATTCCATGCAGTCAAACACAACTTGTTTTTTTAATGCTGTTTGCTGCCTTTCATTGATTTATATCATAAAATCAGTTTTATCAAGGAATTGTAGAAAAATGGCTGCAAGGGGCATCAAGAGATCATCTGGTCCTACCATCTGCTCAGAGCAGGATCATCCCTACTCAACCACTCCAGACAAGTGTTTGTGTAACTTACTTTTAAAAGCTTCCAAGGTTAGAGATTCCATGACCCCTCTAGGTAAACTGTTTCAATGCCCATAGTGAAGAAGTTCTTTCTGATATCCAACCTGGATTTCCTTTGTTACAGTTTGAAACCATTACTTCTTGTCCTGACCTCTAGCCCCAGAGAACATTCCATTACTAGTCTCTTTATAACCACCCTACAGGCAATTGACGACTGTTATCAAATCCCCCTGCAATCTTCTCTTCTTTAGACTAAATAATCTCAGTTCTTCCAAGGTTCTCTTTTAAGGGATGTTTCCTGGACTGCTAATCTTGTTTGTTTGTTTGTTTTGTTTTCTGATTTGTCAACATGTTTCTTTAATATGGTGCCCAAAACTGAACACAGGAGGCTTCCCATCTGATTCACAAGTGACATTCATGTCAATGCAACCCATTATGCTACTTCCTCCCAGTTAGACATTGAGTCATTGAATACACTCTGAGTGCCAAGATCTAGCCAGTTATGTATTGACCTTACAGTACTTCCATCTAAATTTAATTTCTTCAGCTTAGACTATTGAGAATGCCATTGGAAAAAATGCCAAAAGCCTTGTTGAAGTTGAGATGTATCACATCCAGTGCTCTCCATCCATCTGTAAAGTCCTTCATCTTGTCATAGAAGCAAACCCAGTTGGCCAAGTATGTCTTGCTTTTGACATCATTGACTGTTTCTCAACACCTTATTATCTTTTAGATCAGGAGTGTCAGACATAAGGCCTATGTCTGGACCAGGTATTGAGAAGGAGTTCTTGAACACAGATTTCCTTTACTATGTACTAAACAAATCTATAGTGGCAAAGGAGCAGAACTGCAACTCACAGCTCTATGTTGGCAAGCTTCTAGATAGCTGGGACCAAGAATATTTCATATTTTGAGGTTAAGGACTAGATACTGAGTTAAAATTTATATATCAGTGATACCTTCCTCTTGGCTTGCCTGCAGTATGTTGCTTCCAAGACCCTGTGATGTTACCTATGGCCCCAAGAAACTAAGGGTACCTTGAATCATAGAATCATACGGCTGGAATGGACCCCAAAGGAGCATTGGGTCCAGCCCCCTGCATGAGCAGGAAAGACAACTGGATGATGTCTGGGAGGAGGTGACCCCCAGCCAGGTGACCATCCAGTCTTCTCTTGAAGACCTCTAGGGTAGATGATTGCACCACCTCTGGTGGGGAGCTTTTTCCATAGTCTGGGCACCCTAGTTGTGAATATTTTTTTCCTAATGTTCAGCCTGAAACTATCTTCCATGAGTTTGTGGCTGTTGTTTTCTAGTTTTCCCCTAGGCACCCTGGTGAACCATTGTTCAATAAGTTCCTGTTGTACGCCTCCAATATAGCAATATATATCAGGTCCCCTCTCAGCCTTCTTTTCTTTAGGCTGAAGAGTCTGCAATCCCTCAGCCTCTCCTCATATGGCTTTCCATGCAAGTCTCTGATCATACGGGCGACCCTTCTGTGGACCCTCCCAAGCTTTAGCATGCCCAAAACTGGATGCAGTCCTCAGCGGTGGCCACACCAATGTTGACTAAATCGGGAAAATCACTTCTTTGGTTTTACTGGTGATGTGCTGATTGATGCATGCCAGATTTTATTGGCCCTAGTGGTTACTGCATCTCATTGCCATATCATGTTCATGTTGGGGTCTATTGTTACCCCAGATCCCTTTTGTTTGTAGTGCTGGTCAGGTTAGCAATGCCCAGCCAGTAGGTATGCTGGGGGATTCTTTCTTCCCCGATGCAGCACTTTGCATTTCTCTACATTGAACCTCATCTGGTTCCATTCTGTCCAACATACCAGCCTGTCTAGGTCTGCTTGTATCTGCAGCCTATCTGTGGGTGTGCCCAAGCAAGCCCACATCTTGGTGTCATCCATGAACTTGGCCAATGGGTTTTTCACCCCTTCATCCAGGTCATTGATGAAAATGTTGAACAGCACTGGGCCAAGTACTGACTGTTGGGGTATGCCGCTGCCCACATCTCACCAGGACGACACTGATCCATTCATTTGGTCTCTCTGTGTCCTACCCCACAACCAGTTTTGCACCACTTGACAGTTCCACAGTTAAGCCTGATATCTTCCAGTTTTCTGGTCATTACTTTGTGGGAAACCAGGTCAAAGGTGTTTTGGAAGTAGAGGTATATGATGTCAACAACTTTTCTCTCATCCAGGTGGCAAGTCACCTGATCATAGAAATAAATGAGGCTTGTCAGACAAGACCTGCCCATAATGAAACCATGCTGGGTATCATTCAGTATCATGCCTTCTGCAAGTTTGTCACATATAGTCTCTTTGATGAATGTTTCTAGGATTGTCTCTGGAAAAAAAGTTAAACTAATTGGCCTGTAGTTTCCTGGGTCCTCACACTTCCTCCTTGAAGATGGGCACAGCATTGGCCTTCTTCCAGTCCTCTGGGATTTCTCCAGAGGCCCATGGTTTTTGAAAGAAGTTTTTCAGGGGCACTGCAATTACTTTGTCCAACTCTGGCAGCACTCTTGGGTTGAGTTCATCCAGTCCTGCTGATTTATATACATCTAATTTCTTTAATTAATCATACACCAGTGCTATGGCAATAGTGGGAACGGTGTCAATCCTGCCCTTTTCTTTCTGTGGCCTACCTGGCGTGTTGTTCCCCCTGGTCTTGTGAAATACTGAGGCAAAGTATTTATTTAGGAGTTCCATCTTTTCCTTGAGTGGTAGTGATCAGGCATCCTGAGGCATTGAGCAGCAGCCCCACACTCCCATTAGTTTTCCTTTTACTCCCTATGTAGCTAAAGAAGGACTTCTTGTTGTCCTTGATTCTTGTAGCTAGTTTTAGTTTGATTTCTACTTTAGCTTGCCTCATCTGGTTTCTACAAGTGTGGGCCATTGTCAAATAGTCTTCCTTAGAGGCTGTCCCAAGCTTTCATTGTTTGTGCGCCTCTTTCTTTTTCTGTAGGAGGGCTGCAACTTCCCTGCTTAGCCAAGAGGGTTTTTTGACCCTTCTGCTACTTTTTCTCTATAAGGGAATGGATTTTCTCTGACCCTTAAGGATTGTGTCCATTCTTAAGGAATGACCATTCTTCTTGTGCTCCCTTTACCTGTGGTCCTTGGTCTCTCAGGGCATTCTCTACTAGTGACCTGAGCTTATTACAATTTACATTTTTGAAGTCTAAGACTTTGAGCTTAGTATCTGTTTTGTCAGCCTTGCAATGGACCGTGAATGTAATTATTTCATGGTCACTATCACCTAGGTTACCCTCTATGTTTAAGTTGATCACCAGGTCATCCCCTTGGGCCAGGACCAGGTGAAAAAGTACATTGCCTCTAGTTGGCTTGTGTACCTCCTGAGTCAAAAAAAGCTCTTTGATGTTGGTCAGGAAGGATCATGATTGATCTGAGCTGGCCAAACATTCCTCCCAGGAGATGTCTGGGTAGTTGAAGTCACCCATGACATCCATGTCCTGTGTATGTTGGCTTCCATTAGTTCATGGACGAATGCTAGATCAAGTTCCTCCACTTGGTTAGGCAACCTGTAGTATACACATATAGTCAAGTGTCTCTCACCGTGCCTTCCCTGGGGATTGATCCAGAGGGTTTTAAGCTGTTCCTCTTTGGGGCTGACTTCGACTTGTAGCGAGATATACTGCTCCTTCACATAGAGGGCAACACCCCTGCCTCTCTTCCCTACTCGATCTCTTCTGTGAAGAACATAGCCGTTTATGGCTATGCTCCAGCTGATAGGAGTCCCACCAGGTCTCTGTGATCCCTGCTAGATTGTAGTGCCCAGTACATATGCTGAACGTCTGCTCCAATGCATGCTAATTAGCACATGCCAGAGAAGGCTTGATTAATTGAGTCTGCTGGAGTTTGTTAATTAACGTGTTTCAGCAGCCTCTGTGTCATATCTTTTCAGCATCCCCACACTTCAAAATGGGGGGGCACTTGAACTAAAGCTCTTTGAACGTAGCTAGTTCAATGAGCTTTAGTTCAAGGACCCCTACTACCATTTTGAAGTGCAGGACATTGAATACATATGACGGTGCAGGCAATTTAATTAGAGTGGCTCTCAGAGTACTTTCTCTGAGAGCTGTTCTAATTAAGGTACCACCCCTTCCACCCTGAAGCATGTGTACAGAAACCCATAAAAGTTCAAGCCATGGTCATCAGGAGGAGCAAAGTATAATGTTGCTTTTATCTCATTACTTGTTCATTGTTGTCATTCATAAGTCATCAAAGGATGGTAGCCATGTTCTGTGAGAAGACAGTGCAGAAAATGGAAGACTGTTTTGATGTTCCTGGAATAGTTTGTCATGCTCAATAGATTTGTGCTGAGTTCTTTAATAGCTGGAGTATAGATCAAGGAGAAACTTCAGCCATGTCTCTGCTGTTACCAAGAAAGCATTATGGTTTCTTTTCCTGGTTGGTGAAGGTATATACAGCTGCTGTAAATATTCTACATCATGCATTGTTTTGTCACCAAAGCTCTGGTTATATATGGTTATAAACAGTACTTGGGACCATGGACAACCAGTCCTGAGGTATTTTTCCAACTATACCAGTGATCAGACAGTTCTCTGGACAGAAAAAAGAACAGGGCGACAGTGTCAGATATAGCAAGGATTCTTGCCTTTGTCTGCATCAATATAAACAGCCAAGATGGGCAGGAACCTGGAAGTATTTTCATGAAAAAAAATCCTTCAAAACATTAGTGTTGGGTAATACTGGTGTTCCTGCAGGAACTTTTTTAATGTAATTTTTTTCTCCCTTTTCCCTTATGCACATTTTTTATTGTTCCTCAAGAGTCAGAAGGTATGAGAAACAGGAGAGAAGGTTGTTATCATTTACCAGCTTATAAAAGTTGGGAAGCAGTCAGAAAAAAGAGAAAAAACTCACAAGTTCAAAATGAAAAAGGGAAAGGCAATTTAAGTTATTGATATTTTTCTTTTTTAAAAATGCAGGTTTTCTTTTGAAACTTTTTTTATCTAATCAATGACTTTTTTTTCAGTTCTTGTTGCTTGTTTTTGATAAATGTCCTCTTTTCTTTGTGGGAAAAATGTGTAGCTGGAAATTTTCCAGCCTCCTAGTGTGTGTGCTTGTTAGAGATGCATGCCTTCCTGCCTAACAAAGGCTCAGGGCAGTTCAACTAAGAGAAAAAAAATACTTATATAAGCAAGTGAAAACTTAAACTAACCCAGCTTAGCCTTCCTTGATTAAATGTCTGCCTGGGTAGAAAGATTTCATAGTACTCCTGAAAAATGTCCAGGCTCAAGCTGTGGCAGGCCTCAAGGATGGGGGACTGCAAGACTTGGGAAATGTATGTGTTTTCACCATGGAAAGTAGCAGGAGCTTGAGTAAAGATGTGGCATGAAGGAAAAGGTTATCCCTTAGGTATGTAGGTCCCAGAGAGTTTAGGGTCATAGAGATCAAAATCAACATTTTGAATTACATCCAGAAGTCAATATACTGGAGTAGTGCCATGAGTGAGCCACTGCATTCTGAACCATTGCAGCTTCCAAATGGCAATCAAGAGCAGCCCTGCATAGAAAGCATTTCCTAGCTTCTAGGTTACCAAAATTGAAGCCTTCTCATCAGATGGAGTTGGCACTCCAAGATACTGCTACCACCCAAAAAGGGAAGACCTCATCAATGATAGGTCTTCCATCCCCTTCTCCTGAGCCAAGTGGTCTACCCACCACTATATCCTTTGTCTTGTCTGAATTCAACTTTCATTGGTTTGTCCTCATCCAATACTCAATTGCAGACAAACACTGGGGGAGAACCAAGATTGTAGGACTGTAGGGCCTGGCTCAGATAAGAAAACAACATAAACCCGGGTGTCATCAACATACTGATGGAACCTCACTTTAAAGTTTTCTACAGTCTCACCCAATAACCTCACATACAGGCAGAACAGGAGGGGTGAAAAGATTGAGTAATCCGGGACCTTTAACATGGAGAACTGATCTCTGTTACTGGAAGTGAGCAATGCTACCAGGACAGGTTATGAGATACAGGCTGCAGAGAGGTGAGATACAAAGCTGTGAACCTGTTAGCATTAGAGACAGGTGGTGGCAGGGGGTAAAGAGGCAAAATAGTTCTTAAAATGAGAGATGGTTTCTTGAGTAGGGGGCTGAACAGTTGTAGACATAAGGATGCTCCCATGTGGGAGGTACTGACAATCACTACCAGCAGGGGCCTCATCCTCCCCTGCCTAGATTTTGCTAGCCAGGACACACAGGAGGCCAGTTTACTACTGGTTGCCCACAGTCCTGTTAGTATATCCTTTGCATCAGTGCATGAGAGCAATTGAAACTGATCCATGAGGGTCCAGCAAAGGAAGGGAAAGGAATCTATGCACAGCACCACCAGGATTACTCCAAGGCTCTGGAGCAGCCTCCGTTTGTGGTAAAAAAAAGTTACACCAAGGCATGTGTAGCAGGGCACTAGGGTGCCTGCTACTGAAGATAGGGAATGGCTTAGCTGCCAGTTAGGAAGGCAGCAGGTGTTAGCTGTTGGGAGCTGATTAGATCACCTGACCGCCAGGGGGTGAGGCTTGGCCTTCATAGGAAGGGCAGGCTGAGGCCAGAAACAGTTCCCCTCTGGCAGCCGCAGGAGCAGGAGCTCTGCAGGAGAGCTGAGCAGCCTGAGTTAGTGGTTGCAGCCTGACCGGCTGCGATGATGCAGGGGTGGAGAGAACCCTGACAGAGGTTTGTGAGTGAGCCAGCATAGTTGTGGAGTTGTGATTATTACACCGGAGGACCGGACGAGGCTGTAGGGGTGAAGGAGGCCTCAGCAGGAGCTCCCCAATAAGGTGGGGGAGTTCCTGGCACCAAGAATGGTGCCGCGAGTGGGGGGTCCCGACCCCAGCCCTAGCGTGGGCAGTACCGGGACAGGCCCCAATTGGAAGCCCCAATTGGGAAGAGCCCCAGTGGGGCGTAGGCCCAAGTTGGGCATAGGAGGCCCAAGTGTGGGCAGGGAGCACAAGAGGCATGAGCGAGGGCCCCAGTGGGGGCATAAGAGGCCTGGGTGCGGGCATAGAGACCGCGGGGAGTGTGGAATAGGCCAATACACAAGCGGCCGTGGGACATAGGGGAGGCAGGCCCAAGAGGGGCGCTGCCCTGTGAGATACAAAGCCCGAGAGGGGAGTAAGCCTGTTGGGAAGTCCGGGCTGGGCGAGAAGGGGCACAGTCAGAGAGAGCCGCCCCAGGAGGGGGCGCGTGTATTGAGTTGGCCCCGGGAGAAGACCATCACCGAGAGGCAGAGGAAATCTCGGCACAGTAAGACCGGCCCCGTGCCAAGAAGAGTAGGAAGGCAGCCTCCTTCACTGAATGAATAAGAGCAGAGACGTGGCAGGTGAGACGGAGGATGTGAAAGACCCAGACTTGGCATAGTAGACAAGGACACTAGGGGAGGTCACAGCACCCCTAGGGGCCATCCTGCCACAGCATGGCAGGTGAGAGAGTAAAAGGGAAGAACTGGAGTGAGGGGCAGGATTAATTTACCCACTAGGCAGTTCCATAGCCATTCTCATGCTAGTCTTGCAGCAGCACATGCTTATATATCTAGATGCAGATCAACCCTGTAGTTCTTCCTGGCTATCTGGGCAATTCTTTACAGTTAGGGTGGCCAAAATCTGGAACCAACTTCCCAGGGAAGTGGTCCTCACCCCTACCTTGGGCAAATTCAAGAGGAGGTTGGATGAGCACCTGTCTGGTGTCTTGTGAACCCAGCATTCATTCCTACCTGTGGCAGGGGGTCAGGCTAGATGATCTGTACAGGTCCCTCCTGACCCTAGCTACTATGAAACTATGAAACTATGTATCAACAGCCTTGCATTTCCTATTGGGGTGGCTTTTATAAAAGGTTGCGGGCCTTGCATGGTGTTTCATCGAGATAGGATTTAAGTACACATTTGTTTCCATGTATCGTCCTTTCATAGTACAAAATTATTGATGAATATGCATTACTAATAAAGCTATTTAACTAAATACTAAATGGAATTTCACCTGCTCCATGACCTTCTGTTGGCCCAGTGCAGTGGTGCTTCATTTCTGGCCCATGGGTCAGATCCAGGCTGTGGGCTCCCCAGAGGTCTGGAAATAGGGCAGCAGTGCAGTGACAGCAATTAATACTGCTACCATTCCCCTACTGCCAAATCTTCAAGTCCCACTTCCTGATGACATGGCCCCATGTTCCAGGTCAGCTTGGCACCTGGGGCCTGGGCAGCAGGCCTGTTAGGGGGCCAAAGTGGCAGATCCAGTGCAGGGCATACAGAATCTGTCCTGTGGAACAAACCTACACCACTCCAATGGCCTGCATGCTGGAAGGGTTGGATACCACTGGATTAATGGATTTATGATTCCTGTCTAAGAAGTCGATATGCATAAACAGTGATGTCATAGTGGCCCTGTCATCCTGTGCTCTAAGAAGTCAACTTCTCTTCTTTCTACCTGTCCTCCTTTAATATTCTTCTAGATTACTTATTTTTGTTTCTCTTTGGACTATTTGCAATTTGTTTATGTATTTTTGAAGTGCAGTGCCCCAACCTAGACACAGTATTCTAGGTGAGTTCTCCAATTACTTTATAAAATTTTCATAGGAGACAATGTCAGAAATCTAGCTAAAGTAGGTTATATCACATCCACTACACCCTGCCCCCCACCCCCAAATCCTGTAACCTCATTGTGGAAGGAAATCAGGTTCTTACACATGACTTTCTCCTGATGACCTGATATAACCATATTTGCTATTAATTATTACGTTTTTTATCCTCTATGACTCAATTACTTGATTATATGTCCCAGAGTCTTTTTAGATATTGAACTTGGACTGACCAGTCTGTAATTCTCTGCCTAATCTTTTTAGCCCTTTTTACTTTTTCTAGTTTAGAAACCAGAATAAATTCAGTAGAGTCTTGTTTCCCTGATCATTCTGTCAAGCCTATCCCCAAGGGTATGCTTTCACTAAACAGTGGGTGCATCTACACATGCCCTTACTCCACCCTAGATGTACTGTGCAGTAAGCTACTGCACAGCAAGTGCATCTACATGTGTGTGTCACTACAGTGCTTTTGTAACTGCATTGTTATCTAGTCCCTCTTTTTGGAAGTATTAAATGATGGTGGAGTAACAACCTGTACTGCACCATGAGCACTGCACATGGTTATTTTCAGGCACTATGTGACCACAGTGAGGTGCTATATCAGGGAGCACAATGCTATGGTGATCACAGTTCTTGCCCACAGGCACATTGCTCCAGTGATGTAGCCTCATATGTAGATGTGCCCAGTAAGGGTTTTTAGGTAGGTGCCTACACGTGAGGGTTAGGGAGAAGATTTGCACCCAGGTCTGTAGCTCTGCAATGCACCCCTGCTGCACTAAGGGGAGCTTCAGGCTCCCCCTGGATGCTAGTACAGAGGCTGGCAGGGGTCACTTGGCCAGGAGATGGGGAATGCAGGGAGCTCCTGGCAGGGACATGGACTTGGAAAGAGCTGAATAGGAGGGGCAGGTCCCAGCTCCCTGCCTTGATCCTCTGGTGGGGCAGCTAGCAGCTAGCTAGCTGTGGTTCGAGGCAGAAGGCTGGGACCTGCCCCACCCCTCCAGCTCTTTCTAAGTCCCACACCTTAATTACTTGATCAGGGCATGGGGCTGGGACCTGCCCCTGATTGGGACAGTTCCCAGCCAGTCCCGGGCTGCATGGGGAAGTCTTCATGTGCAGCCCAGAGCCCACCTCTAGGCTGCATGTGCTTCCCTGCACAGCCTAGGGATGGCTGGTAAATATCCAAGTCAGGGGCAGGTCCCAGCTAGCTTCAGGCTTGACGGGAAACTGTCCCCATGCAGAGGGCTCCCAGCCCCTGCTCCATGATTGAAATTGCAATTGTGGAGTGGGGGCTGGGGAGCTTGTTCTGTGCCCAGCTCCATGAGCATGAAGCTGGGGCAGAACAGGCTGGAGAGCATGTTCCCCCTCTAGTTTCATGCTCACAGAGCTGGGGGTGGGGAACAAGATCCCCAGTTTGTGTTCCACTTCACCCCTCCCAGCTCTGCACTTGCAGGGCTGGGAGGGAAACAACTTCCCCAGCCCCCATCAACAGGAATCTCCCAGCACCAGCTCCACAATCACAGGGCTGCTGCTGGAAGATAAGCATCTTCCAGCCGAGCACCATGGCTGCAGAACTGCTTCTGGGAGATATGGGTCTCTCAGCCCAAGCCCCATGACCACAGGGCTCAGGGTGGGAGAAAAGGATCTCGCAGCAGCAGCCCTATGGTCATAGAGCCACTGCTGAGAGAAAAGGGTTTCCTATCCCTGCTTTCCCCAGTCACGATGGTGAGCAAGGCCTGGGAGATAAGGATCACCCAGCCTCTACTCTCTGATTGTGATCTGGGAGCTGGAGGCCTGGAGCTCTCTGCTGTCAGAGTAGGGGGATATAGTCCCCCTTGTGGGCTCCTGTGGCAGAGCCCACTTTGGCAGCAGGCAGATCCTCAGGGCAGGGAGCTATCTCCCACTCCCAGTGGACAGCTGACTGGTAGCAGATTTGGTTCACAACCAGTCATCTATACAAGCATTATAACACCTTTACTAATGCTGAGTAAATTTGCTACTTGCATTTGCAGGTAGCAAATTTACTTGGAACTGCGGAGATTTACTGTGAAGTAAGATTGTTCATGTGTAGATGCACATACATACTTCACAGTAAATTATGCTAATTTGCCATTAAGTATCTCATAGATGTGTTCAGTGAGAAGGGATGGTCAGAACTCTGTTCATCCATTCATGCATATCAGTAATTAGATGGCAAATTATTTCCTAGTTCTAAATCCTGGGGCTTACTAAAGGTCTTATTGCCTCAGGGGAGGCATCAAATCTGCGCAGCCACTATATGTGACCACAGAAGGTGTAATCACTACACTGTTCCTGGAAACTCAGGGATATAAAAAGAACAGCATAGATCAGGGACTTGAAGATGGAATTATAGGTAAAGCTTAAGAAAGTTTTAGAAAATATGGAAAGAACCTAAAATTGAATAAACCAAAAAAGAAAAAAGGGGAAAGAAGGACTCATCACAAAATCTAGGAAAGGAAAGGGTCTGTCTCGATTTCAGCTATGGCATGTCCTTTCTCAGCAGATGTTCAGAAGCATCCAAGCTGATTTAGCATCAATTGCTGATGGAACTTTTGGCAGTCATACCAAATATATCTGGTTCTTAATATAGTCTGCCTCCAGCTCTGGAAATTCACCCCTAGATTGCAAAGTCTGTGGTGACTTACTCAGAAAGTATCAGAGCTAGTCATCAACCAAGAATATGTTTTGGTCCTGACAGTCTATTTTTGTTCATGTCCTCAGTTTCACAAGCACAGCTGGCATAATATCCACACTCACCTTTCACCTTACTATGGATGGTTTGAGGAAAACCTTATCCTTATTGAAGTCTCCCATCCTATAAAATTACAGAGAAGCCAGGTCTCTGTACTCTTAAGCACTAATCCCCAAACTTTAGGGCCCATAGGCTGCAGAAGAGGGTGGGCCACCTGGGCCATGGCCCAACCAACTTTTAGTACATTAATGTAGCTAGCTATACAGTTTTAACTGGAATGACAATTGAGCATTTGTGAGTTATATAAATTAACATGCTAAAAGTTGGTTGGGCCATGGCCCACGTGGCCCACCCCATTCTGCGGCCTATGCCTGGGCCATGCGCTCATGAGCACGGATGTTTGCTTCCTCAGGGACAACTAGAAGTGGTGCATCTTGTGCTGTCACTAGTTGTCCCCAGGGAACGCCCATGCCATGCACCCACTGATGCACAGCAGCTTACCCTGGGTGAGGTAGGGAAGGCTGGGGCCAGCACTGGGCTGGCCCCACAAGCCTGACCTAGGGTTCTGGTGGCCTCCTGGGGATGCAGCAATCCTGCCACTTGGAGCCTGGCTGGCACCTGGATTGTGACTATGACTGCCAGGCTCTGGTTTTGAGCGGCACAAGCTGCCCCCATTTGTGCAGCTCCACTTTTTTTGCACAGGTTTTTTTGACTCCTGGATATCCAGGGGTCAATCCCCCCATGATGCTCCTTTGTAGTAGAGAAAACAGGTGAATGTGAAGTATGTGACACTGCAGCTGTGTCTGCGGTGCTACATACTACACAGTTGCACTCATCTGGACAAGGCCCTGGAGAGTTCATGGTGTCAGTGTAAGGTGATTCAAAGGATTCCCCCATGATTCAGTCCATCTGAATGCAAAGGGTGGAAATGCTTGGTGTAGATCTTTATTAAAATCCCTGGCATTCTCATGCGATTCTATAAAATGGCAGTTTTATGTAGCCTATGGACATAAGAAAAACATTGGTAAAAAAGTCTTTCTTCACCATATACTATCAGAAAAATGCCACGTAGGAAATTTTATAAGCTGTCAGTGAGCCTGAACCCAGAAAGAAATTAGATGGGCAGCAAAGCATCTAATGGCATGTCTAAGTAAAAAAGTGTTAGGTTAGAGATCACCACAGGGAAGTGGAGGTATCATAATTGTTGTACTATAACTAGATTCAGGTTGACAGAATTCAGCAAGCCTGGAGAGGAATGATGCAACCACCTTGTACCTGGGAATGCCACAGTGTATATTTATCACAATTCCACAAGTAGATGGCAGTAAAGCCTACAGCCACTGAAGAAAGAGAACTTGTCCTTTCTGAAGAATGTCAAGAGAATTGTGACTTCATCAAGAGAATTCATTAGCCTGTGTACAGCCTTCATAAAGAGCAAATGTACTTACTTGTTAAAGTGGTGGTGGTATTGGACAAATGACATTTCTCCAAGCCAGTCCACTACTTCAGATTTACAGGATCACAGTTCAGGTACCTGGCAGCTATCTTAGCTCATTTGCTGATTGATCAGCCTATATTTTCTTTCCCAGCTACTCTCAGATTCCTCAGCATCCTGGCATATAAAATGGATCTTATTCCATAGTAGCACCTTAATTTTATCATTGCATCTTTATTTTGTGCCTGTTTAAACTTGCTTGTTACTTCCTGTGTCCATGAAGATAGAATTCCTAGTAGTGCTTACCATGGAAAGAAGTGGGACCAAGTCCCAAACACTCATGTTGAATCCCTTCTGCATTACTTTTTGTGTACATAAAGTATTCTTATAAGATTCTGTTCAAGATTATTGAATTCAACTTGGGTCAGCAAGTTCTTCCCAAAGCTCAACTCCTTCTGAGCCAATATCTCCCTAAACTTGTTCAGTGTAAGAGGGCATTGCTCTAATACAGAACCAAGAAACTCCAAACATTTCTATGGCTATTTGTCTATATCTCTGAGAGAACTAAAAATCCAATGATAAAGCTCACAGTTTGTCCAACTGGTCCTGGACTATTTGAAAATGTACTAAGGCACTGCCATGGTAGAGTTTTGTGATATGGACCCATTCTTTCAGACCCTGTGCCATTCCCATACCCTCCTTCCTCAATATCCCCATAGGAGAAAACTACAGGATGGCATTACTCAACCATAGAAGCCTTGAGGGTAGATGCTGGACATGAATGCTGCATGCCCCTGGAGGCTGGAGGGGGGCAAGGTGAGCTGTGTCAGGTGGTGACAGCACTATCAGTAGCAGGGGCATGGAGGAGGTAAGTGGGGAGCTGCCACAGGCAGCCGCAGCACTGTCAGCCATGGGGGTGGGTGGGTGGAAAGTGCCAACCAGTGATCAGCAACCACCTGCAGATACCGCCTGCAATAGTGGTGGTGGCCAGGGGCAATTGCAGACCACTGCAGATGCTGCCAACCATCTTGGTTGGGTGGGGGTTGGTGAACGGCAGCTGCCCACAGGGACTGCCAACAGGGGATACTCCGCCACATTTGGGGGTGCATGTGCACCTGCTTGCACCCTCTACATATCATCAATGATGCTGAATTTGGTACGTTGGTCTTTCCAGTGCTGTTTGTTTAAAGGAGTTTCTAAGCCTTGCCTCCAGGTATAGGTATGCACTTTTTGGAGTCATCTATAGTGAGAATAATTATGTAGACTATTACTCAGAGAAGGAAGAGAAGTTACTTGCTAGTAACTGGATTACTTGGAGATGTTTTGTCCATATACACATTTGCATATCTGTGACAGGGTAGCCAAGACACTCTGCCACAGGAAAGCGAGGAAGAATATAAACAAAACTCACTGCCAAGCCAAGGCGGGAAAAATGCTGCACCCTGAGTAATTAAAGGAGCCAGCTGGGTCACGGTAGTTCAAACGCTGCTGCAGCAAGCCCAACTTCTGGTGTTTGAGTCCAGGACAAGGAAAACAGCACAGCAATCAAAAAAGAGGAAAACCATGCCAAAATAGAAAAAGGAAAACAGCTGTGTCCAAAAGACAGCAAATCAGGTGCTGCCACAGGGGAAACAGCAAAGAAAAAAGAGAATTTAAAGGGAAACCGAGGGATCCCAGAGAAAAGGGGAACAAGGTGCAGATAGAGAGGACCCCAAGAGAAAACAAAAGGAGGAACTGACCCTGAGGTTTGAAGGAAAGGCTTGGTCCCTGAACTAACCTGAGAAGAGCCAGCAAAGCAACGGAGGAGACCGCTCTGTCAGTGGATCCAGTCCTGAGGGGTGAATATAACTGTTTCTAGACCCTAAAAGAAAGAAGAGACATGGATGAGATTACAATTTCAGGAGGGTTGAGTCCATCCCAACCCTGAAGGTAAGGGCAGGGTTAGAACCGAGAAGCGGCTGTCTTGGGACCCATGTGGGGAAGAACAGGGTAAGCAGCCAACTTAGAAGACTTCAACTTGGGGCATCACGGGACCAAGACTGGACTCTCCATCCAGTAGGCAGGAAACAACAAGCCTGGAACATCTGGTGTGGCTAGGGTATGGGGACGGTGGAGCCCTGCAAAAAATAAGCCAATCTTCTTGGCCTTTAACTGAGTTGTTTTGTCTCCCAAAGTGTTTGGTACCTCTCTCGCTAACATCAAGGTATGGCAGATGAATTTTTGAAGGACAGAACGTGACTGTTACAGCAGAGACATAACTTGGCTTCAGGCGGTATGACCCATCTCCCCTTACAATAACTTTTAGAATAAAAGGAAGTATAAGACTTTGCAGCTTAGACCACACTGAACAACATCTTCGTGAGATTCTTTACTGTGCAGCAAATTAGTCTGCAGAACAGTAAAGCATCACTGTCTACATGTGTGCAGTAATTAGGGTGCAGTAGATGAATGTACTGTGCTGCTGGATACTTTCAGATACAAGTGGCATCCAACACTGAAGTAAATTTCTGTGCTTAAATGCATGAATAAATGGTGACATCAGGATTAGTTTACTCCAGTTCAAATTGAGCCAGAATATAGTTGGTTGCAGTAAATGCACGTATAGATGTACCCACTGGATAGCAGGAAATGTGTACCCCCCTTTTCTCACTGCAATGGGGAGGGCATTAGGAAAAGTGAGGTTAGAGCGCGTGCTATGGGTATGGTTAGGATAGTCTTCTATCAGAGGATTAGGGCGTGAGTGCACACAAGTATGTAAATAATACATTTCAAAGAAATGCAGTGACTGGTTAAGCAACTTCTCATTCTTCAACTTCATTCTAAGCGGCTTTTCTTTCTCTTCCTCTCTTTTTTTGGTGGAAATTCTTTTAAATCCAGATTGGAGTTTTTATTTGTTTGCACCTAATAGGTAATTGAATGGTCTTAAAAAGTGCTGCGCAGTTCCAGAATTTAATAAAGGAAATATTTAGCTGTCATAGACTTTAGTCTCTTTTCAGAATGAAACTGGCTCTTGACACGTAAATGCAATAAAATTATAGCTTGCAGTTGAATCACTACAAAATTAGAGGAAATATTTTAAAATATAATTTACATGTATTTTAAAATGATTACTTTTTGATGCTGAAAAGGATACATATATGTATTTTAAAAAATAGTGATTAATTTAAAAACAGGCATAAAAAGTAGCTTTTAAAATAAATAATTTCAAAGTTTTCATTAAATTGTACTTATACAATTAGACTCTGTTGCAAAGTTTATGCTACTATAGTTCCTGACATTTTAATCACAGGAGTGATATGTGTATGTAACCATCCTTAAGGCAAAAAGAAAAATAAATTCAGTGAGCTGACAATAGCTGGCAGTTTAAAAACAAGGAAGCTATGGCTATCTTTGACATAAATTTTGAGGCAAAGGACATGTCTAATGAAGTTGAATGGAAGCTGCCCCTCATGGTAGAATCTTGCCACTGAACTTGCCAAGCAACCTGAGTGGTCATGTACCATAGAGATTCTTTAGCCATTCTCCAATTATTTATAAGTGGACGAGTCTACCCATACAATTAATACAAAGCAATAAACTCCCAAGCTTATTGCCATTTGAAAATGTTCTGGGCGTGCAGCATGTTGAGCTGGTTTGGAGAAGCCCTGGCTGGCAGGGAGGTTCGGGGGGTCAGCCTGCTAGCCTGGGGCTGCTTTCTCCTGGCTCAATATGCTGCAGAGGGTGGATGGGATGTGAAGGAGCTTCTGTGCAGGGCTAGCCAGCAGGCAGTGCCTTCACTGAAGCACCCTCATGTCCCAGCCAGCCTGCGCAGTATCTACATGTTCACTGCTGTAAAATGTTATACTCCACATCAGGATAGTACTTGTACTTGTACTATCCTGCTGCAGTGTAAATTAGTTTACTCCAGTTTAATAGGGGCACATATGTAGACACCAAGACATTTACTGTGCAGATAATTAGTCTACTGCATAGTAAACTTCCTGTGAAGAGTAAACTTCCTGTGCAGACATGCCCAGTGTGCAGTAATTCAGGGCCTAATGAGTTACCTTTATAGTTTTAAAAGGAAAAAATGTGTACTGGGATGGGAGGCAAATGATTAGAAGTATTTCCCATTTACCATAGAAACATTTCACTTTCTCTCTGTCAATCAAAATGTTAAAAAAATGAGAAATGGCACTGAATTTGCACTAACAAAGTACAGGGTATGTTTAACTATCATATATGAGTCCTCTTTAGTTTCAGATGGTCTCTTCATCCTGTCTGTGTGGGAAAATATATTTGTAAAATTTATGTACATATATATGTCTCAAGAGTTGGAAGTCATTTATTTGAACTAATTGGGATCAAAAACCATTCATAAAATTTAATTGTTTGATTAATGAAACACACATTAAGCCAACATTTGTCTATACAGTACATATAGAAAATCTTCTTCAGTTTGTTTGTTTTTTCCAGTTGTTTTTCTTAATCATTAAAACCATTCTTTTTTTTCTTTTAGTTGCCTAAAACAGTCCTTTGTACCACCTATCATGTAAATTAGTGGTACGTCCCAAGTTCAGATAAAGAAATGGTTCAGATAATTGATATTTAGATATCTTTGTATCTCCTGCATATATGACAGCATGTGGATATGGATAAACATATGTATATTTATATGTTTATGCTATTGTCTGAGTACATCTTCTTGAGCACATGTTCATGTGTGTGTGTAGGTGAGTGGATGGATGGGTACAAATTCCCAGTGTTCTGTTCACAGTCCAGGAAGCTAAAATCTCCTTTGTTCACTGTTCATGATACCTATAGTGCAGGATGTCTTACTATTTGTTTGTGTGTGTGGTTTTTAGATTTATGTGCCATCCTTCCCACAACAGCTTTAGGGCAGCTTACAATAAAAGATAAAATAACATATAAAAGCAGGTAGGATATTTAAAAGTCCTTAACAAACATATCCCACCTTAGTCTTGCTTGCTAAATGCCAGCTTGAGTTGTAAAGCATTTTTGGAAGATGTCCAAACTCAGTGGGCCTCAAGACGGAAGGAGTTCCAGAGCTGAGGAACTATTACCAAGATTGACCTCCATCCATTTTAGCCAAGTGACCTTGGTAAAATGTTGATACTTGCAGGAGATTTGTTCTCAGCTGACCTTTGGGATTGAGATAAGGCATAAGTGGTCCCTTGCTACATAGGGCCTAGATTATTTAGGGCGCTATAGGTCAGATTCTTTGTCCACTGACTCCTCTGCTGAGACTATCAATTATTCTTGCTTCCTTTCTTTTTTTCTTCTTTCTCTTGGTGAGACTAGGAACACAAGCCATTGAATAGTTGACAGGTGACAAAAGTTGGAGACAAGAGAAACGTGGTATGGATTTAACTCGATGACTCAAAGGAGAAGGCTTACCTATATCTAATAGGCCCCTATAGCAGGCTGCTGATATCAGAGAGCTCTGGCTTGATGCTATCAGGGTCTATATGATTTAACCCTTTATTGGTTATGTATTTGTTTGGCCATTGACTGATGGATTATGTTGTGCCCTGCAGGCAAGTTTGCTTAGGGAAATAAAAACTGTGTTAAATGAACTGACAACCCACTACAGCCCCCTCTAAGCATGCAGGTAAAGGGTCAGTTGGATTTAATATGTGATCCACACTGTTGTACCTCCTGCTGTGCCATGTATGCATGGGAGGAGATTTGATTTTGGGATTGTGCATTAGATCCTATCTCACCTTATTGCCAGTGTAGGGAGAGCCTGATGCTGAGCCCCCCTTCATCAGCAAGAAGCAGGCTTCCACAGCTGGGACCCCCCTTCATTGAAGGGAACTCCCATCCATGGAGGCCATGGACATCCAGGACTGAGAGTCCCAGCAGCTGATGGGGCTCTGGGTCTCAATTGAACATGGAGCACAGCTGGGACCAAGAGCCCCTTGTAGGCCTACAGGCTCCATGCATCACCAAGCCTTGGGGATCACAGCAGTTGTAATTCCCAGGGCTCAGGGATTGCACCCCTGTGGCTGGGAGCCCTGCCAGGTGACAGGCTCCCAGCTTCAGGGGAGACCCTGCTACATGTGCAAGTGGAAGCTTTGTAAAGATAGTACACATTTTTAAGATCTGACTTTATAGCTGGTTGGATTTTTTATGATGTGATAGCTACTGTGGACATGTAGCTGTATTCCAGGTAATTACGCAATTAACCAGTTAATTGGATGGAACCTGTAATGTGTAGAGGGGTCTTAGTGACATTTTAATATTACTGTGATATTGTTATTGTGCCATTTTAAAAGATGAATAGTACATGTATCCCAGAACTTAATTAGATATAATATTGCACACAAAGAAGTAGATAATGAGCCACAGGTAAATACATAACAAATATTCACGTTTTGGAATATGTCATATAGTACTTCATAAATACCTGTATATTCATACGTGGAACGCTATATTTTAATGTTTGGTGACATATTTCCTCACAGTTTATATTCATGGTAGGCTAGGTGCTAGATTAGCAACCATGGACAGTTTTGTTTATCCATAAAACATGAATACAAGAAGGGCATCATCAGTGCTACCTTCCTCTATTACTTTGACCCATGTGTTACTGATCCCTGACCTGGAAGAGAAATTCAGTCTCTGTAATGATTTCCTTTGTGATCTTTTCTTGGGTCTGTTCTCAAAAGGCCTGATGGTAAAATATGGAACCTGGTTTTATTACCAATGTACACAAAAATATAATATTTATACATTATGAAGAAACAAAGTTAAATTATTTTATGTAAGCATCGCTGTGGGGGAACTGTCTCCAGAGGCTCATATATACGCTCCACCCTTACTAGTTATGAGTTATTCATCAATGAAATTACTGTTTAAGATAATAGAACCCTGTCCATTCTTCAAGGTTTCTGTATGTTAAGGCATGCAGTTGCATATTTTGCATTAGGATATTAAATTTATTATATGGTGGCAGGTGTTTTGTCTATCAAGTATGGTTTTGAGCTCTACTATACCTCCTGCAGTGAAAAAAAAAGTGTATGGTTCAGAAGACATTTCTGCAGGAGAGACTGAAAAGTGAAGTAACAAGTCAGAGATGAGGCTTATTAGCAGATCTGCATGCTAAGGTTGGCATTGTGCCTATCTGGTCAGGAGTGCATAGCAAATATATAAATATATATTCAATGAAAAGAAACATATTAAAAAATATTATGAAATGTTCTAGTTGTTTTAGTTCTATTGGACACATCTCAGCTCTTTTATTTTAATTGGCAAAAGAATGTTGTAGACATATATAACCATAAATAGCACGAATAATTTTTCAAAAGAAACTTTAATTTAATGTAATTGATTTTTCTAAGATATAGAAGCACACTTACTGTTTAACCTGCTAACTGGGAACTCATCCAGTCAGCTCAGCTACTGAAAAGTCACTAACAAAGTGGCATTATAGTTGAACAATTAATAGAGTGAACTATGGATAAGCCCTGTCCTGTGGAGCAGTTACTAATCCTATTAGAAAGAGGCTATAAACTGAAGCCCAGCAAATTTGACATGTAAATGGATGACAGTAAAACTAGATCAATGGTCTCACATTCTTTGTTTTTACAATATCTCTGTACACACATCAAACCTTTAATAGCTAAATATTGCACTGATTTAAATAGTTTTCAGTGGCTGGGTGTGAGAAATACTCCCAGCAGCCTAATATTGCATTATGCCTAGGGAAATAGGGTAAGGAAGCTGTGACACGTGCATTCCATATCAGAAGCTGATGCTATGTTATGCGTACATACACATATAAATAAGTTTATAGTTTATGCAAGATCATGTTGGAATTAACATTTTAATCTAAACAGTTAATAGGCCTCTAATTGTCATATTCTTTATACCAATCCGTTCTTTCCATTCAGTACCTTTTTGAGCTATTTGGCTGACAATGGAGCCTGTACCGTGCTAACTTTTTGCAATGTAGAAAATAAATAAAACCTGGAGAAATGAGAGTGGAAGACACATCCTAATAGTTTGCAACATTAATGATCAGTTGATTTTGATTTGTGACATATTTTTGAGACACCCACTACCTATCTATGGTAAGGAAATTCAACTTAGATGTTGTGTGTGTACTCAGCATCTTTCCAGTCAGCCAAACTGTAACATCCAAAAGTGTTACCATCTTAAAACCACTACCTTTAGAGCCATGTGGCAAAACACTTCATTTCTAAAACAAACCTGACCTTCAAGCTCAGGCTTTTAATTTCTCAGGAGCTGTACCTGTGGTATCTGCATTTGTGGCATCTCTCCTTGGCCCAAAATATACTTCTTCCAAAATATAATCTTCTGTACCTGCAGTCTTCTGCACCTTTATGGTGCATCTACACATACAATTAATGTGACTGAATAAACTCCAGCACAATCTGAGCCAGAGTAAACTAATCTTGACATCTCCACCTAGATGTGCATTTAAATGCAGGAATTTACTCTACCATAGGATAATACTTGCGTTTGACAGGTGTGGCAGGGGTCCTACTCTCAGAGCCCCTCTGGACGTGTGGCTCCGTCCTCCTGCAATGGGCCAACTGCCTGCTTACTACCTGCCATGCCTTGATCTTACTTTTGATTAATAGATGATTGGAATCAGTGGGAGGCTGCCCATTTTTATGCGCCCCAATGACAGGGGACACTGTCTGCGGCTCCTTTTCCTCCCCTACACTGCAGCCCAAGCTTTGCAGATGGTGCTGGTATGATCTGACTTGGACCTTGTTATTATGTCTCGGCCCTTCGTTTGTTCTCAGGGCACCTCGCCACCCCTCCTCACTCTCAGGGCTCCTTGCTGCTCCTCCTCACTCTTGGGGCTCCTTGCCGCCCCCTAACTCGGGACTCCTCGCTGCCCTCTAGTCAGGGCTCTTCGCCACCCCCCTAGCTCTGGGGCTTCTTGCTACCCCCTAGTTCTGGGGCTCCTTGCTGCCCCCTTAGTTGGACTTCTCGCTGCCCCCCTAGCTCTGGGGCTTCTCACTACCCCCCCATCTCCAGGGCTTCTTGCTGCCCCCCTAGCTCTGGGGCTTCCCGCTGCCCCCCCTAGCTCTGGGCTGGGCCAATGCACCCCCAAACAAAGCTGTGCCCTCTCCGGCACCAGGAGACCCCACACTATCGTGGAGCTCCTACGAGGCCTCCAACCCTTATAGCCTCACCCGGTCCTCCGGTGAAACAGAAAACACAAAATGCAAAGCCCCCAGGCTACAATATAAAAGGTAGACTGCTCTGGTCAAAATACGAATCTCTCCCTACCAGACAGAGAGAGAGGGAGAGAGAGCGCACTGACCCCCAGCAGGAACCCAGGGATGTTCCGACTCTCAGAGTTCTCCCCTTTGTTCTGACTGAGTTTCTCCTCCCTTAGCAGCCAGAGGGGAACTGCTCTCCTGGCCTTCTGCCTGGGCTTAAGGAGGACTAAGCTTTGCCCCTTCCTGGCTCAAGGTTTTCCTGGTTACTAGGGCAACCAGCACCTGTGCAGTCCTGGTGACTGGCAGCTGCGCTTCCCCCTTCCTGACACTAGGGGTCTTTCCCGAGCCATTTCTGCTCTCAGTCGCAGGGCACCTGAGTGCTCTGTGACACAGAGCCATACAAAGTTCATTTACTCATGTCAAGCAAAAAGGCAAATACAAAATGGAGTTTAGTTCTTCATAAAATACAAAAATACATGCTTATCAATTCAACTATCATTTAAAATAAAACTAATACACACTGTGTTAATGCAGAAAAATGAAAATAACACACAATGTTAATACATAAAATTGGAACTTCAGACTACACCTTTTTCTTGCCCCTGCTCCTTTCCAGGTGTCCCCTCCCTCTAGTGTCCTCCACTGGCCTGGGAGCTCCAACCATATGCTGCCCCTAACCTCTGTCCCCATGGTTTGAGGGGCAGTATATCTTTCCTAAATCCTGGATCTGCTCATGTGTGTATCTAACAATAAGCATATCAGATCTTCCATTTTTAGTTCCATATGCTTGTTTGCATCTAAGGCCATACTAAATCTAAGATTGTTAAGGACCTGAATCATACTCATCTTAAAGTACTACCTCCATCAAAACAGGGATTTGCTCCTATTTAAGGTAAAAAAAAGGTTAAAAAAAATCCAGGTGCATTTCAGTAAAGAAGTGCTTCAGTTTTACTTCATACATTTCAATATCCTCTAGAAAACAATAAACACTGAGATTTTCCATGTTCACACATTTGCATTTGTCATATTGCCATTAGCTGAGGAGAATATTGCATTGCTCTGTGGGACTCTGTGGCCTTTGTCACTATCTAGGTATCATACTTCATCTCCCTTGGGAGGTTCTTATGATTTATAGGTTACTTAGCATTTTGCAGAGTGTGAAACAATCCAGGGAATGCTAAGCCATAGAGGGCTGTCTTAGAATAATGGCAAAATGGCTATTACAGTTACACTGGGTTTCTGTCATATACTCATTATTAGTTGTTATTATGAAACTTTATATTAGAGTGGTGCCTAGAGATCAACATTGTTCCAGGCACTGTTCAAATTAATTGAAAATGACAGTCCTTGCTTAAAAGATATAGCCTCAAAAACAGACAACAGACTGATGAGACAGATAAGTAGGGTGGTGACATAGGCAGGTAAAAGAAGGTAACAAAAATAAGATGACTAGTTTTTTAGCCCATTTGAAACAGCAGTCACAACTATTGCCCTGCTATTATCAGGTTGCAGTTTACTGTATGCAGTTTACCCATGTACTATTATATGTCATTGAAAAGAAAAAAAAATAAGGATGGATTTGAAAAGGCTAAGGTGGTGACTTTACATTGAAAGGTTAAAAAATCCAGTCTACAAGGAAAACATTTTGAGTTAGAAGATCAGCTTCTCTCAGATGGCTGATTAATCTGTTTTATTGTTAAAAGTAAACCAAACCCATAAACTGTACATATTTTCTTCTTAAGTTTCTTCTTGTTAACCTGTGTGCATAAAACAAAATATATTATGCACATCTAAGCAGGATTTCAAGGACAAGTATAATCTATAAGTACAGTGCCACTGGAAGCAGAACAAATTCAGTTTAGTAAACTTGTGAACTGACATTCATTACAAAAATGTGGTATATAGCTTGGCTCAGAGGTTACTGAGGTTTTAATAGTGTGGAACCTTAACCAGTTCCCTATTAGACAAAGTTACTTATGGTCTCTTTTGCAAAAGATCATAGGGAAAAATAATAGCCTGTCACTACAGTAAAAACCATTAGCTTGTTGGGAAAATTCCAAGGCAGACTCGCTTTACCTTTGCTGCAGCAGAAGCCCCACGCTGAGACTAGAGGTGTCTGATTGACCCATCATCGCTGCTGGAAGCCTCTACTCTTCTGCTAGCCTTGACTCATATGACCTCAAAATAAAGTGCTGATATTTTACAATTCATGACACAAAAGAAAAGGAAAAATGAAAGTGGAATATATGATTAGGAATATAATTTTCAACCACTGCTGTCTCCTGAACGCCTTAACTCTGTGGCACCAGCGGTTTTAATGTATCCTCTATCAGCAATGGGCATTTTGCTAGGAAAAACTTGTTCCTTGTAAGAAAGATTAATGAGGACTTGGATAGCAGCCTTTCTCCCTTCAAATGGCATGGAAAATGCTAAAAAGCCTTTTAAATGTCAACTCTGGGTGCTGGTCCTCATAACCTAATTATAATCTAATAATATATATATATATCATATTGGACAGATCCTCAGCAGATGTAACTTGACATAGTTCCATAGACATCAATATAGGTACACTGGCTCACACCAGCAGAAGAATCCAGCCTAGAGTATATAAACACATGTACAAAACATAGGGAACCAATATGTAACTGTAGGAATTTAGATATGTTTATTTGTGAGTTATAAATGAATAAAAATGGTATCTACATGGTAGAATGGACTGGATTAATTAATTTGCTGTGGTTGTTTTCCCCTAATTCTCAAAATGGATTTACTTCTCTGTTGTCTTTTTAGGAATTATTTTATTTATAACCCTTGTGTGCATTTTGTTTTGGTCTGTGAAGATGCACTCCTTCGAGAGGAGTAAGAACAAAACTCTGTAAGAGTAAGTGAATAAGTGGATTTTCCCAAACAACTGGCAATGTGAAAGGGTTATGGCGTGTGTGTGTGTGTGTGAAGTTACTTTGCACTTTGACATATTCATCTCTAATATGTTTCACTTTTTTTTCCTGGATGTTGACTCCTGCTTAGGTACTTTAAATGCTTCCACTGATGTTTTCCTTTTACTTAGCCTTAGTTCATTCTGTTCTTCCTTCATGAATATTTTCCACATTACTTTCTCTTCAATTTAAGATCATAAATCTTCCCTTTCTTAGTATTGTCCTATTATTCTTGATATCCTGCTCCTTCAAATGATGCATTAAATTATATGAGTTTAAATCCTAAGCTTCCATGGCTCAGGATTGGCTTAAGGCTCCAGTGGCACAAATGGAACAAAAAACCAAGTATATGGTCAGCCATCTAGAGTGTCCCCATGTGAGTCAGCTATTCCATGAACATTCAGACTTCCTGTTTCCTCTTATCTTTCCATACATATGCACCACATTGGGAGCAGGTTTCAGTGCTACCACATTGAACTCCAGATTGTTATTTTATCCATTTGCTATTTTGAAGATTGTTAACTGACACAAAGCAGTACTGACTTAAATACAGCTACACCAATCTGTATAAGCTGGGTCTCTCTCCCAGTCTTTAGATATTTGTGTATAAAATAGCTGACTTCATAAGGTTTATGAAATTACTTTATGCTTATCTCTGTTCCCCTTGAAGCCTCTGCTGATTTCCATAGGATATTTGTTAAGAGTACCTGAACTGTCAACAAGGCTTCACTTCTTTGTTGCTAAATGTGCATCGCTTCACCTAGGCAAAGCTCTGGCTTCAGTCTGTCTTAAAACTTCTGGCCCCACATCTAGTCAGGGAAATAGAGGCATGTAACATTATTACAACAAATTCATATTCTGTTACAGTCTGTCACAAGTTTTTAGTACAAGGCCCCTAACGCAGTACTGGAGTTTTTGGATTTGATAACACTAGAAACTATTAATCACAGAAGTAAGGATCACCATGACGTTCACAATTGCCAACACTTGCCATCTAGTAGTATCTTTGATGCATATTTTCCTTTTGTAATACATGCTACTTATTTCCTATTTCACATGACCTAGTAAAGACAAGCTGTATGTCTCTAATGGAAACTATGTCTTACATCCTGTGTTTATAAGTATCTGGCTTTATAAATGATCTATCAACTGCAGTGTCCTGTCTCCTACAATGGCAAGTACCAAATGTCTTACAGGCAAGCATAAGAATACAGAATAATGTCTCTATAGAAAAGGTTTCTCCAATTTTCATAAATTTGTGGCTATTATACTTCATAATGCCTCAGGCTAAGTCCCTTATACATTTTTCCAAGCAATGTAGCCATAAGTTTCTCATTATCTTTTGCAATCCTTCTTTGAATCCTACATATTTTGCCTGAAAGACACGACAGTTTTCCCACAATTATCAGGGCCAATTACTAGTGGAATCTGATCTTAAAATGATGTATACAATATATTATATGCTGTGAGAGTTTAGGTTATTAATAATGATGTTTCACCAGTGTTGTGCAGCTGATCAAAACTGCAAGCCTTTAGTTATTTGAAGCATTGTTCTGCGATGTAAATATTTCAGATGTGTCTTTTAAAAAAGCAGTGTTTGATCACCTTTAAGTAAAAATGGAATTTTGTTTCATTGCTCATTTAACTTCTTGCTGAGACAGACTTGATTTTGGATTTTGTAGTTAGAACAGACCCTCTATACTTTGATTGTATTTTTCCCTTGTGGTTTAATTCTTTTTTCTCTACTTCGCAATATTTTTTAAAAGCTATTTATTTCTCCTATTCTTCACTAGCTGACATCTCTGTTCATACCACTCTGAGGTATTTCTTTCAATAGAGATAACATTCTAAACCACACACTTCAGTTCCTATAGAGCACATTTGCATTTAAAATGAATCTTGTTTCCTTCATATTTGTTTTGCTATAGGATAGTTCACAATATCCTGATGTCTGTTTTCTCACCTAAATAAGATGTATTTGCCATTTTAGGTCACTTACATGAATATTATATGTCAAGATGTTATAACTTTTGCTTTTTACTTAGAATCATAGAGAAGTAGGGCTGGAAGGGAGCTTGAGAGGTCATCTAGCCCAATTCCCTACCTAAGGCAAGACCATCCCTATCCAAACCATCCTGTGTAAATCCATTGTCTAACCTCTTAGTAAAACTACACAGTCAATCCTGATACAAAACACAGGACAGAAAACCCTAAACTTGCCACAGGGGACCACAGCAGACCACAGTACCTAACAGTCTCCTGCTGCAAAGGTTGTTAATGTATGCTCAAGAGATTCCAGGAAGAAGGCCATAGCCCCAACTACAGAGGAAGGCAAAGCCTCCTGTGGTGCATATTGCAGGGTCAAATTTCTTCCTGAGCCCAGATATGGTGATCAGCCTGACTTTGAGCACACCCTGTGGTCAGGAACCTCTGGATTTAAGATTCAGCAGGGGTACTGGCACAGACAAATTCTCCAGCCTTGGCTGCAGCCAACCCCCAGTGTCTGTGAAAAGGGCTTTAAAAAACACCATATATGTATAGAAACCAGGGAAAAGGGAGGGAGCAAAGCACAGAAGCCTGGGAAATAGCCATAGAAGAACATAAAAATAATTACATCTACATCATCCCTGACAAGTGGCTTCTTTGACTCTACCTTTATTTTAACCCCATTATTATTATTATTATTATTATTATTATTATTATTATTATTATTATTGTAACAGGGCCCTGACTGAGACCTTGCTACTAGAGGGACATGGACAGCTGAAGATAATTACAACTTGTGGGGAGGAGGTGGGCCCTGCCCATGGAAAAGCAATGAGGCCCGGGCCTGAAGGATAAGAGGGAGAGAAGGCAAAGGAGAAATTGCCTTTGGGCACTGCAATCTTTGGAGACACCACGGAGGATGCTGCTACAAAGGATCCCAAGGGTAGATCCTAAATGCAAAAGTCCCTACGAGGACGATGGAGTCCCTGGACTGGCTACCTCCTCTCTACATACCTGGAGTCCACAGAGACAACGGTGAGTCAGAGAGCAGTGGATCCTCACCACAGGAGAAGCCATGGCTCCAGGCTAGGACGCGGCGAAGGTACTTGGGAGAAAAGGGGAGCAGGGAACGCCCAACCTGGCCCTGAGGAGGCAGGGATCTGACACCCCGCACCTGAAGAGAAAGGGGTTGGGACAAGAGACCACTAGCACGCGGCAAGCCCCACTCCGGCAAAAGACGCGGCAGGAGAATGTTAAAGGTGCTGCTAATAAGCCGCTGTTGGGAAAATTAGCTGCTGATGGAATAATTATTGACAGTTACCAGGACTTTGCATGGTACTTTCCTGTTGTATAAGTGGACAGGGATTGGCTGGAAGGCCTAGGGGGTCTCCGAGATTGGTCTGTCCGACTGCTTCCTCCTCCAAAGGGAGTTCCTGTAAATAATAGAAAGAAAAGAGCTTAATAAAAACACCTGCATTATATCCCCCCAATCCAGCGTGGTACTTCCTGTGGGTACTCACTTGAATAACACCCTCTTCTTCCCTATTTCTATTAAGATCCAAGTCATGGCAGGAGAGAATCAAGAGGGGGTACTCTGTGCAGACACGTTGACAAAGTGGTGCACTGCCCAGGAACCCGGAATGCTGGGCAGACACTATGGATACGCAGTTACCCACAGACTGGCAGCAGGTGCACAGCCTCACACTGAGACTTCTCCAGGGTCAGCAGGCTCAGTTGGAGGATATGGTGAGAATGTGGAAGCAGGAGATGGAAGCCAGGATCCAGCTGTGGGCCCGTCAGCAGGACGTTTGTGATCAGATCACAGCCCAACAGACCTCCTTGGTAAGAGAAGGGGACAGGCAAGGACTGCCCCAAATGATGGGGGAAGATGATGTTGAGGCCTACTTAGAGGAGTTCGAATGGGTGGCAATGGCTGCAAAATGGGACCCAGGGAGTTGGGCTGCTAGGTTGAAGCCACTCCTCATTGGCCTGGCCCAGGCCACCTACTGGGCCCTCAGTAGGACTGAGGCACAGGACTATACGAAGGTGAAATCTGCAATTCTGTATGGCTTAGAAATTTCACCAGAGACATACCAGCACAGATTCTGGGCCAAGAGGGGACCTAAATGGGACTGGCCTCGACTGTTAGCCCAGACCCTCCAAGACCTAGCAGATTGATGGTTAAGGCCAGAAAAGCATAATTCTCAGGAGGTAGTAGACATGATAGTGCTGGAACAATTTTTAACAGATCTCATGGGTAGTGCCCAGAGGTGGTCCGGTGCCATCAACCTAAGACAGTGGAGGAGGCACTCCACCTAGCAGAAGACTATGCTGCAGCAGAGGTGGAAGGAGAAACACCTAAGAGAGAGGGAAGCGGTGGGCCAACTTCTGCCCCCCGACTGAACACCACTGCCCCTCCTAGGCGAGGAGAGGCCATATGAAGGGAGAGATGAACAGGGGGCTACCCCGAAGTGAGATGTTACCAGTGTGGGGAGAAAGGCCACATTTCCTGGTTTTGTCCTAGGGCAGTCCGTGATCTCAGTCCCAGGAGGGAAAGGCACGAGGAGAAAATGGATTGCAGGAGTCCACGGAAGCTAACAAGCTGCTGATGGGATAATTAGCAATGGTTACCAGGACTTTGCGCGGTACTTACCTGTTGTGTAAGTGGACAGGGATTGGCCAGGAGGCCTAGGGGTCCCCAAGATTGGTCTGTCGGACTGCTTCCTCATCCAAAGGGGTTCCCTGTAAATAATAGAAAGAAAAGAGCTTAATAAAAGCACCTGCATTATACCCCGATCCAGGGGTACTTCCTGCGGGTACTCACTTGAATAACACCCCCTTCCTCCCTATTTCTATTAAGATCCAAGTCATGCCCAGTGAGAATCAAGAGGCTTGGGGGGTACTCTGCATAGACACGCTGACTATTATTATTATTATTATCTGTTTCAGTACTTTTTGACAGTCCAGTTTTCTGCCAAGGTTGATGCTAGAATACTGAATCATTCAGTATCTCACCTGGAAAGTTTTGAACATTTGTTAACTTTGATTATTGTTGTTTCCACTAGTGAGGACTGTCTGCTAAAATCATGATCCATATTTTAATTTGTCTCTTTTCAAAGAGGAAAGAGAAAATATTTTCTTTTATTTTGTGTTCAACTCCTTCCAGATATTCAAATGATGCCACAAGTCTCAATCTGCATTATTGTTGGAAGTCTTCTGGCCTAGTGGAAAGGGTTCTTTAACCAGTTTTGTCCTGCAGCTAGTTTGCTGTCTTAATTTCACTGATCCTTTCCAAAGTTATAGTTATTCCTAATTAATATGAGTGCATTCTTCCTTTTGAATTCTGCTACCACAAACACTTCAATATAATCCTTATAAATGTAGGATTAAAGATAAAATTGTGACCATTTGCCATATCCATGTGCAACAAAAAGTGCCAAAAGTGGTGTGACAAAACTGTCTCTTCATTCACACTGTAGAATCTAAATATTTTATATACTCTGTGCAGACAACACAAAGCAATGTAAAGTTCTTTCACTTGATGGCTGTGAATTATGAAGCAGCTTCCAGTTTTCCTGAGACCCTAGGTGAGTTCTAAGAATGCTTGCCAAGATGTGTCTTGTAAATAAATCAGCTCTATCTACAACACTAGCACTTTAAACAGATGGCCATTAAGAATTTGGTGTTTCACTGGGGAGGAAAAAGACAAGTAATGGGAAAGTGAAGAAAACAAACACCATATTAGAGTAAATCTTATGGTGAAAGATATTAATTGTTAACTACATTTTCTGTTTTTTTAATACACCACTGAATTCAAAGTACCAACTAATTAAGATAAGGAAAATAGATATTCATAGCTACAGGATTTACAATTACAATAGCACTTTATTAAGGTGACATTTGATGTATTCATAGTTAAAGAATGATTAATAGATAGTGTCAGATTCTTTACAACAAAGCATGCACATATGCAGATACTTACCAGATGATACTATAAAATGCTTTTACATTCTGACAATCCACTAGATACTGTTACAGAAACTGCTTGCATATTCATTTGTGGGTCAGGCTTTATTTGCTAGGGGATTCCTAGAATTTTAGAACTAAGCTATTTAAAATCTAAATAACTCTTTTCCATTAGGGGACCTGGGACAAATTGTATTTTCGTTCTCTTAGCATACTATTGTCAAAGATCAAAGTCTTTGATTTCAGATGCCGATGGCAAAAGGTCAGATGGCAAAAGGTCAGAGGCTAACACAACAAACTCTGTTTGTTTGTTATAATTTATGCCTCTGTATTAACAGTGTTGCATATACACACCCCTGTCTGTGCCTCATTTCAAATCGCTTGAGCTTCTCATACGAGAGAGAGAAACTGACCTTGATAGCCCAGCACAAAAGATAAAGTACCTATAGTAACGAGATTAGCTGACTTTAGTAAAGTTGTAAAATTTAATAATATACTATGCGCGCCATCCTGTGACCAAACAGGACCAGTACCACCCAAGTAAAAATAACCCCCCTTTTTTCTGAAACCTGAGCAAACAAAGAAAGCACAAGTGCCAACTCATTAATTATTTATGGCTGGCGTATAGTAATTGGTCACCTTTGGCAAATATAACTTGGAAAGAACTTCCACCCAAAGCAGAGTACTGTGTATACACTCAAGAAGAACAGATCGTGCATCTATCTGCCTACGTATCTTTCTGGTGTATCCCCGTTTATCTCTCTATCTCTGTCGTAATCTTTCTTATCAAGAGCTCTCTGTAATCTGCAGACTGCAATGGCTTATGTGAATCGCTCGGAATCTGTAACAAGCAACTCTCTTACCCACCCTGTAAATGCTGGGTAACATGATATCTGCATGCTGTAACTGAATAAATCAACTCCTCTGCCTACGCTGCAGCACATCAGTAGCGTAAGTAAAATAAACCTTTTGTGTAACCAAATACACTGTGTTTAAATCCTCCTGACTCCTGCTCACCATTATCACCCACCTGCCTGGTCATAAATCCCCCTCCTTGTGCCAAGCCGGTCATGCCGACCCAGGCTCGCAGGTCAAGTGTCCACCGGCGTTAGGGGCGAGACAACTATATTTATTAATATGGACATTTTCATTCAATCCCATATTTGCACCCCACTTGTCCCATCATAACATGAATATATATGTGTGTGTGTGTTGTCCCATCACAGCACAAATATGTGTGTGTGCGCATGTGTGCGTATATTTGTGTGTGTGTATATGTATGTATGTATGTGTATGTGTGTAGATAGATAGATATGCATTATAACTCTCAAGTAATTTCACACCACTAGTGTAAAAGAATAGTGAAACACATTTTCATTAGGGTTTTAAAAAAAAAACTTGATATTTTGGCCCGCTTTCCAGTAAACGAAAGATGTCTGTTCTTAAAATGAACTGTGCAAAGTGCTGTAAATACCCCTTCTTAAAAAGTAATCACAGTGACATTCTGTTAACTCTCCCTGGCTTGATTAATCCATTTGAATTAATGGGATTATGGAGTGCACCACAGCATGCCAGGGTGCCTACACATGTTCTTACTTTCTGACAGTTCAGCCAACTAAATTTTTTAAAGTTGACTTAACTGTTAAAGCTTATACATGTATGTTCAGCAGAGTTAAATGCAACACAACACAATAGAGTGCCAAGGTGTATTATCTTGAGTCGCGTTAGTTAAGTCAACTTAGCTTACAACATTTAGACAGACTACAAAAGTGGGCAGATGAGAATAGGATGGGATTCAATGTAGACAAATGCAGGGTGCTTCACCTTGGGAGAAGGAATCCACAGCATACATACAGGCTGGGGAGTTCCCCTCTTGAAAGCACATAGGTGGAATGGGATCTTGGAGCCATTATTGACTCCAAGATGAACATGAGTCACCAATGCCAGACTGCAGTCAGCAAGGCCAGCCATACCTTGTCATACATCCAAAGATACATTTCAAGCCAGCCCAGAGAGGTGATGCTCCCTCTCTATGCAACTCTGGTTAGGCTGCAGTTGGAGTACTGCATCCAGTCCTGGGCGCCACACTTCAAAAGGGATATGGCCAGCCTAGAGAGGGTTCAGAGGAGGGTCACCTGCTTGGTGAGAGGGCAGAAGGACAGGCCCTATGAGGAGAGACTGAGGGACTATTCAGTCTCAGTAAGAGGAGGCTGAGGGAGGACCTGGTAGCTGCCTACAAACTCATCAGGGGAGATCATCAGCAAATAGGTAGAGCCTGTTTCTGAGGCTGGAGTGACAAGGAACAATGGTAATAAGCTGATGGAGAATAGGTTTAGGTTAGAGATCAAGAGTCAAAATTTTACAGTTAGGGTGGCCAAAATCTGGAACCAATTTCCAAGGGAAGTGATCCTTGCTGCTACCTTGGGCAAATTCAAGAGGAGGTTGGATGATCACCTGTCTGGGGTCTTGTGAACCCAGCATTCATTATAGCCTGTGACAGGGGGTCAGGCTAGATGTACTGTTCAGGTCCCTCCTGATCCTAGCTACTATGAAACTATGAAATTATGAAGAGGGTTGCCACTATGTTAAGGAGCTGTATGTGTATATGCTCTAACGTGGCTGAATTTTAGTTGAATTAATATGTGTGTATGTACCACCAGTTGCTAGCCTATCTGAAATTTAGTATCCAGTTTGTAGCCGTATTGGTCTAGAAGCAAAAGGAATGTTTATTTCTTCCTAGCAGGACTTCTACCATCTTTGCTCTCTCCTACGCCTGGAGAAGGGTGCCTGGGCCTTAAAGCTTGAAAATTAAGATTTTTTTTTTGCAAATATTTAGTTGGTGTAATAAATATAAAATAATAATAGTTGTCTAACTGTAATTGAATGCTATCCCAGACACCTATTACATAGAGAGGCATTGCCCTTCATAGATTTCATAGACATTAGGGCTGGAAAGGACCTCAGAGCTCAAACCTCAAGACCTCAGACCTCAAGTCCATCCCCCTGCCCTAGGGGCAGGAAGTCAGCTGGGGTCATAGGATTCCAGCAAGAAAAACATCTGGTTTTCTCTTAAATGCGTTCAAGGTAGGTGCTTGAACCACCTCCGGCAGCAGGCCATTCCAGACCTTGGAAGTTCTACATTATGTTCAGCCTGAAAAGGTCTTGCAGGAGTTTATAACCATTCAGACTTGTAATCCCTTGGGGCACTCTCATAAACAAACATTCTCCCAGGTCCTGGTGAACACTCCTTATAAACTTATAGGTGGCCATCAGGTTGCCCCTGAGCCTGCGCTTTTCCAGGCTGAAGAGTCTCATGGTTCTCAGCCTTTCGTCATAAGGTCTGTTTTCCTGACCTCTGATCATGCATGTGGCTCTCCTCTGGACTCTCTCAAGCTCCTCCACATCCTTTTTGAATTGTGGGTCCTAAAACTGGACGCAGTACTCCAGCTGCGGCCTCACCAAGGGCAAGTACAAGGGGAGAATTATGTCCTGGAATTTGCCTGAAAAGCATCTATGGATGCAAGCCAGCATTTTGCTCACTTTACTGGCTGCAGCATCACATTGCAGGCTTATGTTCATCTTGGGGTCAATCCTGACCCCAAGTCCCTCTCATCTGTAGTGCTAGTCAGCATAGCACTGCCAAGCCTGTAAACATGCTGCAGGTTTTTCCTCCCAAGGTAGAGAACCTTGCATTTTTCAGTGTTGAATACCATCAGGATCTGTTCCACCCATTTACTGAGCCTGTCAAGGTCAGCCTGGATCACCCTCCTGTTCTCAGGTGTGGATGCTTTACACCAAAGTTTGGTATCATCGGTGAACTAGGCCAGTCTGCTTCTGACTCCAATGTCCACATCATTAGTGAAGAGGTTGAACAAAATAGGTCCAACGACAGAGCCTTGAGGGACTCCACTGGTTACAGGGCACCATGATGATTGACTTCTGGCAACCACCACCTTCTGGGTCCGACCATGGAGCCAATTCCCCAACCTGCGGATCATGGTGGACCCGAGGCTGCAGTTGGCCAGTTTTGCCAAAAGGTGATCATGAGATACTAGATTGAAGGCTTTTTTAAAGTCAAGATATATGATATCAACTCTTCCCCTTTGTGCAGGTAACAGGTCACCTGGTCGTAAAAGGAAATGAGATTGGTCAAGCACGACTTACCCACAACAAACCCATGCTGGCTATCCCTCAGAGTGTTGCCATAGGCCAGTCTGTTAAGAATGGCCTCTCTGATAATCTTTTCTAAGACTTTCCTTCAGGATAGAGGTCAGGCTGATAGGTCTGTAGTTTGCCAGATCCACTCTCTTCCCTTTCTTGAATATAGGTACCACATTGACCTTCTTCCAATCTTTGGGCACTTCACCAGAGCACCAGAAGTTCTCGAAGATCCTTGCCAGAGGCTGAGCTATGATGCTAGCCAGCTCCTTGAGTATACCGGGGTGTAGATTGTTAGGGCCGGCTGACTTGAAAGTCTCCATCCTCTCAAGCTGTTCCTTCACAAAGTCAGCATTGATGGAGAAAAAGGAACCACCCACACTTAGGCGCCCCTGTCCCATAATGGGCAGGGGATTCCCATGGGACTTGTGAAAGACTTACGCAAAGTACCCATTTAGCAAGTTGGCTTTTTCCTGGGCGTTGGTCATCAGGTCTCCCTTTTGGTTTAGCAGGGGTCCAATGTTGCCCTTGCTTTTCCTCTGGCTCCCCACATATCTGAAAAAGGACTTTTTATTATCCTTGATACTTGTAGCCAATTGGAGTTCCATGGCAGCCTTGGATTTCCTGGTTTGCTCCCTGCAGGTCTGGACCAGTGCAGAGTATTCCTCCTTGGAGGTGGATCCCATCCTCCATCCTTTGTAGGTCTGTCTTTTTAGATGCAGGAGGTCCGCTAGTTCCCTGGAGAGCCAGGGGGCTGATGTGCCCTTTTCCTGCCTTTCCTCCGAGATGAAATAGCCTTAGCTTGTTCATCTAGCATCACTCCCTTAAGCAGAAACCACTCTTCCTGGACTCCCCTCCCTTTGGGGTTGTGGTCCCTTATTCATAGATTTTGTAGATTTCATAAACATCAGGGCTGGAGGGACCTCGGGAGATCATCGAGTCCAGCCTCCTGCCCAAAGGGCAGGAAGTCAGCTGGGGTCATAGGATCCCAGCAAGATAAGCATCCAATTTACTCTTGAAGGTGTTCAATGTAGGTGCTTGAACCACCTCTGTTGGCAGACTGTTCCAGACCTTGAGGGCTCGGACAGTAAAGAAATTCTTCCTTATGTCCGACCTGAAACGGTTTTGGAGGAGTTTATGACTGTTCGACCTAGTCATCCCTTGGGGCACTGTGGTAAACAAACATCCCCCCAGATCCTGGTGGTTACCCCTGATAAACTTATAGGTGGCCCTCAGATCACCCCTGAGCCTACGCTTTTCCAGGCTAAAGAGTCCCCTGTCTCTCAGCCTATCATCGTAAGATCTGTTTTCCTGACCTCTGATCACACGTGTGGCTCTCCTCTGGACTCTCTCAAGCTTCTCCACATCTTTTTGAATTGTGGAGCCCAAAACTGGATGCAGTACTCCAGCTGCGGCCTCACCAAGGCCAAGTACAAGGGGAGAATGACGTCCCGGGATTTGCTCGAGAAGCATCTATGGATGCAAGCCAACGTTTTGGTCGCTTTACTAGCCGCAGCATCGCATTGCAGGCTCATGTTCATCTTGTGGTCAATGATGATCCTCAAGTCTCTTTCTTCCGTAGTGCTATCCAATGTAGCACTGCCGAGCCTATAAGAAAGCTGCAGGTTTTTCCTCCCAAGGTGGAGAACCTTGCATTTTTCGGTGTTAAACACCATGAGGTTCTCGTCTGCCCATTTGCTGAGCTCGTCCAGGTCAGCCTGGATCACCCGCCTATCTTCTGGCGTGGATGCTTTGCCCCAAAGTTTGGTGTCATCGGCGAACTTGGCCAGTCCACTCCTGACTCCAATGTCCACATCATTAATGAAGATGTTGAACAGGATGGGTCCCAGGACAGAGCCTTGAGGGACCCCACAGGTCACAGGGCACCACGATGAGTGACTGCCATCGATTACAACCCTCTGGGTCCGACCACGGAGCCAATTTCCCAGCCAGCGGATCGTGGTGGAGCCAAGGCCACAACTGGCCAGTTTGGCCAAGAGGTGATCATGGGATACCAGATCAAAGGCTTTTTTGAAGTCAAGATATATGACATCAATCTCTTCTCACTCGTCCAGGTGATAGGTCACCTGGTCATAGAAGGAAATGAGATTGGTCAAACAAGATCTACCCGCAACAAACCCGTGCTGGCTATCCCTTAGGATGTTAGCCTGGGCCAGTCCATCAAGGATGGCCTCCTTAATAAACTTTTCTAAGATCTTCCCCAGGATAGAAGTCAGGCTAATGGGCCTGTAGTTAGCCGGATCCACTCTCCTCCCTTTCCTGAGGATCGGCACCACATTGGCCTTCTTCCAGTCTTCGGGCACTACACCAGAGCACCAGGAGTTTTCAAAGATCCATGTCAGGGGCTGGGCTATGACACTCACCAGCTCCTTGAGTACCCTGGGGTGCAGATTGTCAGGGCCAGCTGACTTGAAAGTATCCATCTTCTCAAGGTGTTCCTTCACAAGGTCAGCATTTATGGAGGGTAGGGGATCCCCATCACCCAGATCTCCCTGTCCCATAGCAGGCATGGGCGTCCCATGGGACTGATGAAAGACTGACGCAAAGTACCTATTTAATAGGTTGGCTTTTTCCTGGGCGTCAGTTGTCAGTTGCCCCATCTGGTTTAGCGGGGGTCCAACGTTGCCCTTGCTTTTCCTCCAGCTCCCTACATATCTTAAAAAGGACTTTTTGTTGTCCTTGATGCTTGAAGCTAGTTGGAGTTTAGTTGCAGTCTTGGCTTTCCTGGTTTGCTCCCTGCAGGACCGGACCAGTGCAGAATAATCCTCCTTGGAGGTGAATCCCATCCTCCATCTTTTGTAGGCTTTCCTTTTTAGCCGTAGGAGGTCCGCTAGGTCCCTGGGGAGCCAGGAGGGGCTTCTGTGCCTTCTTGCTGCCTTTCCTCCGTGTTGGAATAAATTTAGTTTGTGCATTGAGGATCGCTTCCTTGAGAAGCAACCACTCTTCTTGAATTCCCATCTCCCTGGGGTCATGGTCCCTAAGGGCCTGACTGACAAGCCTCTTGAGCTTGTCAAACTCGGCTTTTCTGAAGTCAAGGACTTCTGTGTCGCTGACTGACTTGCCAGCTTTATGGTGGATGGTGAAGGTGATCAGCTCGTGGTCGCTGTCACCCAGCTTCCCATCGATCACTAGGTTGCCGATTAGGTTGTCCCCCGTAGCCAGTACCAGGTTGAGCAGTGCTTTGCGTCTCGTTGATCCATAGACTTCTTGAGTCAGGTAGAGGTCATCCACGCACGAGAGAAAGATTTGCGACCGCTCGGATTTTGCTGAGTGATCTTCCCAAGAGATGTCCGGGTAATTGAAGTCACCCACGACAACCAAGGTCCTGGAGCAAGCGGCCTCACTGACAAGTCTCCTGAGCTTGTCAAAGTCAGCCCTCCGGAAGTCGAGGACCTCTGTACTGCTGAATGACTTGACAGCTTTTTGGTGGATGGCAAAGGTGATCAGCTCAAAGTTGCTGTCACCCAGCTTCCCTTTGATCATTAGGTTGCTGATTAGGTCATCCCTGGTTGCCAGTACCAGGTCAAGCAGCGCTTTGCCTCTTGTTGGCCCATAGACTTCTTGAGTCAGATAGAGCTCATCCACGTATGTGAGGAAGCTTTCTGACTGTTCAGATTTGGCCAAGTGTGCTTCCCATGAGATGTCTACATAGTTGAAGTCTCCCATGAAAACCATGGACTGAAAGTGTGCAGCCTCAGCCAACTCACTGGCAAACTCCTGGTCAATCTCTTGATTCTGGGAGCGAGGTCTGTAGTAAACTCTCACCATTGTATCTCCTGTGCTGTGTTCCCCACAGATTGTTAACCCAGAGGGTCTCTAGACATCCACCCTGGGTGCCGATGTCAGCTTGTATGATGCATAGTTCTCCTACACCTCCGCCCCTTTTATCTACATGATCCCTCCTGTACAGGGTATAGCCATCTATACCCGTGGTCCAATCATGGGTGGAGTCCCACCAGGTCTCCATTACCCCTATGACATTATAATTATTTGTGTTGAGCAAGAGGACAAGTTCCTCCTATTTATTCCCCAAGCTCCTGCCATTGGTGTACAGGCAGACAAGTGTCCTCTTGGGAGCCCTTACCTTGCCCGCAGCTTGCTCTAGGTCTGGGTCAGAGGTAGGCTTCCTTAAGTGCCTTGGCCGGCTGGTTTTGCAATTGTTGCTCAGTGGGCCAGCAGTGGTGATAGTCCTCCCATCCCCCCCTGTGGGCTTAGCTTAAAGCCCAGTGAAACAGGTCAGCCAGTCTGGCTGAGAAGAGCCTCCTCCCAGTGGAGAGAGGTGGAGGCCGTCCATTCCCAGCAGCTGACTGCCTCTCTCATGAAAGAGGGGACTGTGGTCAAGGAAGCTGAAGCCTTCCCCATGACACCAGTGCCACAGCCTTTGGTTCACTACTTGGATCCTCCTCTCCCTCCTCAGCCTGTAACCTGAAACCAGAAGGATTGATGAAAACATAACCTGTACCCCCAACCCCTTAAGTCCTGTTCCCAAATCCCTTAATGCAGAATAAATGTGTTCACACTGGGAATGCAGACAAGCTCTCACACTTTTGCCCTTAGGATGTTTTTGATTCTGTTACTTTGTGCTCGTCATAGAGACTTAGTAATATTAACTGTAAATATAGGTATTATTATATCTAAGTCCCTTGGGTATTTAATTATTCTAAGAGAATCTTTTATGTAAACAAGTTAATAATGATATCCCTCCTTTGGGGCCCACCATTGCAAGCTTTGTAAGTAGTCTAGCCCTTGACTAACAAATCTGAATTAGAAATGTATGTGATAACTCTTTCTTGTTTTTTGTATCTGATGTCAATGAGATAGCACCCATTGAAAGGATGATTCTTAAAGGAAACACTGGCACCACTTAATGTTGTTTGCTCATTTTTTAAGGGACAAATTAACATTATGTATCTTTATGTCATTTTGAAACTGCAGCTGACAACAAACTATGCTAATTCCATATGGCACTTTTATCCAACAGGCTGATGCACACAATTCAGGTTTCTAAGAAATGCTGGCTCTGCTTCAAAATACAGCATAAAACATAGCTGGATACATTGGTCAAACTGTGTATATCCTGAGGCAACTGACTATTTATTTATACTATTTATATCTGAAAACTTTCTCTTACGATAAAAATATGAGTAACCATATACAAGAACAAACAACAACATTAAAACTTCATCTTCCCGTGAAAGAACCCAAACCCTGTTTTTTGTTAAGGTCACCAATGATATGTTTTCAGCCCCGGGGTCATGAATTACTACTTGTGTGTAAGACAAGACTTCAAGTTGGTCTGTTATCCTGTTTATCTACAATGTATGTTGTGCTTTCTTATTTCAACATTTAGAGAGTTAGCAAGAGAATAAGAAGGCCTTTTAAAAAAAAAAGAATGGGTCCATTTCTTAATGTAAACTTCAGTTTTTTGTAATGCTTAGCTATTTTATACAGTAAAATTCTCTTAATTAAGTGCCCTGGTAAGTATCAGTAGATTTCCAAATTAAGAGAAAAGGGTGTCATAAAAAGAGCTTAAAAAGTTGTAAAATGAAATAAAACACTACAAGGAAAAGTGATATTCACTGTTTCTCATTTTTATTTTTTTCACTTTAAAGTTTTCATCATCTTCTATATTAAAAATACAATTTCTCCAAACTGTCTTCTGTTTACTGGCTCATCTGTTAAGACTTTGGTCATGTCCTGGTTATTCCCCTCATTGACTATTGCAACCATCTCCTTCTTGGTGTCTCTCTGTTTTCCTGTTTACATTTCCTACCCATTAGTCACAGAGCATCATTCCCTTACCAGACTTTTAACATTATATTTAAGATTTTTGCCCTGTGTTTGGACATATCCTTAACACCATACCTGTCTACATCTCTCCTCTTCCTTGCCACATCCCTTTTCACTGCACTGTTCATTGTGGCATTCTAGCTCCCTATATTTCATTCCATCTCTTTTCTTATCACAACTTTTTATCAGCTGCCCAGATTTCTAAAATAGTCCTTCTTCTCAGTCATTCTAGACCCTCATTCTGTCCCTGTATAAATTCCACTCCAAGCCCCCAAACACTTCTACAGAACCTCCAAATATGTACATGCATAATGCTTTTGCTATTTTTATTTAATAAAAATAAATATTAGGACACTATCTTTGGGCTTCTCAAGTATATTCTTATTTGGACTTTGTGTTTTAAACATTAAACCCTTTTAAGCAAAAACAGTCTTTTTCTTGTATTTTGTATGTTACTTAAGAACATTGTCTGTACTTAAGGAAATTCAAACTATTATTTAACAGACACCTTACTTTTTATTCCTTGTATGTAAATGGAAGTATTAAATACAATCAGATCTTTCACAAATCCCTAAAGAACGCCGTCCTTCCCAGACTTTTCAGTATCTTGTTGTTGTTTTTAATCATTGATTATGGTCTTGTAATCAGTCTCACTCTACATAATGCTGTTCTTATCATGGCTAATATAAATTAATATTTCGGTAAAACGGTACCAAATGATCAACTAAAATGCAAGTATATATCATTTACTGAATATCTTTCATCTTCAGATTCTGTAATTGTATATTATAAAAAAGGGAATCAAATACATCTGTCAAAATTTATAAACTCTTATGCCTATTGACAATTTTGTTACTCTTCCAATAATTCTATTTTTTGTCTAAATTTCCCATTGTTTAACAAAGACTAAAAGTTAGACGTTACAATTTCACTTTCTGCTTTTTTTGAAAATGATATCTTGCATTTTATTTTAAATTATTGGTGTATTTTGACAAGAAGTTATATTGATATGTATTTACCAGCAGGTTTATTAACTGAAAAAAAATAACATAGGGTACATCCATATTGCAAGTAAAGGTACAATTTATACCCTATGCTAAGGGATGTACCCTAAGCTAATGATAGCTATAAAGACATGGTGGTGCATTGATGTCAACATTAACCACCTAAATGTATAGTGACTGTCCTGTGCCATATGGTGTCACAACTTCACTAATATTGTTATTCACGCTAACTAGATGCTGTAATTGTACCTTACTCTTTATATGAAGATGTATATGCATAGAGTTTAATTCCTTTGATTCATATGTAGGTGGAGATACTTCAGAAAAATTCAATGAATATAGTGCATTTAATATGTGTGTGCATGTGTGTGTGTATTACACAGCATATATGTAATGGGGTGCTCAATCAGCTGCATGTGTGTAAGGTAGCTAGGATCTGAATTCGTCTTTCAGGACCTTGTCTGGAAGCCAGTGTTTGATTTGATCTCTATGCCTCCATGCTAAACTTCTGTTCTCACCTGCCACATCTTGAATCTGATTTATTTAAATCAGGAGGCTTCTCCCAGGTGGATATCCTCAGGTGCAATCAATGGCTGCTTTCCTGGGGCTCCTACCTCCCCTTTTACCCCATCCATTCACCTACCATTTGTTACTGTATAAGAAGTTTGAATTCCTTTGTACAGATTTGTCCTGGGAGGCAAAGTAATGCAGGGCACTTACCTGCAGTCTGGGACGGAGCACACGTGGAGTGGAGGGAGGAACCTGCGTGGCTTGTTAGCTGCCTTTTTGTACAGCTGCAGCTGGCCGGTGACATCAGCATCAGACGTCAGCCGGCAAAGTTAAAAATGGTGGCCACTGCTGCAGAGGGGGTGGATAGCCAGGAGACCAAGCTGCAGCCGATGCCGGCAGCAGAGTGGGCTCCACAGGCAGACACTGAGGAATACAGCAAGCTGGAGGTAATGGTGGCTGAGGAGGGGAGTACCACATCGAAGACCACTGCTAATCAGCAAAGGAGTGACTGTCTGACTGAATGAGGGAAAGCAGAAGCAGCCCCGGGAGCGCTGCTGGATTCAGGTGTGAGTGCCGGGACAGCGGGCTTGGAGGATGCCATGATGAGAGGCGAAGATCCAGGGACAACCCTGAAGGGTATGGTAGTCAGGGCAGGGATTGCCGCCGGGACCCAGGCCATTGAGCATGGGATCGGAGGTGGTCTGGGGAGCGACAAATAGAGTGTAGTGCCATTCCTCCCCTTTAAGGGCCCAGGGATGGGGAATAGGTGGTGGGTTGGTGAAGGTGCATTGGTTGTTTCAGAACACCCTAATCTAGGGGGACAGAGTCTATAGGGGTGTGCCCTCATGGTGGGGTTCACAGGGAAGCCCTGGTGGGGCAGCAGTGGAGAAGGTTCCTCATGGGACAGGAGTAAGGTGTGAGGCACTGCAGGGGCGAGCAGAGCCTCCTGCCATTGGCTTCAGGACGGAGAGTGGTGGACATGGCCTGTGGGGAAGACCACAGATAACAACAAGGTGGTACACCGAAGGTGATGTGAGGCCGGGGTGTAGGGGTGGTGGAGCCCCGTGAGCAACTGTCGGGCCTAGCCCGGGCCACCAAGGGACCTGCTAACTAACCCCGCCTCCTGAGGAATGCCAAGATGAGGCAGGCAAGAACAGGGTTGGTGACATGGGAGGGAAGAACTACCCCGGCGACAAACCAGCCCGGAAGAGGCGGGACCACCACTGAGAGACCAGAGTCACCTGAGAGCGGCTAGCCAAAGCCCAGCGGTCGCAAGGTTCAGTGTCAATCATTAGCTTTGTCAAGTCAACTCAATAAAGTCCTATCAATATTTGAAAGGAAATTGTCTCATTGACAGACTCGCACTTTGATGCTTTCAAATACCAGATCTCTACTCCCAGTTGTATATTCTTCACCAGAAGTCTCAGGCAGGATTTTACTCCAGTGTTCCCTTTTAGAGCCAGTTACCTATCCAGGTGACTGCACTTAATTGGTTGGCATCTGTCTCTCCTCTGAGGCAGAGTGCCTGTGCCTGACCACTCTCTTTCTCCTGGCCAGCCACTTCCTTCTTTGTGGCTCCTGGGATCCTGCTGGTCTTCTCCGGCATGCAGGAACAACTGCTGATGCCAGGCTTCTCAGGCGGGCTGATGTACAGGACTATGCCAGTCCATCCTGGCTAGCCTGCACTCAAGCCATGCTTCTACGGTGTGCAAGCTCTGCTGCCTGTGCTGGTCTTGCCGAGCCCCCTCTTTTTGATTTCCAGTTTTCATTTAAAACCAGTGTGCTGCTTCCAGCCAAACCAGAAGCAGCTGACTGCCCCCCATATGCATCCAGCACACATTCTTAAAGTATGCTGGTGCCAGTGCACGATTCACCTGCTGCTTTTCTGATGTCACCGAGGCATCCTCTGCCCAGTGAGCAGCTCCAGTGGCTCTTCTTGGGTTCTGTGATTTCATTTTGGGATCCTCCCAAAGTGTTGGGAGCACACATCCACAATATATAATAGTAAATAATAATATATATGTACTATAATATAGGTATACAGGTTTACCTTGATTTATGCTGTACATGTGTTCCTGGAGAATGATTTATAAATCAAATTTACATAAAGCTAACCCACTTTACAATGTAACAAATAGGGGTAGGTTCCCATGGTGGTGAGGGAGGGAGGGAGTGAGACTTGGATTAGGGAAGGGTAGGGGAGAGGGGTGCGGGGTGCTGTTTCCAGGGCTGCACAAGGCAGCAAACCAGAGGGAACAGAGTGGCACTCACCCCAGTCCTGGCTGCAGTGCCAGCTGCACTGTGCTCCACCTGTCCCCACGACCTCTGCTCCTGGGCTACGCTGTGCCGTGGTGCCGGCAGCTGGTGTTGGGGTGAGTGCTGCACCCCATGCTGCCTGGGGCTCTGCTTGTCCACACTCACCCCAGCCAGTGCTGGAGCAGCCCTGGAAGCACCCAACATCAGCTGCTTGCACCACAACACAGTGCAACCCAGAAGTTGGGGTAAGCCCAGGTGCAGGTGGACAGGCAGAGCATGGCGCAGCCCAGTGGCTGCAGGCACCTGGCACCAGCTGCTCCCAGGGCCACTGCAGCCAGGGCTGGGGTGAGTGGGGCCATGGCCCTTTCCCCTCTCCCCCCCAACAGACTTACCTGCTTGGGAGGTCGGCGGGGGGGGGGCAGGGCATCTATGCTGATCGCATAAGAGTGAATTTACCTCACATATAAAGAATTATGGGTCTAAATATGTTCATCGGATAAGAGAAAATTTACCTATAAAGAATCCTCTTAAATCGAGGTAAACCCGTATTATCACTGCTACCTAGTAATAGTAGTGCATGTGTATGCAGAGTAGCAATTTAATGATACATATTTTAAGTTTATCATTGTATATTCATGATACAACTATATTATGAACAAGTGCACTAACACTGAAGGGAAATGTCACTGAACTTCAAACTTCTGTGCTCTCCAAGTTTTACATTTCATATTCAGTTCTTTTTAGAAAGTTAACCCATGTCATTTATAGCAGTTCTATCCTTTGTGGCTCATCTTTGTGCAGTCATAATAGATTTTACTGACTTGTATAGAAAGAATTATAATGGAAATGCCTAAATCATTCTGGGGATATGGGAAGAAGGAGGATCTTAACTTATTGCTGTTGTAACAGTATCTACTACTCAGAAACTAAGCCATGCAAAAATACTTTCAAAATAAAATAGTCAAATGTACTTTGGTAATGCAGGTGAAGTTAAGAAATTAAGATAAAATGTAAAGGTATAAATTTAAACACATGTAATGGCAAAAAGTGTTTGTTTATTTCTGCTTTAAATAAAATGCAAACATGTAGAAATCTAAAACATAGGAAAACAAAGTTTTCTATTAGAAAAATACTGTGATTAAAGAGCCAGGGAGTTAATTATGTATTGTAGAATGTTCTGACTTGCCATTTTTATTTTTCAACTTTTATTTAGTAATGTTTCTTCCCCAACAGAAAACAAATAGCTGACAAAAATGTCTGGCTTGGGAGAATAGGGGAGGGTCATTGATTTGTCATCTGTCACTCAAGAACAGAGGCACTACTAACAACCAGGACACAGGACTCACTGGTTTGCTTTCCAAATCCTTTCCCATTTAATAAAATGGTTTAATAAAGAATGATGATGGATCCTAGTGACTATACGTAGGAGGGCCTGGTGACTGTACATGGTGTACCCCAGTGTAAATGTATTGCCAAGTGATCATTTAGGTAGGAATTTAGTCTATTATTGTTTTGTAGGGTGATATATTAAGTATGGAGTAAACAAGGGCAATGGAGAGACTCAAATAAAGTACTTAGGGAGTGATAATAATTTTTTTCTTGTTTCCCTTTCCCCTCCACCCAATAACTCACTTAAATGTCAAAATTTGAAAAATTGTAACCAGATCCAGATTTATGTAGAGTCGGTATTACCTGAGAAGCTGATGACCCTGTTAGTGACACTTTTGGATAATTTGAATAGTTAGACTGGGAGACTAGAAAGAAGATGGTGACAGCTGGGAGTGACTTGCTACTCTAGTTTGTCTCCTTTGCTGAAATGTCACTCTCAATAAGCAGATGTAAACTTTTCCCCGATTGCAGAATTCAATTAGTCTAAAATTAGAAGAGTAGGCTTCTGACCTAACTGCAGTGCTGAAGTAAGTTTAGATATGAAAAAGCATGGGGCTGATACATTGCCTTCAGAACTGTGGATCAGATTTTCAAATGTGCTCAGTGTTAGCTTAATTTTGTTCCCCTTGAAGTCAACAAGAATTTTATTGTTGCCTGTAGTGGAAGCAAAGTTTCATCAGTCTTGACTGCTTTTGAAGATCCCACCTTATGCACATTTGATTATGTGTACCACTAAATTATGCTCTACTAAATCAAGTTGGACCTAGCACAGCAGGCCTCTGAATTGCATCCCTGATGGCCTTCTCTTTCCTGATCCAACTGGATAGCTGTTCAGGAGAACATCTATTGTTCAGGAGAACATTAACTATTTATAAACAGGTACTACAAAAGAATGAAACATTTTTGCAGATTAAACAACACAGGGTGCATCTACACAAGACCCTATGTTCCCGTACCATTGCCAGGCACGAACCGTGATGCTGCCACTACTACACAGTAGCAACGACCTACTGAAGAAAAAGGTAATTAGGAACAGTCAGCATGAATTCACCAGGGCATGTCATGCCTTACCAATGTGATTGCCTTCTATGACAAGGTGATAGAAGTATATGTGGGGGGACTGGTCGATGTGGTATACCTTGATTTTAACAAGTCTGTTGATATGGCTTTCCATAGTATTTTTGCAGGCAAGCTAAGAAAATATGGACTGGATGAATGGACTGTAAGGTGGGTAGAAAACTGGCTGGAGCATCTGAGAGTAGTAATCAATGGTTCCATGTCTAGTTGGCAACTGGTATCAAGTGGAGTGCCCAAGGGTTCAGTCCTGGGGCTGGTTTTGTTAAATATCTTTATCAATTTCCTGGAAGATGACATTGAGTGCACCCTCAGAAAGTTTGCAGATGACACCAAGCTCGGGGGAGTAGTAGATATGCTGGAGGGTAGGAATAGGATTCAGAGTGACCTATACAAACTGGAGGATTGGGCTAAAATAAATGTCATGAGGTTCAATAAGGACAAGTACAAAGTCCTGCACTTAGGATAGAAAAATCCCATGCACCAGTACAGGTTGGGAGCTGACTAGCTGGGCAGCAGCTCTGCAGAAAATGACCTAGGGGTTACAGTGGACTATGAGATGAATATGAGCTAGCCGTGTGCATTTATTTCCAAGAAGTCTAACAGCATAATGGGCTGCACTGATAGCTGTTTTCCCACTAGGTCAAGGAAAGTGATTCTTCCCCTCTATTCAGCACTGCTGAGGCCACATCTGGAGTACTGTGTTCAGTTTTGGACCCCCCACTACAGAAAGGATGTGGACAAATCGGAGAGAGTCCAGCAGAGGGCAACAAAAATGGTAAGAGGGCTGGGGCACATGACTTTTAAGGAAAGACTGAGGGAACTGGGCTTATTTAGACTAGAGAAGAGAAGACTGAGGGGGGATTTAATAGCAAACTTTCAACTGTTTGAAGTGAGGTTCAAAAGAGGATGGAGCTAAACCATTCTTAGTGGTGGCAAATGCAGAACAAGGAGTGATGGTCTCAAGTTGCAACAAGGGAAGTTTAGGTTAGATATTAGGAAGAATTTTCTCACTAAGAGAGCAATAAAACCCTGGAACAGATTACCCAGACAGATGGTAGAAGCTCCATCCTTGCATGTTTTCAAAACCTGGCTAGACAAAGCTTTGGCTGGGATAATTTGTTGGGGATGGTCCTGCTTTGAGCAGAGGGTTGGACTAGATGGCCTCCTGAGGTCCCTTCCAACCCTAGCTTTCTATGATTCTATGACTGAGCAGTACCAACTGTGCAGTGGGGTGCATGTGTAGACATGCTCACAGATAACTTTATCAGAGTTTAAGATGGTGAAACCTGTAGAGTTGATAGAAACATATTTAACATACATCTATTAAACTATTTAGATTAAGGGGATATGAAGAAATATTCTGTACATATGCATGTACTATTTATTCCCTGAATGAGATTATATTCTTTTTATTACAAATTAAATCTAGTCTATCAGGGAAGCTATCCTTTATCCATAATCTTTATGTGTAATCCCTAGTGGGCATTCTGTTTATTTACAATTAATACTAGTAAAGATTACCTGGAAATATAATGGTTAGGGACAGAAATTAGACATAAGGTGGTATAAGTGATTGGAAACCAGTTCAAATCTGTAACACAATAGAAGTTCAGTGCATATAAACCATTTTCAAAATGGCCAATGCCACTTTAAGATAATCCTGGATGGATATAGTATCAGATTTAACTGGTTTAGGTTAAATTGGGTTATTGAACTTTTGTCTCAGATCCCCTCCAGATTCAAGTCAACTCACAGTCCCTCAGTGTCCCAGGATGCTTTGGACCTTGCTTGCAGACCCTCCTTCACACGGTGGACAGGATCACCTCGGTCCAAGTTGTCTGCTCCAGCTGAGCAGGGAAGCAGTATTGATGCATAGGGGATGTACGTGCACCCCCTGACAGCAGTATTCCCGGGCAGGGGGGACAAGGCCTCTGAAAGCACTGGCCAGGGAGTGTGCCAGGAGAAGTGGTCCCCCTGTGACTGATCCCGCTGGCCCAGAAGTGCCGCTGCCAGTTGCAGTTTGGAAGGATTGGCTGTGGGGACCCCTCCATAGTCACTGACTGTACATTGGGGAGGCAAGTGCCCCACCGACTCAGGAGGCACCAGTTGCCTGTGCAGGGAAGTATGCTCTAGCACTCTCCTGCTTCTGGGCTGAGCCACTAAAGGCATGTGGCTGCATTTCTGGCATCAAAAATTAATGTCTGTTCACTTACTTATCAGTTTAGTACACGCAGTTTAGACTAACCTGTGAAGATTGAATTGATTCAGCCTTGTGTTTTTTGACTGTGTGTACTTAGTGAATAGGACAGAAACTTAGCTAAAATCTGGATCAATTTCAATTTCAAAGAATGTCAGTTGATATGAAAGAGGAAAAATAATAATAATAACAACATTAGTATACCTAATCCGTAGCCGTCATTAATTATTTTTTAAGATACAGGTTTACTTTGTCTTTCACTATCTTTTGTCCATCATCAGTAAATCAGTCTGTCTAACTGTAATGGATTTCTGTATGATAGATAAGGAAAAGCTCAAGTAATAGGAATGTATTAATATGATTTTGGTAGTCACTTTGTAAGTAATTGTCAGGTAATTGCACTTGCTTTGGTCCTTAGCTCAAAATATGAAGAAAAAATGAAAGGGTTGTCTAGCTGGGTCAGGTTTTAATGCAACAACAGTGTGCTAAATTGTTAAACATACAAGCTTTCCTCCATGCTTTGCAGATTTTATGGTCATAGAGACTTTATGTTATTCTCTTATTATGGTCATAGAGAAGCAGGGCTAGAAGGGACCTCCAGAGTCATCTAGTCCAACCCCCTGCCTGAGGCAGGATTATCCCTATCCAAACCATCCCATATAACCATAATCTAAACAATACTTAAGTCTACCCTCAACCCTAACACAACATAGATCTAACAACCTAACCTGCCACAGGTAAATCAGGGGAACCATGGCACTAAAGTTTTGCTTCTATAAAATGTTGTCTGTATATGCTCAAGAGGTGCCAGGTACAGGGAAATAGATAAGATATTATAACATTGAAAGAATTGTTGGGGGGTCACTAAACATGCAGTTGATATAATTGTATCAGGGACATGTCAGTCTTCACATTCCAAAAAAGAATATCACTCTCTGTGTGATCTTTGGTGTACTGGATATATTTTAATTAGATCTAGTTCTATTTTGCTGTCTACGGCATGGTGCAACTAACTGCACATGGAATGTCTTCTAGCACAGATGAGAAATCATACCCATTCCTTATTCTTTCTCAGGAAAAAAAAAAACACATTGGTGAATGTTATTTGGACTTAAGGCTTTTGAGACAACACTGGTTTTACCATTGGTTAGGAAGAGGTCAGGTCTTTTGGCAGGTAGCTGATGAAGTAGATGTACATAAGCTGATATTTTTTCTAGTCACAAATCCAATTTCTTTGCAAGCAGTTATTCCATATAAATTCAATGAGTTTAAGAAATGTAATAAGTGATCTTTCAGTTGGATACAAGTATTGGACAGGTTTAAGTATGAAAGACAATTCTTACTAGATACAAATTCATCCTGCCTACCATATTTAGCTTGTTTTATAGCTTATATGCTTACAGTGAAAAATAATTGAGTACTAAAGATTAAACATATACAACCTAGGCAATTTAGTGTTGTAGGTATAAAGTAAATTTAGGGCTTGTAAAATCTGCCATGTTGGTAGCACATGAAAAAAGACATTCCTAGAACAAAATGCTTTATATAAATAAAAAGAACAAGGCAGAGCATGAACCCAAGAAATACAAACTTTACTAGCCTATTCTATCAGTATGTCCTAACCTTGACATGTAGGAAACCTTTGTACAATTGAAAGAGTAGCACAGTCATAACAAAAAAAAATCAGTTCGTGGCTTCTCTGCTAAGACTGTTGCTATGGTTCCTATTACTTTAAGGAAGAAACAGCAGCAGAGAGAACCCCAGGTGGGGAAGGCTACCTGTTATGTACCTGTTATGTGATACAGGGCATGTCCCAGGAGAATACTTGTGGCAGAGCAAGCAACACTGTAGCAGTATCAAGCCTGATGGACAGCAGTGCCTATTGCAGCACTAGCTGCTTGGTAATAGTAGTGCAGGGCAGAATCCAGCTTAGGAGACAAGGCAATACCACAGCAGCTAGGCCAGCAGTAGCAGCCTACCCTTGAGATCAGTAAGCAAGCCTAATCAGCGAACACCTGCAACCTGTCCAAGGTAGTCACCTAACTGGACAGGGGAAGGGCCTGGGAGATGCATAAACCCAGGGCTTGAGCCAGGTCAGGCAGTCTAGTCCCAGAGGCTGAAGGAGAAGGAGCTTTGCTGTGAGATGACTGGCTGAGACCTCACTAAGCTTGAGAACAGCAAGTAAGGAGCTGAGGGCTGGTAGGGGACTGAGACCCAGAAGGAAGAAAAGGTTTAGGAGACAGCCAGCAGGCTGAGCATTTGTGTTAAAGCTACAGTGCCTGTGTTTTTCTTCTTGAGTTTTAACTGGTGGCTTGGGTTTGGTGCTACTGGGGAGAGAAGTCCTAGCTGTGCCTTCAAGGCATGAAACTGCCTTGAAGCCAGCCAGGGATCAGGTTCAAACAGCAGAGTAACAGGGACAAGGCCAGGGGTCCAAGCAGGGATCAAACCAGGGTCAGGGACCCATAGCCCAAGGAGGGTGAAACAAATGCTACAGAGGAACAAGAACCAGGGTCAGGGACCTGTAGCCCAGGAGGGGTAAGATTAGCCCAGAAGGGCAGAGAACAGGGGTCAGGGGCCCAGCTGCCCAGAAGGATGAATTCTGGGGCCAGAAGGACAAATCAAGAGACAAAAGAGCTAGGGGTCCAGAGACATTGTCAACTGACAGGGATGAAGCTGAGAAAGCCAGACCCAAATCCATGAGCCAGAGCCAGAGGAAAGGAAGGATGGCACCAGGAGAGCTGAAATCTCTGCAAGGGACAACTTGGTACAGGACCACCTGTGAGACATGGATATAGTTATAAGGGAGGTCAGAGGACATGCATAGCCTATAAGGCAACAGGTGGCTTTGGGGCACATACAGGCCAGGAGGCCCAACTTAAAGTGAGGATGGGATTGGGGATCAGCAAATTCTGAGAAGGATTCACTGGTAGAAGGGTACAATGGAGCTCCTTCTAGGACCCTCTGGCAGCTTCCCTTTCAACAATCAATGAAGAACACCAAGGAATGGTAGATGGGGGAGAAGGAAAGGTAGCTTAGAACTAGAGCGGAACAAGAGTTGCATTGCTGTCAGGGGGCATCGTGGCCATGCCTGGAGCACCAGACTTCTTACACTGTCAAAACGTGGGACGAGCAACACCACTTATCATTTTAAAATAGCAGATATGTGCCTAGTAGTGAGTGGAATAAGACCACAGATTTCTTATGAATAGCATACCCCAAATAGTCATTACAGAAAACATTCTGTGTCTAGTTGTTTGAAATAAATTCCTTTCGGTGATACTTGAGACAGTGAGGATGTTGTGTGTCATACCAATAAAATATCCAATCTTATTCCCACTGTGTATAGAAAACATACCAACGGTATACACACTTGCATCATTTTTATACTACATTCAGAATGTAAATTGTGCCCTAATGTGTTTTAACAAAGTTAAATAATGTGATCTGAAAGATAGTGTAACAGAGGCAGGATGGATTGTGTGGGAATTTGGCACTGAGATGAAGCCAATCAGTCAACAGTGGTTTTAAGTGAAATCTCTAAAATAAATTAGCTTTAGCTTTCATTTAAATGTAAAACCTAGGAAGAAAAAAACCTAGTCATAGAATAACTATTTTTAACAGTAGAGGAAGAAAGTCTACAAATGATCAGACTAGGTAGGTACCATCCAGTTTATTTCTTGAAAAACGTAATGAATAAGTACTATAACTATCTTAAGCATGGTGGCATATTGTGCATCCAGTTTAGTAGATCCTGGCTTTTTGAGCCTAAGTACAGAAACCTGAGGCCAGATTTGCTGACTAGTGCATAAGAGCAGTTAAGAGTAGACCTCCTTCAAAAGTGATTGTCCAGGAGCCCTACTGAGGAAGTTATGTCTTGACTGAAACAGATGGAAAATGGAATAGATACAATTTAATGTAGCTGAGATCCTCCTTCTAATAGCCATAAAGGAGTCTGATCATTTTCAGGTGCTGAAAACATTACAAATAGTTGGAAAAAATCTTCTTTGCAAACTTTTGGGTACAATTACCCTTTGTCAGGCAGAGGACGCATCTGAAGATGGTCTGTTTTCTTGCTAGATGGAGTAATAAAGCAGCTAGAGGCCAGTATGTATGCAAGCAAGCCAGTCAGTTAGAATGTAAAAATGAAAGGTGTTTTGTAAATTCCCTTTGAGGATTAGAACTGAAAGATCAGAGAGAGAGAGTGGTTGTCTTGTGAGAAATGTGCCCCCACAGGTAATTGGGTATTCCTGTCTTTGATAGATTTTCGGTGTGCATTCTTTCTGGTATGCAGTTGTTGTCTAGTTTACATCATGGATTACATCATGGCATAAAGAGTTTATTAGGCACTGGTAGGCCTGCAGGAAGGTAAATTAAAGTGGTTGTGTTATGTAGAAACAACAAAATTAATGGGCAGCTCTAAAATCCTTTCCTTTAACATAATGAACTGTGTGGTCCATTTTCCTGAATTTTAAAAGGGTTCAGTATCTAAACACACAGAAGAGAAAGTTCACAAATAACTTCACACAGGAGCATGGTTTACTTGCTATGGCTAGAGCAAAATCTAGACAGGAAATGGCAAAAGAACTGCTGCGTGGGAGATGGCTGAATGATCTAAAGAAAACTGTTTTGTCAAGTACTTGTGAGAGAGAAAAGGTTGGGAAAAGGGCAACAGAGCATGCAGCTTAAACTATATATAGTAAATCACAGATTTTAGAGAAGTAGGGAGAGTGTGTAGAAAACAATATACAAAAATATCAATTATACAATAAAATTGCCTAAGAAAATGAATAAATAGAAATATCACAACCTCATTGATAGCTTCTTGATAAATCCTTACCAATGTGGTTTTATAAGAATATTTATAATTTTAATGTAATTAGTTTAATTTACCTAAAAATAAAAATCAGTGATTTTCTTTAATACTATCATTCCATAATACAAATTATATAATAAAAAAGAAGGCTATAAAAAACTAAGACCAGTCTGATTACAAAGTTATATTTAAAAGGGGAAGTGATTTTTAGTTTTTGGACCTGGTGACAGAAAATTTCACTGGCTCTACCATACAAGCATTTAACTGGGGGCCAAGGGGATATTTTGTACCATAAGGCTTGATGTTGGCTTCAGCAAGATGTTATGCAGATTAAATTACATGGGTGTTTGTAGAAATTTACATTGTGATGGATAAGTAGGATATTCTGCTGTTTCCCCTCTTTTCAACAAGATATTAAGCTTTAGTTTTGGAGTGTTACTCTGAGCAGGTTTGCTAGCTGAAGTTATATTGTCTTTTGAAGAAGTAAATGTTACTATGGGATAGGCAAGGATTTTTTTGGTGATACATTTTATCGGACCAATTGTATAACTTTCAAATGATAAGTAATTATTCAACACATATCTGTAACTTCAAGTTTCATTCAGCTGCTTGTATGACATATTCAAAACATTCAATGAGCTACTTTGATTTTTTGAGCTGTATGCATTAACTGTGAGTTTAAAGTATGGCGTCCATTCAGATCTTGTACAGCCTTGATTTTAAATTAATCTCTTTCTCTTTCTGTCTCTACTGTAGGTCAGGCTTCCCACAGAAAATGCCTTTCCAGCAGATCTCAGACCTGATCAAAGGTAAATCTCTTGGGTATTAGGAGTAGTTCAGCCTTTGTGATCTTTGCCTTTCAGCTGAGTCTGCCAATTAGTGTGAAGTGCAACAGTGAGTCTATAATATTGGAATTGGAACTGAGATCCAATAAACTAATGTCATGTAGGAGCCACCAAATACCCATTAAATAGGTGCCAGTTTTAAGCCTGGCTGAACAGAACTGGATTCACACTGGTGACCTACAAGCAAAAGTCTTGAAGCTCATTAGTAATGCCCTGAGGTATCAAGTCCCTTAGGAAGCTTGCAGTGTCTTTAAGAATGGTGATTTTTTTTTTCTGGTAGCATTCCTTTATTAAATCAAGTTGTAACCTTGTGTTTTTCCTGTTCTATGTTCTTAAACAAACCTCATTATATAGTTGTAACTGCTTAACATAGCAGTTACAAGCCACATCACGCAGACTAACTTCTCCATGTTGAATGAAACCTTTTTGTCTTTTAAGACTCTCCAGATCACTGTTTATACACATTTTATGCTAGAATAACTGCTTGATCCAGGAATTTTTTATTTTTTACTAAAATAGTAGTTCTGCTAGAAAGCAAAGTCTGTACGTAGTTAAACTGAATCAAAAGTCTTGCACATTCTGTAACAGTATATAGCTGCTTTATACCAATATAACATTGCCCAGAAAGGGAGTGGGTTGTTCATTGCACTTTAATTATAACAATAGAATACATGCTATAGATTTTTTTATGTACAAATAAGGCCTAAAAGTAACCTGAATGCAATTAATTTTCCACCCTGTATTTTGTCATTCTTCTAGCTAGTTTATTGGAAAAGCATGAAATCCTTTAAAATTGTTAGCTGTAATTTAATATATTGAATGGCTAAAGTCCAGTGACTCCTTGTTACTTTGGGATAAGTATAACTACTAAAAATGTATTAAAAGTTATTGTATCATACCAGCAACATTCAGCAAGTGAAATCATCTGAGAGTGTGTGGGTGGGTGAGTGATGTGTCTCCACTAACGTCTATTTGACATTCTCTGGAAATGCAGAGAATGACTGTGTAATTTTTTCAGGCTTCTATATAAAATTGATTTAAAAGTCGCATTTGCATAAAGCCTGACAGTCTCCAAAATCAAAATATTTATTTAAACTTTTTCACACAGCTATAGCACATTAAAGATGCTTATTCAGTTCTTTTCTTACCTCAACTTCTCAGTGAGTGTTAATTTCTTATATTTAACTTGCATTTAATTCCTTTGGGCAATCGTTTATTGTATCATTCAGTAAAATAAGGATTTATGTTTGCTTTCATCACTATAGAAAAGATGGATCAATACAAGTAATAAATCTTTAAGTGCTTTTTAACCTTACATGCACTTTATAGGTTGAAAGATAATCAATAGTCATGACAGAAAAACTGCATATGATTCATCTTTCAAGTTGGCTCACTTCTTATGACATGATGCCAATAGCCGAGAATGTTAATGCCAGGATCAATTTTCCTAATAAAAATACCCTAACTTGAAGTGCTATATATGAGGGTTACCTTCCAAGATAAAATTAACACTTGATAGATCTTTCATGTTCACTAGCCTACACACACTGTCAAATCGGCTCTTCCATTTATTTAGTTAGTCCTCACTATTTCATATAAAATAGCTTTGACTGCAGATTTATCTGGCAGTTGTATCCTTGTTCTAATGATTCATTAATGTGAGTATCAATGAGGGTTATCATACCAACAGAAATTCAATAATCTGTTGGGGGGTTTGGGGGAGGGATTGTTTGTTTATCTTTAATATACACTTTTCAAATTCTCATAATAATGTCTTAATTCATCAGGTTGAGCTCACTGAATCAATATGCTAGGGCTCAGGCATCTAATGAGAAGTATAGCTGTTGCTATTGTCCCAGTAATTGTCTTTTTAATACTATTTCAAGTAGTCTGTATAATCAGAAGTTTATGCAGAAAATTGCATTCTCAGACTGGATTCTCAGAATTGTGGAGATTTTTATGTTTCAATCTTTTAATTGTTTTAATTCTGTGTTTAAAAATGTTTAAACATTTGAAAGATATTTCTCTGCTTATACATTTTCTTGGCGTATGTGTCAGTTTAACAGCTTTTGAACATGCTGTTGGTGGAAACGTGAACTTGCTGATATTGACTCAGACTTTTCACATAATACAAAATGATACCTGAGGTTTTCCTGGGACTCTGAAAACAGAACAAGGGTTTGGTTAGATGTTTTAAAACTCAGATTGTCTGAAATATGAAACTTTCAGCTTGATCCTGCAACTTTGGTGGCTAAATTGTGATACAGTTACTTAAATTGAGTAAGATCTTGGTTTCACTGAAGTTAGGCCATTGACTCTAATGAGAATAGAATTTCATCAGATGAGAAGTTAGTAATCTGGTACAACAAAGCACTTAAAGTGCTGATTCCCAAAGGGTGTGCAGTGCAGCACATTAGTGTGCTGTGAAACCAACAGAAATGTGTCGCAGACTTCCTCTGTGCCAGGAGGCAAATGCAAAGGTAAATGCAGGAGGGACCCTTTGGTGCTGGACAGGGGGAATAGTCCCCACCATGCCCTGACTGGGATCAAGATGTGTGGGAGGCAGACTCCAGACAGGAGGAGCGGGGTGAGGGACCTGGTGACCCATGGTCTGTAGAAGCAGAAAGGTGGTGTAAGGTAAAGGGAGCAGGGCTGTAGTACCTGGGGCCTGAAGGTAGGGCTATCCATGACACCATCCTCCTCCCTGAACCCACTCATGCCCTGCCAGCTGTGGCAGTCATCCCGTGTAGGAAGGACCCTCAAGCAGTTCCAGGACAGTCCCAATGGGGTGCAGGATCACTGGGAACCAGGGAGAGAGTGCAGCCTGCCATGCTAAGCTGTCTCTAGGACAGCAATTGTCATCAGAGTCCACCTGCCTCTGCTTGCCCACCTGGCAGGTGTGGGGCCTGGATGGAGTTTGTCCATTCCCTGTGACACCTTTCATGGACTAGGTCCCACTGCAGGGGAATGCTCTAGCCATTGTGGGGAAGGGCAGCCTACAGGCTTGGTCTTGTTGTGTGAGGTAGGCCCCACTCATGGCCAAGGTTTGAGTGGTTCAGTCCCTGCAAAGGGAGACTGAGCCTCTTGGGAAGGGATAAAGGGGGTGGGGATCCTGCAAGGAAGTATCGTATGTCCATGGCCCCTTCAGTGACTGTGACTTCTGCCTCACGGCTGCTTCTCCACTCCTCACAGTCCTCTCAGGCAGACAGTGGGTCCAGAATCACCCAGCTTCTACATGGAGAAGAGTTTCTAGTTTGGGAATTAGTTTTTCAGGTCTAACATCCCCTTCCCTGTGCCTCCCTCTGAGTTTCTGTGTTGAGTTTTGCCCTTGCAGCCTTCTCCCTGACCCTAACCCCCTCCTTGTTCCCTGTCTTTACTGTCCCTCCAGGTAATTTTTCCCCTTTCACAAACTTCCCCCACCCATGCCCCACTCCAAAGTTTTTATTGTTTTCATAAACAGGAAGAGGGACCAAGTTTGGTGGCACTGCCCAGGATGCAGGGTCCGAGGACTGTGAGCAAGGAGATCCATCACCCAGTGCCAGGTTGTGGACATTCAGGGACTTGAAGCCCTGTGACTGTACTCATCTGGGGACTGCTACTGGTCCCCATGTGCCAGGATGTAGGTGGCCAGGGCTTTCTGGACTCCCTGCTGGTACACAAGGAAGGTGCTCCCAACATCAGTGGGTGGCTGTCTCTTCCAAGGTTCCCTGCACCAGGCATGCTCAGCACACCATGTCTGGTCTGCACGCTATGCCTCCTCTGCCCAGATTTCATGGAAAACTTCCTCCTTGGTCTCACAGATGTTGTGGAGGATGTATGCAGTGACAGTGAGGTACAGTAGGTTCTCCTCCTCCACCTCGAGGCATGTGCTTCATGGCTTGAGGTGGCCAAAGGCACACTGCACAATCATGCAACACCTGTTCAGGCAGTAGATGAAGTGCTCCTTGCTGTGGTCCAGCTGCCCCATGTAGGACTTCATAAGCCTGGGCAGGAGGGGATAAGTTGATCCCCTGATGATGAGGGGAGGGAAGAAGACAGTGTCAATGACAAAACTGGAAACTCCTAGTGTAAAAGTGAGGGGTGTCCTCAATTTTAATCCATATACCAAAAATTTGGGAAACAGTTACTTAAACCCATACTTAATTTTAACTAAACAAGAAGTTATGTTGATATCCAGGGTTCGGTTTAATTAAAATATGCACAACAAAAGAATACCACACCAGCATGAGAGTGTTAGAATTTGGCTCTGAAAATGGTGGGTGGGATATGCAGTCAAATTCATTGAACAGTAGTGTAGAATAAACAATATAAATACTTTTCAAGCAAAAACCTTCCTGCCTTTGGAACTGAATGTCTTATCTCATGAAGTTTCCCATTCCTCTCTAAAAAGCACAACATGCATTTTAACCTATGTATCAATACATATGACTCTAATATATTGATTAGTTTTTTTTAGTGAAATATACATTTAATTTATTTCTTCTATTTATTTCTGTGTTTGTGAGTATATATGTGTGTGTATATATATTTATATATGTGTATATATGCATGTGTGTGTGTATTTTTATTTGTATATACACATCTATATATTTGTGTGTGTGTGTATTTCTGTGTATATAATATACACCCATAGAGACAAAAAGATACAATGAAATATTGGACAATATATAATCTTAGCAGATAGAGCTAATTCAGTACTTTAATACATATTTATAAATTGTTTAAACATTCATGCTGTGTACTTCAGAGACTAATTTGGCTCATATGCATAGATACAGTACTGGGATTATATATTTTGTCATATATTACTATAACATTAACATACAATATATCAACAATTATGTTTAAAGGGAGAAGAAATGGGGGAAAATAAAGTGAAACAGTATAGGAAAAATTCAGTATTGACTATATATGTATACCTGGGGGTCTGTAAACATCCCTTGTTGGATAATATCTTTTAGGGACAATACATATCATTGTGTTTGAAAAGTTCCAAATATATACAGCTAAAAAAGGAGCCTAGTATTGACTGGGTTGTATCTCTAAATATCTTATATACCTTAATATAAAATATCTTAAAAATACCTGTAATAAAGAATGAAACACTTGTTTCTACCCAGAATTAAATTTTAGACCACCCAAGAATCCAAGATCTCTGGGGAAATGGGTTTTGGCTGAGTATCATTTACAAAGCAGGTGACTGGATGAGACAGACAAGAAACCATTTCACAGCCTGATGGGAACTTGTATGTGGCTATTAGAGAAGTCTAAAGAGCAAAGCTTTAGATAGGGGAATTTCATTGAAAGAGCTTTTGAGCTGTGAGCAGTTAAACTGCCTTTGGGTTGTTTTATTCCTCTAGTGTTCAAGAAACCAGGATATTTTATATTGTTGTAAGTATACAGAATTGTATCAAAGATATCTGAATCTGTCAGTTCCTCCTCCTAACTCATAAACTATAAAACCATAAGTTTCTTTCAGCTTTCAGGTCAAAAGGGCTAATAAACCTAATGTTAAAGATAGGATTTTCAAAAGAGTCCTAAAGGAACATTGCCCAAGTACCACTGAAGTTCTGGAAGATTTGGGTACCTAAGGCCATATCTATAATTCTGCTACCATGTAACACATAGCAGAAACTTGGTGTGGAGGGGGGCGGAGATGCAGAAATCTCTCATATATTCAGTTCCATGAGAAAACATTCTTTGTCTTTACGTATATGTTAGAACTAACAGTAATAAAATACTTGGTATATATAGGACCAGCTTCTCTGCTTCATTGAGGCCACTATATATACTGCACTAGCAGAGAGCTGTCTTAGACCTAAGATTTCTGCAGGATTTCCCTCACAGAAAGGAATCATTTAAGTGCAATAGGGCGGTGTATAAGAAAAGGGGGCTGTGTCTGGAGTTTCCTAGATCCTTGCTTGATGTTCTGTCAGTTCTAACCAAGACTGACCTTACACCCAGATTACCTCAACTAAGAAAGTGCAAGAGTGGCTTAAAACCTGCTCTGCACCCCTCCTTCTTCAGGTGCACTAGTGATTACTCATCTGCAGCTATTAGGCCAGAAAAGCCTAAGACTACCAAATAGGCAGCTATTCGATTTGGCTTTGGATCTGGCCAATTCAGATGTCAGTGATCTGATTTGGATCTCTGGATCGGTTTCCTGCTTCGATTTGGCCGAATCAGCTCTGAAGCTTAGGAGCTGCTTCGGAGATCCAGCCATAGGGTATAATGAGGAATTAATGAAATATTTGTTTTTATTTGTATTATTTGGATGAAACTTTCAGGGGTTGTAGCCTCTGCTGAGAGCATGGAGTGTGCCAAGTTTCAAGGACATAGGTGCAGGGGTTTGGGAGACACTGCCCCCCAAATTCTTGAAAGCAAAACTCATGTCATGTGTACATGGTACACCAGAGTGGGGTGAAAACTGCAGGGGTGGTCACCCCTGCTGAGGCCACAAAGTCTGCCAAGTTTCAAGGTGATAGGTGCAGGAAGAGTCTGACTTCTGGGGCCCTGCACCTCTGGCTGCTAACAGGCAAAACTTGTGACATGGGTGACACTGTGTGTGTTAAGGCGCAACGGGGTGAAAACTGCAGGCCTGCTAGTCCCTGCTAAGGCCACAAAGCCTGCCAGCTGTCAAGGAGATAGGTGCAGGGGGGCTCTAGTGCCCTGCACCCCTAGCTGCTGACAGACAAAACTCCTGATATGGGTCCTTGTGCAACTGACTGTCTCTGTCTTGGGGCAGTTGATTGTATTGATTGTTTCCTCTCCTTAATCTGTGGTTTGTACGTGTTAATCCTAGCTAATTAAGTTGTTACATTAGGTAGCTACTGTGTATTAAGCTGGTCCCTGAGTGAATCATCATTGATTTGTAATTAGTAACACAGCAGCTTAGCAGCCAGGCCTGAAGTAGTCCTGCCCCCTCCTCATGCCCCAGGACAGTCACAGTTGCACAAGCACCCATGTCATGAGTTTTGCCTGTCAGCAGCTGGGGGTGCAGAGCCCCAGAACCCCTGAACCTATCTCCTTGACAGCTGGCAGGCTTTGTGGCCTCAGCAGGGGTGACCATCTCTGCAGCTTTCACCCTGCTGTGCCTTAACACACACAGTGTCACCCATGTCACGAGTTTTGCTTGTCTGCAGCTTGAGGTGGAGTTTCCCCCAAACCCGTGCACCTATCTCTTTGAAACTTGGCAGGCTTTGTGGCTTCACTAGGGGCTAACACCCCTGAAGTCTTGACTCCACTGTGGCTTAATGCATAGAAGTGAAATGAGTTTTGCTTCCAAGATTTTGGGGTACAGTTTCTTCCAAATCCCTGCACCTATCTCCTTGAAACATGGCAGGAATTGTGGTCTCACCAGGGGCTACCATCCCTGTAGTTTTCACCCCACTGTGACTTAACACACACACGACATACGTTTTGCTTTCAGGATTTTGAAATCCCAAAACCCCCCTGCACCTATCACTTTGAAACATGGCATGGGTTATGCACTCAGCAGAGGCTACCATCCCTGCAAGATTCATACAGACCAGGCAAAAGCAACAAAGTTACAGATATTTCATTGATACCCTATTATACTCTATGGCCGAATCGCCAAATTGGCTCCGAAACTTTTTTGAAGTGATTCAGAAGCTCTGAATCGATTCAGAAATCCTAAAGCTTCCAGCAATTTGATTTGGATTCATAGATTCAGCCTCTGAATCATTTGAATCATCTATGAATCTGAATCATGATCCAAAGCTTTGCACAACCCTACAAAACACTTCAAAACCATTAAGCAAGTCCCAAAGCAGAGGGAATAGGCATTAATAGGAATAGGTGCTAATGTTCCCTCTTTGCCAAGTCTTTTCTGCCAGGAGACAACCTCCAGGATGCACATCTCCCAGACTCTCTACCCCCTAATAAACTTTCAATCGTCCCAAGCTCTACTGTCTATGATACAGACCCCAGGCCAACACCCCCACCCACAGTGGGTGTGACCTCAGCTCACATGGCACCATACTGCGGGCTCCAAAAACCCCAGGAGACCCGATCTAGGCTCCTGGTCCAGAAACTTAGCCCCCGCTGAGCACTAAGCCTTTGTCCCACATCTGGGAAGATTCATAGGTTCATAGATTGTTAGGGCCTGGAAGGGACCTTGTAGATCATTGGGTCCAGTCCTCCTGCACTAGGCAGGAAAAGACAAGTGGGGTCGTGTGACCCCAGTGAGGTTACTGTCCAGTCTCCTTTTGAAGATTTCCAGGGTAGGTGACTGCACCACCACTGGAGGGAGTTTATTCCACAGTCTGGACACCTGGACTGTGAAGGATTTTTTCGTGGAATTGAGCCTGAAGCAGCCTTCTATGAATTTGTATCCATTGCTCCTGGTCTTACCTAGGGGTACCCTGGTTCACAGAGTTCTTGCTATACTCCCCTGCTGTAGTGGTAAGCCACTACCAAGTCTCCCCACAGCCTCTCCTCATATGGCTTATCTTGCAAGTCCCTGACCATATGGGTGGCTCTTCTCTAGACCCTCTCAAATTTTTTCCATGTCCTTGTGGAAGTGCGGTGCCCAGAACTGGACACAATACTCCAGCTGCAGTCTCACCAGTGTGGAGTACAATGGGAATATCACTTCCTTAGTTTTGCATGAGATACAATGGTTAAACTATGGAAGATCTTCCCTAGCCAGGAGAATTTGGGAGAAGTAGAGAACATGACTTCCATTCCCAGCTTTCCACTTCCCGAGGGGGGAAAGGAGGAAAAGGGCGCCTAGTGCTGTGCACGTTTCCCAGGAACCATGCTCTTGCTGTGCTCATTGCCCAAGGCTCTGCTCCTAGAGGAGGCATAGAATCCTGGCTCCTGGCCATGTTCCTCTTCCTCAGATCCTCTGTTGGCAAGCCAGAGGCTGCATGTACACATTCATTAATGTATCATAATTACAGTGTATTACATTTAGTGCCTGTAATAACAGGTGTTAATACACCATAAGAGGCACTACTCCGCAGTAGCACTGGTGCATACTTTTTAAGTGATGCTAATACACAGTAGATCAATTCTATTGTGCATAAGTGCATTAGCATGTTTTTCTTCGTGCTGTGCTAAAGCACAGTAGAATTAATCTACTGAGCCATTAGTGTCTCTTGTAGATGTGCCTACAGTTGTGCAGGTCAGAAACAGCATTTAGCTTTAACCTGCAAGTGCTCTGAAACTGTTCTGACTTTAACAGCACAAATTTAAAATGGTTTTAAGTGAATCCAACAATGAGGGATTATAGCTTTTGTTTGTTTTTCTTTTTTTAAATGCCTTATTCAGTATATTCTAGAATTGATTACTCTTTAATTTCTTAAAGCATAATTGATGGTGATCAATGTCTGTTTTGGCCCTATTGCTGTCTTGGACCATCCTGAGCTGGAGCTTTAGCTCTTCCTCACAGATAGCCCTGTTTCAAAGCATTCATTCTAGAGGAGTTAAAACATATTTTAGAGCTTAATCAATGTACTGCCGCCTCTGCTTTGATATTATAGGAAACTACTAAAGCCTTCTTACAAGGGCATATACTATAATACCTGTCTACAAAAAAGAAAACAATGGAATGCAGAAATTAATATTTTAATAGCAAAAAATTAAGTCTTTAGGTGAAGATTATGTCACAGATCCTTTGCTGGATAAACTACCCATTATTACAAATATGAGATATGAATTGAATAAATTACTGTCCCAGAAGATAGAATATGTTTTATACAGATTACACCAAGATGATTAGGAATTAGGAGAACATGCAGGAAGGTTACTACAGAGTAAATCCAACCATAATAAAATATCAGCTATAAGAGACTGTCTTGGAAATAAGGTTTTTGGTTCTCTTGGCAATATGCATATGACACAGAGACAAATCAATTAACAGTTCAGGCTATTCTGTTTGAATTTGCACACCAAGAATCTGAGTGTCACCAGGAAGGAAATGGATAGGTTTCAGGACTTTATACCCATACAACAAATTCAGATAAAAAAAAAAAACATTTTAAAGGCTCCTTTGTCATTAAATGTACTGACTTTGGCCTTAAAAGACATGAACAATAATAAATCCCCAGGCAGTGATGGATATACAGTGGAGTTTTATTTTTTTAAAATGTAAACCTATATTACTATGTCAATTATTGAATGTCAGTTGAATAGTGATAGTCAAAACCCAGGTACACCACCATCCACTTTACATGAAGCAATTATTTCTGTAATTCCTAGTACCAATGCCTAGTTTAGGAATTGTTCTAACTACAGAACAACTGATTTAATTAATGTAGACACTAAAATCCTAGCCAAAACTTTATCACACTGATCTAAACAGATCTTCCCAAAGTTAATTTGCAAAAATCAAGTTGGATTTATTGAAAAAAGCCATGTTTCAGATAATGTACATCAGGTTTTTGATATAGTAGGAGCAGTACAAAATTCCAAAGCCATTATGGCTTTTTTAGTACTTGATGCAGAGAAGGCCTTTGATTGTGTTTCCTGGAAATACCTTTTTGTGTGTTACCAAAGATGGGATTTGGTAATGAATTCACAAGGGGGATGCAGCTGTTATATACAAATCCCACTTCAAGAATTGTGATCAATAATATGTTACCTGATCTATTTCCCTTGCAAAGGGGAACTCAGAAAGGTTGGCCATTATTCCCCCTTCTATTTGATTTACAACTGGAACCATTGGCTACAGCTATAAGGAATAAGGATGAGATAAAATTCATTAAGGTAGGTGGTAGTCCATTGTCTGCATACAACAGGTTCACTAATACTTATGTCAGATCCTGACAGAACAAATCCTACCCTCCTATAATCAGCATTTTTAGCAATCTGGCTGGCTATAAAATTAAATGGAGTAAATCTAAATTACTTGGATTAAATAAGTATACCACAACAAACACATATAGTAAATGACATTTTCATTGCCAATCAGAACACTTAATTTATTTGGATATTAAAATATCCAAGAATGTTAATGTTGTTGTCTGCCAAAACTTTCAAAAGCTTATTGATGTTATATCACAGGATCTGAACAAATGGAGCAGTTTGGCAATATCCTTGTGGGAGTATGTTAATATTTAAAAAATGAATGTCTTACCTTACCAAATATATTTATTTTAGAGCCTACCCATTGTAATTCCCCAATCCTATTTTGTTAAAATCAATTAAATGTTCAACAGGTATTTGAAAGGAGAGGATAAATGTGCAACTTTGCATCATCAGAAGAGATGCAACTATCAGTTGAAATGGGTGGCATTCATCTTCCAAACTTTCAAAAATATCACAACACCTTCTGAGCATGTCAAGCTATGTACCTGATGACTGATGTAACTGATAACTCTCTCGCATTGGTAGAAATTAAACAAGTACTTATGTTTCCCCTTCTAACTGTTATGGGCTCTATTTATCACCATCTCTCTAACTCTGTGATCCCTACAGGTTTTGCAGCCCACCTAGCTTGGGAAAATGTGGGACACTTACTGAAGTTTGATATCTTTATTCAGACCTCTTTGGTTGTGTCCATGTGAGCAGGGGCATGAATTTGCAGCAGCACAAATAGTAGCAGCACACATTTGTACTGCTACTTGAAGCTACAGTGCATGCCCCTGCTTATGCAGTTTGCAGCAGAACACATTGTCCTGCTGCTCCATGTGCTGGCTGGGGCACAGGGTGCCCCAGTGCAGGGCCAGAAAGCAACCCCCACCCTTGCCCCAGCCACATGGAGAATGGCATGTGGAGATGGGGGAGCAGGCAGCCTTGAGACATGTTGTAAAGCCCTGGCATTGAGACACCCTGTACCCCAGCCAACCAGGGAGCTGCTAGCTGGGGTGCAGTATGCCTCAAGATGGAGGAGCAGCTGGCTAGGACACAGGGTGCCTCACCTTGGGGGCTCCATAGTGCATGGAGACAGAGGAGCATGCAGCCCTAGGGCTCCCACAATGCCGTGCATGGGTGCAACAGGTGTGGTTTGTGGTGCCACAGAAGGATGCGGTACCACAAACAGCACATGCCTATACATCTGTGTCCAGCCTTTAGGGGCAATCCCTTTTTGAATATGTGTCCCACAAAGGGATATGGAGAAAGTGGATGGACAAGGATATTGTGCATATAGAATGGCTTCTAGTAGGAAAGTATATAAAATCCATTTCTGAATTATATGAAAAGCAGTTAAACAGTTGAGAGGCAATATATGCAGTTGCATCAAGTATTAGAAAATCAGTTAGGAACTAATAGTCCTGGTATATTATTTTTGCCTTGAAATCATCTTCTCTTCCTTATTCTGTGCCATCACCCTATGAATTTATAATGTCACATTACAAATCCAATACAAGCTGTTTAAGACTGGAATAGAATGGAGACCTAGATATCTAGATGACAAAATCCCAGTGGAAATTAACATTTCACAATATTTGAACATTGACAATTGTTCTTAAACTTTGACTTATAGAACATAATATAACTTTTTGGCTGTACTGTACTCCCTCCAAACATACAATTTTAAATGTATGCTGGTAAATACATGTTGGAGATGTGATACATTGCAAGTAATGCTTGGTCACACGTTTTGGTCATGCCCTATTATGAGGTTTTTTGGGGAGAGAAATTATAACTAGAGTTAACATAGTTTTGAACACAGCACTGAAACCTTTGGCAAACATCTATGGTCTTGGGTATATCCCTGAGGAATATACTTAGGGATTTAAACAGTCCTTCCCAAATTGCATTCTTATAGCAGGTTTTATAATCTTTTAATGCAGGATTATATTGCTATATTTGAAAAGCAGGGCATTTCCAGTGATTGATCTGGTACAGTGAGATGCCACATCTGACATCTATTGAGATATTTATGTTTAGCAGGCTTCACTGCTGGACTGCACCTGTGGTTTTCTGACATCCCAATGCATGGAGACTCTGAGATCATGGAGATGCTGCCTCATTCCAAGGTACTGGCATGATAAGGCCCTTAAAAACTCCATAAGCAGCCCAGCAGCACACTACCATGCTGGGTCATGGGCAGCCAGGTCTAGGGTCACTGAGGGATCAAGGTGCTGACCAGGGTTGGGAGGAAGGAGCAGAATTCAGGGACACATGGGGTCAGGAAGGCAGGAGGTCAGTCCAAGAACAGGGACTAAGAACAAGCCAAGTCAGGAAGCCGGAGGATCAGGCAAAGAGAGGAGGCACAGGACAAGCCAGAGGGCACAGCAAGGCAGTCCAGGATCAGGTTGTGCCCTGTTTCCCAGACACTTCCTGTTTCAAGTCAGTGGTTTATACCAGGGAATTGGAAGGTCAGCTAATCCTGGCTGGCCACTCTGGTGACAGTGAGTGGGCAGAAGGCTAGGCCCTGCTGGAGTTTTCAGGACAGCTTTGATCAGCCTTGGTGGCCATCTGTAGGGTGGCAGGCTGGGATGGAGTGGCCACTCTGGTCAGGCTGAGGCCCCAGGTTTGATGCTGTGTATTGACGCACACATGGTTTTATGACTTCCCAGGCACCTCGAGACCCTAGAATCAATGAGCCGTTTCTTGAGCCCAAGTTCCCTATGCACCAGGGATGTCAGAAAACTGTGTATGTAGACCTGGATATGCTGGTGTTTTTTAAAGGTCCCATCCTGCTGGGACCTGTAAAATTGCTGTGTAGCCCACCTGCACTGCACACATTGTAGTCATGGAGATCCTGGGGTCAGGAACCAACTCCCTAGTCTTAAGGTCTCTATGTGCCAGAACCTATAAAAATCAACATGCAGCACTGTTGGACCACAGACATGGTTTTTATTCATTGCAGTGCATAGGGACCCTGGGATTCGGGAGAGGTCCTGCAGGCCATAGGGACCCTGGGATTCTGGGGTCTTCATGTGCTATAATGCATAAAAGCCCTATAGATGTCCTACCCCAGTGGGGTAAGTCCTTCCACTTCCCCTGCTTAGGAGCCTCAGATCCTGCACACCAGGGAGCCCAGTCAGAACTGCCAAACATGGAGTTTTGACAATCAAGCTGATTGTCCATGTGGTAGAAAATCATATAGCCCCAGCAGACACTCAACTGGTTGTTGGAATCCAGCTTTCAATGGCTGGTGCAGGGGGAGCCCAGGAGCATGCTTCCAGGGTCCCTCCTTCACTAGCAAGTAAGGTGGGATCTAATCCTCAGTCTCAAATTCAGAATCCTGCCATGCATAAATGGTTGGATAGGAGACACAATTATTGGGATCATGGATCAGAACTCAACATGCTTTAAATGGATGTCCAAAGGAAGAGAGGAAGTGAAAGTGCTCTATTAGAATGTTGTTGTTGTTGTTGTTTTAATTCCTTTCATTAACAGATTAAGTACATTTTGGCAAAGCAAATGAAATGTTCATTTTTTTCATGGAAAAATTTTGGCCAACCTTAGAAAATATCTTTAAAACTTTAAGCATGAGTACATTTAGTTTCTATGCTTAGCACTGTAAGAACCCTTTTTTTGTATTTTCTTCCTCCATTTTCTTTTACATTGTTTCATTTTCTCTTTTCTCTTTTATAATCATTCCCCCCCACCATATAATTTTCTTAATTTTTTGTGCAGTTGTTCAGGTCTGATATGACATCAAGCTTTAACCTGTGACTGCTCTGAAACTGCTTTAACTTTGTCAGCATAACACCCTATGCCATGGTAGCAGCAACAGCCCTGTGGCCCTGTTGTAGCAGGAGCAGTAACAACTGGAGGTGGGCAGTCTTTGCCACAGCAACAGTAGCAGCCAGGGATAGGGCAGGTTAGATGAACACTGGGCGTGTCTACACAAGATGCTTAATGCCTATTGAACTAATTCTTCTGTGCAATATTGCGGCTAGCAAAACCATGCTAATGTTTCATCTGTGCTAATGCAAAGTAGCTTTATTCCAATGGACATTTAGCATCACTTAAAAGCATTCATTTGTGCTAATGCGCAGTAGCACTGATTACAGCACATTAAGTTAGTACCTGTAAGTACTAACTTAATGTGCTAACTTGGTACTAACTTAATGTGCTGTAATTATGGCACATTAGTGAACGTGTGGATGTGCTCGCTCTCTCTGTGTCTGGCACTCAGCATCTCCTCCTTCCTCCCATCTTCGGTCTCCAGCATGTTTCTTTCCCACAGCAGAAAACTGGTTAGGTCCTCCTCTGCTACAGAGGCATACCATCCTCAAAGGGAGGAACAAATACTACTCGACAAGGACAAAGTTCATGAAAACTTGGCATCAGAGATGGAAGTGAAATTAAACATCTATTAAGAGGAAAAACATCCGATTAGCTGTGTTCTTGCTTTGTTTGCACAACTGAGGATAGATTAATAACAGTACAGATGGTCAGTAGCACTTTTTCATTTTATATTGCAGTGTGCATGGGACACACAATGTAGCAATTACACAGCCTTACAATAAACTGATTCACTTAGACATTAAAGACTAAAATTGTAACACCAGTAAACTTCTGAGTTACTTTTTTATATAGATCAAGACAAGAAACCTGGTATGCTGTTTCATTCAATATCCATGCTCTGTTATTTCTCATAGGCAGTCACTGTGATATTTCAGAAGGCAACTGTCTTCACCCTTGTATGGCTCTTAATAAAACTTTATGTAACAGTAGCACAAATTTTCATCCAAATGTACTTTCAAAGTGTAGGAACTGTCTTATTCTCCACTGAGATGGGACGTAGCAGCTGCCTAGTGAAAGTGTTCTCTTATACAGCAGTTTAGGGTAGGTAGTAAAATAGAGTGTTTTATCCAATTCAGTTTGCATTAGGAGTTTAAGAATACAAAAGGTAATGCTCCATCAAGGAATTTTGCAAGGGTGCCAATGCTAATCCTATAATGTTGGCAATGGGATTTTAATAACCTTATTTGTATTCCTCATCCAAAAAAATATCATCTGAGATTCCAAGCCAAGGTCCCAGCCCTGCAAACTCTTTTCACCTGCTTAACTGCAAATAGATGTCTAGTCGCACTGAGGTGAATTCAGAAATGTGGAGGTCTTACAACTTTAACACTGAAATAGATCAGTGTTTTGCAAGTACTGGTTATTGGAAAACTGCCTGTCTTATGTCACGTTATAACATAAAATAAATATGCATACATGCATACAAATAATAATAATATATAATAATATGTATTATTGACCATCCATATTCCTATTAATCTACCTTTAGCTATGTGACCAGAATAAACACTCAGAAAATTCTATTTTCCTCCTCCAGTGACTGACTTCAGTTCTTTCTTAACTAGTAACTCGATGGCATAATTCAGCTGGGGAAAGTTGATTGTGTATAAGTGCTTCAGGAGCAAGGTTAAAAAAGGAGGAACATTATCTGTCAATTTTTAATATCATTTTTAGTAGGATAGTAGGATCATTTTATGGGAGGAGGGATTAAAATAGTGATCCATCACTTCCTGGTTAGCACAGACAGCCTTTTAAATGGATGATTCTAAAGTCAAATTATATATTCAAAAATAGTAGTTCTAGAAAAAATGAAAAGTAGAAACAGAAGCATTAGGAATCATCACAAGAAATTTCTCCACAGTGGAAAGCTAGAAAAGTAGTTTGATAACACTGAATAAAACATGGCTTAGTGGTATAAAGTTTAATTGTCTGGTTCCCTCAATTTCCTTCCTTCCTTTCAGCAGAAGCCACTGGGGGGAACAGTCCACTCTTCTGCTTTGATGAAGGCTCAGGCCAAGTATTTTCTGAGCTCTTTTAATTACTGAACCTAAGCTGCAGATGCCAAAGGACCTATTGAGGAACAATATGGAGCAATGGATTATGCACGAAAAATTGAAAGGTGACCACCCAAATAGAACACAGTATAATAAAATGGAACAAAAACAGTTGAAAATAATGAAAAGCAGGTAGATAATATCAACTTCAAAAGCAATCTGTACTTGCAGTTAAGGATTTATGAGTAAAACATTTTTGCATTCCTTTCCAGTTATCCAGGCATAAAGTAGTAGTGCAGCATAATATACCAATTTAATAGATTATTGATTTTTAAAAAAATGATAGGAAATCTTTCATGTGAGACTGAAAGACGTGTCACATTCACACTGAATGTGTATCACATTCCCATTTCTGGAACCTTTGATTCTTTTCTTTTCCCTTTTTTTCCCTTTAATCATCCTTCTGTTGCAGAATTCCTTTCTAATATAAAAGCACTTTAAAACAGATGCCTGCCTGCCTTTGAGAATGCTGAGTCACAAAGCATACATTCTTCAGATAGTGAATGCAACTCCATATAAGATACTGGAAATCTTGGAAAAAAGTTTTGAAGATTCACAGGATCACTCAATGGTCAGGGCACTAGTAAGGGGTTTGGGAAACCTTGCTCTACCACTGACTTCTCTGGTGAGTCTTGCTGTGCCCTTGTTGTCCATATGTTAAATGGATTTGAATGAATCTGTTAAATAATGTAATTTCTCAGAAGTGTTTTGAGGATGATTGTACTGGAAAAGTGTGAGGCATAAGGGGGGGGGCATATAAATACTTTAGATATATCAAAGCTAGTTTTTGTTGGGATTTTAAATGCACTGGAGAGTACCTGAAAAAATATGGATTTTTTTAAACCCTACTCAGAGTTCTGAGTCTGTAAAGGAAGGAGCGCCAAAGGCAGAAAGTCTAAAAGGGATTTTGCTATTGATTTTACGTGGAAGGCACTTAGATATTACGGAACAACAGCATACTCTTGGAAGATAGATGGATAAAGATGTATGCCACATATGGACAGTATATATTATATTGAGCATGTTTGTATTGAATAGTAAGAACAGTTACTGCTCATATTATTAAAGAAAAGCTGTTTAATACTTAAAGAAAAAATTGAAAAACATAAGTCTAAAATTACTGGTATTAAAAAAATAAATTCTGCCAAGCCAATTATCTGGATACTATGTATGTATTTTATTTTACCTTTATTATGTAGCTTAACTTTAGCTTTAAGGAGTGGTCACTTTTTTCAGAAAAGCCTAATGTGTGTATTTAACATTCAGTTTCATAAGCAGTTAACCTATACAAAAGGCATACATTATCTTATTGTTTCCCTTCTCTCTTGGGACGTACATCCTCTGCACTTCCTACTATTATGCTTGGATGCAAAGAACTTTTTTTTTAAGTCTTGCATTAGTTAAATCATGACTGGAACATGCCATGATGTCCTGAGCTGTGCCCTGTGAAAGCAGAAGCCACTGGGCTTCAGCCTTTCTTTGAAATTGTCTTACTCCAACACTCCTAGGAAGCAGAAGCATAACTAACCAGGACAACCTTGGGCAGTTCTCCCTATCCCTTCCCAGCCTTGTACCTTTGAGCTTTGGGCAGGAGCATCAGCTGAAGTTTGCTGCTTCCGAGGGGAGGTGTCATGTCTTTTTTTTTCTGCTGTAAATGCCCATGTTGTGGGGCCAAACCCCACCCTATTTTTCAACAGCAAAAAATTGGAGTGCAATTACTGCCTCACTTCAGAACCATATTTCCCAGAGTACTATGCACTTATTGATGTATACTACTGCAAGGCTACTGCCTTCTGTGGGGATAGTGCCAGAAAGTGCAAGAGGAGGCAGACAGGGGACAGGAGGGTAAGATAGCACATCCTACCTCCTTCCCACTTAGACAGTGCTCTTAGGGTTCCCTTAGGGTTCATGCCCTACTCCCCCATCCATCCTTACACACCTGCTGGAAAGTGCAGCATAGTAGGTGGACTTTTGCTACATTCTATTGTCATTTGATTTTTAATAGCATTATTGTACATAATTTTTAAAGGTCATTCCAGGTCATAGTTTTAAGATTAGAAGTATTATCCTCATGTAATCTGACATCCTGTATATTCCTGATATTAGTATTTCATCCTTTTGCCCCTGTATTGAACCATTTTCATTTGATTAAACTGTATATTGCAGAATAGTATCCAGTCATGATTTGAAGACTTCAAGAGATTTCATTCCTTTGGTCAATGTTGTTTTATTTCTCTTATGGGCAATAACTGAAACATAGAAATACAAGTTGTAGTCTCTCTATTCTACTTTCTCTGTGAATCTTTAGTCAAAATACAATACATCAAAAAACAATGCATCAAAAATCTGACTACCTCTGTTAATCACCCTCATAGTTAAAAAGGTGCAACAGTTCTCATTTGAATTTGTCTAGCTTTTAACTTTTAAGTTTTGGTTTTTGCTTTAGCTATTTCTGGTAAGTGTTACCCTTCTGTATTGGGTGTTTTATTTCTCTGGTAGTACTTACATACTATAATTTCAGGCAGTAATTTGAATATTTATTATATAAAAGCATACATACTACAAACAGAACATGAACAGTCTGTAACTCAAACTACATATTGATTTATGGTATGCAGCACTGAGCTCATTACATCTGTAATAATGTCTTTTCCAGACCACGAATAAGTTTTGTGACTCTTTTTCACATTGGTCTCTCTAAGCCTAATTACCTATATTTCCATGTAAACTTTCGGAACGCTGCACATGCAGCCCAAATTGAGGTGAGTATCTTGGATATCTTGCAGCTTAGTTTGCATTTCTAACTACCTTTTTACACAAATTTAGGCACATAAATTTGTAGATCTAACCAGAATTTATTTCAAAATGTGGTTGGAAATAGGGTCCTGTCCTTTATACTAAATAATAATAAAACTATTGATTTTTATACCACATCTATGTATTAGAAATGTATTTGCTATTTTTAATAATCCAGGACTGTGTACCACACACAGATTGTGACATCAGTATGTCAACGTACAAAAGAAGCATTAAAATAAAATTAATTTGGCCATTTTAATGTCAAAGTAGTTTTTCACCGTTAACTCTTTTTATTTAATACAAATTTCATCTCTACTCAAATTATGGTTATGAGTATTAACTTCTTTACTGTTTCTCTACTAATTCCATGTCACCTCTCAAGAAGAATTTGTGAGTAATCTTCAGTTTTACTCTGTTAATATCAATTTTCTTTGGTTTCATTTAAGTGTGTTAAATGGAAAATATGTTAACAAGTGCATTTTATTCAATATTACACATACATCATCCATTTTAATTGAATCTTTTAGGGAGATTGTTACCTGCCTTGTTATAAGTTTGTCTTTGGGTTATGATTTCTTCTGTATTCCATGTTATGCTTGATATAACAAGCTAAAGTCTACATTTTAAATGAGTGGGAACCATAAAGGTGACTACTTTAGTCATATCCTGTAAAAGCATTATGATGACTAATGTTCTGTATTGGATATGGTGGTAGGTAATTGATGTCTGGAAAAGAGAGTTTAGCTAGTAAAGGATTATTGTACATGATATTTATTTGGCCAGCTCTCGTTGGGATACATTTAGACAAGACTTTGACAGAAATTCTCAGGGACAGCAGACAATTGACAGAAGGAAAGATACCTTAATTAGTGGAAAATAAAGACCTTTAAAAAGGAAAGAGGACCTTCTTCCCTTAGAATGAGCCTGGTTACACTAATTTTAGGAGGCTTAAGGAGCTATTGACCCCTGGACCGGCAGCTTAAAGTTTACATCACTCCAGGGCAGGTCTATCTCTGGTCTATGTTTCCCAGCTCATGTTCCATAAGTGTGTGGCTACTCCCTACAGATGAGTCACCCTAGTTCTCCAGTATCCTAGGATACAAAATCTCCTCCCCAACCCTCCTGTTCAACAAATTATCCACCCCAAACTGTAATGCCCAGAATGCAGTTCTGGCACAAAGCCAACTCCCCCTCCTGCCCCTGGGGGTGCCATTTTCCCAGCCCCAGGCATGCAAGCCTATGCAAACAGTCTGCAGAGCATATGCCAGCTAGCCAGGGCACAGACAGGTCCAGGAGTGGGGTCTGTGGAGGGTGGGGGGGAACAAGGTAGGGGGCCAGGTCAGGTCACTATGAACCAGGGTTTCCTTCCAGGACAGGGGCAGTCACTCCTCCAAAAGCACCTTCTCTCACCACTCCCCCATCCCAGTCACCCCAGGAAGTATGTGCAGCATCTCCCATACCTTAATTCCATTTACTACTAATTTTTCTAACTTCTTTTTATTTTATCCTTCAGTGGATGACTTCCTTCATTTCACCACCCTTCTCCCCACCCCTTCCCCTCCATTTCCTTTCCACCTTCCATTTCATTACCCATCCCCATACCATTAACTGTCTTGCAATTTCATGCTCCTGCACAACTTCTTCGCCTCTCAACCCATCTCTCACATACCCTCACCTAGAGCAGGGACAGAAGCCTGTCCTGGTTCATCAGTCTCATAGTGGCAAGTCACATCTGTGCAAGTAAGGAACAGCCAGAGAAGGTGTTTAGCCTTAAGGTGTGACTGCACCAAACTTGAGCTAGCACTAATAGTGATCAGCGTTTGAGAAGCTCAAAGTGCAACATATCACAATGCCCATAATCATGCATTTCATGAGCTGGTTTGGACCTAAGTGTTATAATTAATCTAGCCTTTCTGTTGAAACTTGCATTATTTTGAGAGAAGTTACCTTAGGTTAATTAGCTGCTACTTATCCATAACAGTTTACTGTCTATACTTGCTTGTTCAAAACATTATTTCAGTGCTGTGAGATTATTTAACAGTTTTTCAACCAGTCATTTCCATATGGGCTATCTTGTCTTTCTTTTTAATTCATACTCTCATGTCTTCTAATTTTAAATGGTTTTTTATATTAATATCATGTTTAGTAGAAACCAAGATAGTTTCATAGTTTCTAGGGTCGGAAGGGACCTGAGCAGATCATCTAGTCCGACCCCCTGCCATGGCAGGAAAGAGTACTGGGGTCAAATGACCCCAGCAAGATGTTCATCTAACCTCCTCTTAAACACCCCCAGGGTAGGAGCCTGCACCACTTCTCTTGGAAGCTGGTTCCAGACCCTAGCCGCCCTGACTGTGAAGTAGCGCCTCCTGATATCTAACCTAAACCTACCCTCTGCCAGCTTGTGACCGTTATTCCTGGCCACTCCTGGCGGTGCTCGGGGAAACAGTGACTTCCCCAATGCCTGCTGATCCCCCCTGACTAGTTTATAACAGGCCACAAAATCCCCCCTCAGCCTTCTCTTTTGGAGGCTGAACAGGTTCAGGTCCCGCAGCCTCTCCTCATAGGGTCTGCCCTGTTGTCCCCTGATCATACGAGTGGCCCTCCTCTGGACCCTCTCCATGCTGTCGACATCCCTCTTGAAGTGCGGCGCCCAGAACTGGATGCAATACTCCAGCTGCGGCCTGACCAGTGCCGCATAGAGGGGGAGGATCACCTCTTTGGACCTGCTCGAGATGCATCTGTGGATGCATGACAAGATGCGGTTGGCCTTCCTAACTGCCTCTCCACACTGCTGGCCCATGTTCATCTTGGAGTCAATGATGACTCCCCAGATCCCTTTCCGCCTCCGTGTTGACAAGAGGGGAGTTCCCTAACCTGTAGGTATGGTGCTGGTTGTTCCTCCCGAGGTGCATCACCTTGCACTTGTCTGTGTTGAAACCCATCCTATTCTCGTCCGCCCACCCTTGTAACCTGTCTAGGTCTGATTGTAGCCTGTTGCATCCTTCCAATGTTCCCACATCCCCCCACATCTCAGTGTCATCAGCAAATTTGAACAGGGTGCTTTTTACCCCCTCATCCAAATCGCTGATGAAGATGTTGAACAGTGCGGGCCTGAGGACCAAGCCCTGCGGAACCCCACTGCCCACGTCCTTCCAGGTTGAGAAGGACCCATCCACTACCACCCTCTGGGTGCGGCCCTCCAGCCAGTTGGTGACCCATTTGACTGTGTGGGTGTCTACACCACAGCCCCCCAGTTTATTCATGAGAACGGGGTGAGAGACAGTGTCAAAAGCCTTCCGGAAGTCCAGGAAGACTATATCCACTGCTACCCCTGCATCTAATGATCTGGTGATCTGATCGTAAAAGGCCACCAGGTTGGTCTGACAGGACCTGCCACTGATGAACCCATGTTGGTTGCCCCTAAGCATGAAGTCCCCTGCTGGCCCCTCCTGGATGTGTGCCAGCATAATTTTCTCGAACAGCTTGCCTAGGATTGAGGTAAGGCTAACCGGCCTATAGATTCCCGGGTCCTCCTTTCTCCCTTTTTTGAAGATGGGAACCACGTTGGCCCTTTTCCAGTCCTCCGGTACTTCACCAGAGCACCACGAGTGCTCGTAAAGTTGTGCCAGGGGAATTGCAATGACCTCGGCAGTTCCTTTAGAACTCTAGGGTGGAGATCATCCGGGCCGGCTGACTTGAATATGTCCAACCCCTCCAGAAGCTCCCTAACTAAATCCTTGCTAACCCGTGGCCCAGGTGATTTTGAATTTAAGATAAGACCCAGTAATTAGATACTATACATTAAAAATTGTAAATATGCAGGGAAAGCAGTGGCAGAAAGTGAGGGGCAAGACCCCTACCCCTTGCCCTCCCTGCCTGCCCTCCTGCTCCTTGTCCCCCATGCCTTTCTTCCTGAAGCCTTCTCCCAACTCCTGATTTCCATCCCCTCCATTGCCCCTTATGTGCCTGAGCCTGACCCCTTCTGCCAGTCCCCTCATGTCCCATCTCCCACCCAACTTCTGCTGCAGCTTTGTTCCAACTCCAGGGCAGTCAGCAGTAGCAGTGGCTCCAGCCTGGCCCCAGTTCCCTTCCAGGCCACATCACGGCTGGAGGGACTAGAGAAGCAGAAGGTAAGGGGGAGAGGGCAGATGAGGAGGGGGTAGGCTATGAAGTCTTCTGCTTGCTCCCCAGCTCCAAATCCCCTCCCCTGCCATAGATATCATCCTGGCCCAGCGTAGGTGACAGTTTAGCTCTGGCTTCAGCCCAGAGCCTGGACCTGAGTCAGCACTTTTCCCATAACTATACTCAAATCCAAAATGAGCCTTTCTTTTCCCTGTGCTGCTTTGGGGGTGATGGGGTATGTGAATCACCTTGGATTTGAGTAGATGTGCTAGCATCCTTCAAGGCTAGACTCAGGAATGTTAATCCCTTTTTAAATACATGTATCCCTGTCACCTGCAACTATGATTTTGTAAGAACTTGCAAGATAAGTGGAGTTGAGTAACCTTGGCATGCTGCAGAGAGTAATGTCAGTTCCTCAAGGACAGTCCCTTCAGCTTGACTATATATGTATAGCCATATATATACATATAAACATGCACATAGGGCATGTCTAAACGTGCACTTTATCCTACTCTACTGTGTATTAAAGTAGCACATCAAAAATAATGCTAATATGCTAATGCACAGTAAAATTAGGCTACTGCACTTTAAGTGTCACCTAAAAAACATGCACTTGTACTACTGAGCATTAGTGCAGCCTCTTACTTAGTACCTCAGGGTGCCTATACATGAACTCTGATGTGCTGTAATTCCAGAGTGTTGGAACAGAGTCGATTGAATCTTACAACGTGATTAATTCATACAATTAATTCATACAATGTAATTAGTTGAGTCTGCTGGAACATGCACTTCAGCAGCCTCCCATATCTCACGTATCAGTGTCCCTTTACTTCAGAATGGTGGGGGTGATGCTTTATCTAAAGGTCATCAAACACTGATATACAAGACACTCCTGGCCATTTAATTAGAGCAGCTCTCAAAGACTCTCTAATTAAAGTGCTTCTGCCTTTCTCCCAGAACATGTGTATGAAAGTCCTTATATTGAGATACTAAATTTAATGTGCATTAGTAAAAGCATGTATAGATGCATCCATATATATGTTATAACCATAAATTACAAACCAGTGTTCACATTTGAATGATCAAAGCTTTGTTCATAGGAATACTAAAACATGGATTTTAAGCAGAAGCTTCTTTACTCAAGGAAATAAATTAATTTAATTCATAATTACATTTTTTAGGGAAGTATTAGGTGTAAAATTAGGGACCAGAAACAGTACAATATGCCTAATATGACCAGGTACAACTATCAAACAGTAATTTGAATATGCATTAATTATTTCATACTGATGATAAACAGAACATGAACAGTACAAAAACATCTACACATGAAGATATTATTTTAATATTAGTTTAAATACTTGTTCAGATACAGTCCATTACCAGAAAGTGAGCTAAATTTTTAAGATATACTGTTTGCAAAGAAGAGTGTGATAAGATCTAATAATGAAAGCAGCATTGTGCTATTTCTTGAAGAAAATGATAACTTGTGGAATAAAATTAGGTCTTCACAGTTTTAAAAGAAAATCCCACATTTCCACTCAGTACTTGGGGTACTAAATTGATATATCCGTAGTAATACAGAACCTCCCCTACTCCCCCCTCTTCCCAAATCAAGTGTATTGCTCAGCAATTATAAGGAACTGAGGAAGGTGGTGAAAGGAGAACCTTTACAAATGTTGCTTTCATTGGTCTTGCTGCTTCACCAATTATTTTGGCCATTGCATAGTTACCATGGAGTACTTGCTTGAACTGTTAAATATACACTTAAGTGCTTTCTTGAATGGAGTCATTCCTCTGGAAAAGTCAGAATTTAAACATGCAGATTTCAGTTGTCTGAATTTAAAGAAATCACAACCAATGATGTGTGTATTAACTAAATGGCGATGTCTGGCTATATGTATAATTATTTCAGCATAAACTTGGTCTTCAAATTAGATTCATATAGTGCTTAGATCAGCCTATTTACTTTTTTTTCCAATTTAGGATCTTTATCATTTATCTTTCATTTTGTATTTCATCCAAGATAAAGAAAGTTAATGTTTCTATTGGCTCCTGTGACCTTTGGATTAAGCCCTAACTGTGCATGAATGTTTATATTCATTTAACAAATTTGTGCATGTGCTGATTTAAGTATGTATTTGATTAGTATTAAAGTTGCCAATTTTAGCTATCTAGCCAGAGATGTTTAACCCTTACAGGCTATAAACAAGATATTTCTAACTGTAGAAATAACTTCATTCTGTCCCTACCATAGATAAATCCTGAAAACAAGTCTTAATTTCATAGATTTCATAGACATTAGGGCTGGAAGAGACCTCAGAAGATCATTGAGACCCCACCTGAAGGGCAGGAAGTCAGCTGGGGTCATAAGATCCCAGCAAGCTCAGCATCCAATTTACTCTTGACGGTGTTCAATGTAGGTGCTTGAACCACCTCCAATGGCAGGCTATTCCAGACCTGGGGGGCTCAGACAGTAAAGAAATTCTTCCTTATGTCCAGCCTGAAACGGTCTTGGAGTAGTTTATAACTGTTCAACCTCATCATCTGGTCGCCAACTGGCTGGAGGGCCACACCCAGAGAGTGGTAGTGGCTGGGTCATTTTCAACCTGGAGGGATGTAGGCAGTGGGGTTCCGCAGGGCTCGGGCCTTGGGCCTGCACTGTTCAACATCTTCATCAGTGACTTGGATGAGGGGATAAAAAGCACCCTGTTCAAAATTTGCTTTTGACACTAAGATGTGGGGTGATGTGGGCATGCTAGAAGGAAGGAATAGGCTACAGTCGGACCTAGACAGGTTACAGGGGTGGGCGGATGAGAATAGGATGGGATTCAACACTGACATGTGAAAGGTGATGCACCTGGGGAGGAAGAACCAGCACTATACCTACAGGCTGGGGAACTCCCTTCTCATCAGTACAGAGGCAGAAAAGGATTTTGGAGTCATCACTGATGCCAGATGAACATGGGCCAGCAGCATGGGGGATGCAGTCAGGAAGGCCAACTGCACCTTGTCGTGCATCCACAGATGCATCTCAAACAGGTCCAAGGAAGTGATACTCCACCTCTGCGCGGCACTGGTCAGGCCACAGCTGGAGTACTGCATCCAGTTCTGGGCACCGCACTTCAAGAGGGATGTGGACAATATGGAGAGGGTCCAGAGGAGGGCCACTCACATGATCAGGGGGCAGCAGGGCAGGCCCTATGAGGAGAGGCTACAGGACCTGAATCTATTCAGCCTCCACAAGAGAAGGCTGAGGGGGGATCTAGTGGCCTGTTATAAACTAGTCAGAGGGGACCAGCAGGCACTGGGGAGTCCCTGTTCCCCCGAGCACTACCAGAAGTGACTAGAAATAACGGTCACAAGCTGGCAGAGGGTAAACTCAGATTAGACATCAGGAGATGCTACTTCACCGTTAGGGCGGCTAGGATCTGGAACCAACTTCAAAGCAAAGTGGTGCTGGCTCCTACCCTGGGGGTTTTTAAGACAAGGCTAGACAATCACTTTGCTGGGGTTGTTTGACTCCAGTACTGTTTCCTGCCATGACAGGGGATCGGACGTGATGATCTGCTCAGGTCCGTTCCGACCCTGCTAACTATGAAACTATCCACTGGGGTGGTCTGGTGAACAAACGTTCCCCCAGATCCTGGTGGTCACCCCTGATAAACTTATAGGTGGCCATCAGATCATCCCTGAGCCTGAGCTTTTCCAGGGTAAAGAACTCCATGGCTCTCAGCCTCTCCTCATAAGGTTTGTTTTCCTGACCTCTGGTCATGCTTGTGGCTCTTCTCTGGACTCCCTCAAGCTTCACATCCTTTTTGAATTGTGGAGCCCAAAACTGGATGCAATACTCCAGCTGCAGCCTCACCAAGGCCAAGTACGATGGGAGTATGATGTCCCGGGTTTTGCTTGAGAAGTATCTATGGATGCAAGCCAGCATTTTGCTCACTTTACTAGCCTCAGCATCACATTGTAAGCTCATGTTTATCTTGTGGTCAATGAGGACCCCCAAATCTCTTTCTTCTGTCGTGCTAGCCAGCATAACACTACCAAGCCTATAAGGGTGCTGCAGGTTTTTTCACCCAAGGCGGAGAACCTTGCATATTTCAGTGTTAAATGCCATATTTCTTTAGACTTGCAGGTGATTGAGTGATTACTGCAAAGTGCTGCAAGGGTGCCTGCCTGCAGAAAGCTATAGAAGTTAAATGAATAGATAAGGTAGACTTAAAAATGCCCTGATAATAATAATCTGAGATCTACAGAGTACACTAATACCAAGAAACCTACATACAGGTTGTGTGGAGAGGCATTCACCCTTTTGGAAAATGTTTCAGGGCAAATTCATTTATTTATTTTGCTGGTATTGAGAAATATAGAAATATGTTATAGATAATTAATTAAACAGAATGTGTTAACATATGGACCTCTGGTTTGGGATTTTTTATGGTAATTCTGTATAATTTAGTATTAATTGTGCAGTAGACCTTAATATATGCTAGTACTCCCTTTTGAACTGTCCCACAGGATACTTGTTGTAGATCCATTGACAATGGATAACATATTTTAATTAATTACACAAATAGCTGAATGTGAATGCCAATAGGCTAGGAATACTATAACTAGGAAATTATTGATTACTCTATAGTCATTGCCAAATGTCAGAAAGAAATAGATTAATATACATGCAGTTAAGCTAGCTGGGAAAAACAGTTAGGAATCTGTCTCAATTTCATTTTTCTAAGATTAAAACTACTAGAAATGCTGTTGTCAAATTTATTTATTTTTAAATATAAGTAAAAATATACCATAAAAATTCTTAAATAAGTATTCATATACTAATATTGAAAGGAACATCAGCCATACTGAGATTTATACAATAGCTATATATAAGCACTTTGCACAATAATATTGTCTTACAGATTTGAATATCCTTAGCTATTAAGTATATTATCTATATATTATGTATTGCTGTCTCAAATTTTAATACAACTCACAACATGTATTTCAGGTAGAGAAGTAGCCCATTATTTTTACTTCTACTAAGGCATATAAAGACATTAAGTAGCTTGCTTTTATACAGGCTGTCTGTGGTACAGAGTGAATTGAAATTTGGTCTCCAGAGTCAGTCTACAACCATAAAAATACCAGATTTTTCCTTCCACTAAACTTAAAGTGTTAAGATAGTTCACACACAAAAATGTCAAAGCATATATAAGATAATAACATGGGCTATGGTTTAAAAAAATGTAACAATCCTTTGTTAAAAAATATGATTGAATCCCCCACTTGGCAAAGAGTTATATAAAGATATATAAAGTTATATAAAGTGCTCATCAGGCTCAGTTCTGACTGAGGACTATTTTGGTAACTGTTACAAACTTAAAATTATGCCTTTGTAAGTTGTTATACTCGTGTTATAATACATACAAAAGCAATGCAGCACAGAAATTGGTTGTAAGCTTCTATCAACCCAGCTGTTGCTATCATTAACTTACCTTTGGTATACATTTGTTTGAGAAAACATGAAGTGCTTACTTCATTACCCAGCCAGCAACCCCACAGTAATTCTTTTCTTCAGGCCATAATACTGGGTAACTGAGATCTTCTTGTCTGAATAGTTTTGATGTCTATGTATTTTAATTCTTCCATTCATTGTAGTCATAAATAGTTTCTCAATGTATATGTTATATATGTGATACTTCATGTAAAAAAAATTGCTTCATCCTGATGTAACAGCTTGATTGCAATTTCTCCTTCTCAGTTAAGAAAATACAGATTTGATAATTTGCATTTTTGTTTTACTTTTTGCATCTTCATGTTTAATTCTCAGATGATTTCCTCAAATGTGAAATTCCCAAATGTAAAGTAATGCATAGTATGAGAGGAACTAATTAGAGCTCTTATTCAACATTTTGAAGGCTTATGACTGTTGCATATATCCAATATTAAGTGATTGTGCTCAAAATATCCTACAATGGGATTTTAAGGCAATGCATCAATTATATGATTTTACCCTTGAAAACAAATGCAACTCCAATACAGTTCATGAAATTATATACAAAGGTTGGCATATTGGGGAGCCATCTTTGTACCCAGAGCTGTACCCATAATTTGGAGGAAACATTTTATAGGTATTTTGGGCAGACAACTGTGCCTTCATGGTATGGGATATTAGTGTACAAGCTAGTACTATCATGGTTGCAACTATAACTTTCTTAGGGAAGTGGTTGGTGTAATGGATTTTGCTAAAGAATTCTGTTGCATCTTGTAGGGAACTTGCTCTTTAAGTGATAAATAGTTTAAGGATATTTTCTATGAATCCTGATTGTTCTCCATTTAGGATACCGCAATTATATATAATGGGTCTGCTAGGATTATCTTGTTTGTCTAACCTTGAGAACATCTAAAAAGTTCCTTAGGTGGGAGAGTGTAGGATGTGTGCACAGTTTTCCTGAAGCTAGTGTGAAAAGACTTTGATTAATGTTTTTCTATTTAGAGTGAACATTGGGATCAGATCTTTCATAAGAGCTTTATATTAGCTGGTGTCTGAGAGTTGTGTCTTGTCCTCATTGATGGCAAAGGATGACTGTGGGTCTTTTTTTGTCTACTAGGTGTGTGTGTATGTAAATTTGCACCATCAGCCCTGCACTATATCTGTTATATACATATTTTCATCATCTGAACTTCACACCTGGATACACTTAGCGACTTCCATCTCAGAATCATCAACAACCACCTTTCTATCAAATTATCTCTAGATACTCCTATACCAATATCAGCTTTCTGGAAACCACAATACATATCCAAGATGGCACCCTACAAACCACTATATACAGAAAACCCATGAACTACCCCACTTACATCCCAAAGACAAGCAACCATCTCAGATGCACCAAGGGAGCTGTAATCTATAGTCTGGCCTTCAGATAGGGAGGCATCTGCTTTGAGGAGCATACCTATGACACCCAATTCAGCAACCTGAAAAATGCCCTTAGCCAGTAAAAAATGCCCCAACAGTTAAATAGATTGCATCTTTAAATGGGCCACCCAAATAATCAACTACAATATAAAAAGAACCCTCTACTCACCTCAACCCCCTGGTTGTTACATACTATCTCACACTGAATCCTATAAAAAGGATTATTAAGTAACTACAGCCTATAACTAAAAAAGATCAGAATTTAAGAGTAATACTCCCACATCCTCATGGCCTTGAAACATCCACTAAACCTAGCCCAATTCATCATTAGAAGCAAACTCCTAACTGAACAACAGAAACTCAATGAGATTCAACCCTGCCGTAATAATTAATGCAAAGCCTGTCAACACATCTCCGCTGCCATCAGTCAATGCCGTCTACAATAAAACCATCAAAATCCACAGCTCCAACACATTCATATCACAGAACATAACTTGTTTCATCCAGTGCACCAAGTACCTTCACAGTAACTACATAAGGGAAACTAGACAGAAACTATGCACCAGAATGAACTCTTAGAAAATAAAATGTAATGAACAAATAGACAACAAAAATAATAGAAGCACATTTTTCATAGAACAACCACTCCCTTTCTAACTTCACAATCCTCATGCTCAAGGGAATCTACAAAACATATACAGAAAATGAAACCTGGGAAGAAAAATTCATAACGTTCCTGGGCACTAAAAATTCTGGACTTAATACAGACAGTGGCTTTATGGCTCATTACAATGTAACAGGTGTTTCTACCAATATCCCTGCACTCCACAGGTAATTACACCTCTCTTCCCTCTTGAACGCTCTTGCTCCTCCAATAATGAGATTGTCTAGTCAACTGCACTTCTTTTGTCTCTCTTCACTCTGAGTTTTCAGCCCTTCTTCAAGCAGACTAATGTATTTACATGGACTTTGTAAGGCTTCTGCCTAATTCTGTGTAATTAGGTCAGCTGCTCTTAACACACTGAGGAGAGGTAGCTGAGTCCCAGTCCCTTCCCTCTGATGGATTTTAAGACTGCTTTTAAGGAGCTCCTCTAGTAACTGAACTTTGCTGTGCAACTTTCTGGTCTGCAGTCTTTGAGCAGCTCTTATTCCAGCAATTGCACTGGCTTTCTGACCCCTGATTCTGATTAACACTTTAGCTGGCTGTTTGGACTTTGGCTTGACCTCAGCCTACTACCTGACCCCCTAATTCCGGTTTGTCCTTCGGCTCAGTTTTGACTCTCGCTTTTGCACTCCTCCACTCTCTTTGGAACTTAGGGTTGTCTTTTGCTCCTTCCAACCTGTGGTTCATCTCTGCAACCCTATCAGTTCTCACTTCTGGCTCCACCTGATAGACTTTATACTGCTGTGAAACCTGACAGAATGAAACACATATCTCTGTTTTGTATGTTATTAAACCTAGCCCACGTTCACTTTGACCAGACCTAAAAAAGGGCACTTTATGCCCAAAAGCTTATCCAACATCTCTCTCAAGTATGTAGCTAGTCCAGTAAATCCTTGCCTCATTCATTACCTGAACCATCCTGGTTGCAACCACATTCCAACCATTCTACGAAATACTTTTATTAATATGCATTTGTGCATGATTGCTGTATTTGGATAAGCATTCAGAGCAACTCTTTGTGAGTTCAAAACTCACTCGGAGAGCACAAACCATTATTAGTAGTATGAGTATTATTATAACACTTAAAATCCCTAGACATGAACCCCAGTACATTAGCCAGTGTTGCATGACCTTTCTTAAAGCAAGAATATGAAAATAAGAACCATGGAAAATGTGTTGCTGGAAAATGAAACATTGCAATATACCTTGAAATTTAGTAGAGTTGGGTTCAGAGGACAACTGTGCAGAAGCATGTTCCAGTTGAAGGCTCTTCGCAGAAATCTACTACATATCTCTGGTCACATCTACACGTTTGTTAATGTGCAGTAGCTACTGCACATTTAGTTTATTTGCTTAATGAAGTACTAACTAAATGCAGAGTAACTATAATTTTATTCTCTTATAGTGGGATACCGTAGCAATTGAGATTAGCCAAGGTAGCCTTTTGAGAGTCAGAGGAAGCATCTACGTGAGACGCTTAATTCGCAGTAACCTAACGACACTGAGCAGTAGCATGCCAGACAAATTGTGTTAATACACTAGTGCACAGTTACTATGCAGTAGCTTACCACCTCACACTTTAGCACTGGCTAGGGAGCCACAAAATGAACTCCCTCTGCTACCATGCTCCCCCCCCCATTCTGAAAACAGTACTGGCAGAGATCCTTGCCTTTGCTATGGGAATCTGGCTGCAGGCTCCCAGTGGGCAGCTAGATTCTCCTCCTTCCTAAAACCCATAGTAAACTTTTGTTTGATTTGGGGTAGTGTTAACTCATAACACCTTGCAGAAATCCTTCTGAGTTAGAGCTGGGAGCTGCACTTATGTCTGCACATCTTTTTCAGCCTTTCAGCACAAGAGTTACATACCACTGGCCTGCTCGTGCATAACAAACTTCAGTATGCCTTTCTACAATGTGAGGAAGTATAGTTTAACCCGGACGTCCATGTCCTAAAGATTTCCTCTTCAGTATTTCACAGCAGTTTAGAGAGACAAACCACATTACTTAGTTTCAGGCTGGTGCCAGAGCTGAAAATGGAAACAGTAAACAAGTGTTAGAGGAGAGGCCACATAGACATAGTGGTCTGAGAGGCCAAGTTGCCTGAAGAGGACCTACAACCATATGAGAAAAACATGGCTAATTAATACCATGTAAAATTTGGATATAGACAAGACTTTGTAATAAAATGTTTAATGTGTCTCCTGTTTAAAAATATTAGTCCAAGGAATGTTTTTGGTTTTTTTTTCTCACCTGATATTTGTGTTAGTGGTAAAATCATACCTTTTCCCATCCCATCTTACAAGCATCTGCTTGATAAATTCACTTTGATTTATAATACTATAAGTATAATATATATATTTTTTAAACTTTGAATTATGGGGTTAGGCATATTTGGATACCAGAGGAAAATAATTGGTTTTGTACGATACAGAAGAAGAAATGTCATTGTCTAAACACTTAGTCAAAGCAAGAGAACTGAAGGTCCCTTCCGAAGAAGGCTTTTCAAAGTTATTGACTGGTCGGTAAGGACATGAAGGGAAACCTCTTGGACTGGAAGAGTTTAAGGTCTTTTGTACAATGTAGTTGTGAGAACTTCACTTGAATCTCATGTCTGTCATCCTTTCCCAATCCTATAGTGATCTCTTACATGAAATTGACGCCTGTATAATATGCAACTTTTCCATGATCTTATAAAGCAAAGGCTTAATTAACAGAGCAGCACTGATGGCTTACTCATAGAAAAGTGCTACATATTAAAAATATATTCAGCTCTATACAATGCAGTCCATTTCCAAAATGGCAACAAGATTCACTTTGAGAAATCAATGAACTGTCCTCCTCATAATGTGGCAAGTACTTATTGATTTCAGTCATTGTTACTTTTCCCTGCAGTTCCCCATTTTCTACAGCCTTCATTTCTTTACGACATTTACCTGAGTTCCAGACAGTGTTGAACTTTCAGAATGAACTAGGGTTACATATACTATTGTGCTCTTTCTTCCAAATAAGGCCTAACTGTAGTTGTTGTTGTTGTCACTGTTTTCATTTTAGATTTTGTTTGCTTTGTTCTGGCTTTTTTGTTAAATAGACAGATCTTAGATATTCTGCTTTGCAAATCAAAATATCCAGTTATTATAAAACTTGGTCACCATTATACCTAGCTGAAAGTATAAGATTTGAAAGTTACTAAACAGCAGAGTGTTTGGTTTCTAATGAAGCTGTACTTTCCCAATTTCCTTTTTAACACAGTATCATTATGTTCATGTGGTGTTAATTGACACTCCTTGTCTGTCTTAGCACGGAGATAGAATTGATCTGAGGCATGTTCCCCTCCACACGAGATTAAAGCACAGTTGTGCAAAAGTGAAAATAAGTATCACTGTCTGTCATGTGTCTGGTCTATAGACCAAAGCAGAACATTCCAATGTCACCCCTGGTAACTTAATTAAGAAATGCTATCAAGAATGAAAATGCAAATGGCATATTTTGGAATAGTTTTCAATTATTCCTTTTGTACTGTAGTTGCACCTATGAGCTCCAGTCATGAAGTAGGCTTTTAATGCAGCAGACACTGCTAAAATACAAAGCAAAAGAAGGTTCCTGCCTCAGGGTTCTTCCAGTTTAGGCCCCATTTCAAAAAGGTATGTAACATTAAGCATTAGACATATTAACTTAAAATAACTCTCAGAGTTCTTTTCTTTCAAATATTTGAAGACCGGTGCCAGGCTGTCCCCTATTCCTCCTTAACTATCTTTTCTGAAAGGTAAACACACAGTTTTCTCAGCCTTTCCTTGCATAGCCTGCCTTTCAACCACTTATCATTTTTGTTGCCTCACTAACTTTCATAATCTGTTTTAAAATGTGGAGCCCAGAACTGCATGCAGGACTCTAGATGCGGTCTAAACAGTGCCAGCAGAACGTTAATGCCCCCTCTTGTGTCTTACAGCTAATACTCTTTGCAGTATTAGCTGTATGCAGCCCAAAATACCATTTTGATTTATTTGTTTTGAAGAGGGTTTTTTTTTGCATCTGGCAAGATCTTTTTGGATTCTGCTTCTATCCTCCAATAAGTTTATACCCCTTTCCAGTTTTGTATCATCTTCAAATTTGTTCAGGAATACATCTATTCTGGAACCTAAATCATGAATAAACATATTAAATGGCACCAGATTGAAGACGGAGCTCTGAGCAAAGCCACACAAACACTCACATTCCAACATCAATCCATATATCTAGCCCACGTTTCCTCATTTCGTTTGAGAAGACTGTGTGGGACTTAATCAAATGCCTATTTACAGCCCATGCACAATGTCCCCTGAATTCCCTTCATCCACCTAACAAGTTACTTTGTAAAAACAGGTGATTAGGTTGGTTTGTCATTTTATTTTTCCTTGACAAATCAATGGAACATTGTCTCTAGAAAATATATTTAAGAGAAGTTATTTAAAAATGTACTTCTCTTTCTCAGGTCTGCTAAAATATTACCTATACAGAGGTGAAAAATGGACACTGGCATCCTTATAATATTCTCAGTCAGTCATGGTGTTATATTTTCCAAAGAATATAAACTGAGAAGGTTTTTAAATTATTAAAGTTCAACTGATTGCAGAGGTTACAGATTAAGCTGTAAGCCCTTCATTCCTTTTAATGAAGACTTATTCATATGTGTACTGAACCAAAGGGCCTTTTCATTTGGGTCAATTGAACAAAATGAGCTTCGTAGTGGGGTCGTTTAGTTGTTTTTTGGCACATGACATATTTGGCAAACCGTTCTTGCCTAAATATTTTTTTAAGTTAAAAAAAAGCTAGGATAGTCCATTTTGAATCAGGCAAAGAATCGTTTGAAACCTGGGTCTCATACAGCCCAGATAAATAGTCTAACTATTAGACCACAAAGGCTAAGGTGGGTTTCCCTCCACTGAAGCTGTTCCACTTTGTTTGAAATACTTAAATTTTTATTGGCTACAGGAGTAGACTCTAGATAACCTTCCCAAGTGTGTATATATATATATAGGTTAATCTGAAATTATTTTTCCTTCTCCCCTTTGGGGAGGATCTTTGCCAACAAAACAAAAAAACAAAATCAATTATTTAAAATTGTACTGGTCTTAAAAGATTAGCAGGTTGGACCAAAAGCAGATATAGATCCCTCTGCAGAACCCGCACAACCTAAGTAATATTTAGCATTGCCAATTTTATCTAGTAAATTGAAATCTCCATACAGTAAATTTCACCTTAATAAAATCTTCGAGCTTGGAGATTGTAACAGGGAGCTAAAGGCTCCTGTTACTAGAAACAGGAAGGCACAGCAGGCTGTGCAGGTAGACAGGCAGCTGAGACAAGGCTAGCTGCATAACAGTAGGCTGGAAGAACAGGGAGGACTCCCAGGCACCTATAGGACAAGGATTGCAAGCAGCACACTAAGCTGCAACAGGGAGGAGCAGGCTGCCCAATAAACCTAAGAAGGAATACCTGTGCAGGACTAGAGAGTCACCTGTCTCCAGGGGCATGGCTCCAGGGCATATAAACCCAGTGCCTGGAGGAAAGCAGTCAGGCAGGTGTAGTGCATTTCAGTGAACGGAGCTCCTAGGAGAGACAGGTTGCAAGAGATACCTTGGCAGGCACCAAAACACCCTGAGGGTGGACAGGTGAGAGCCCAAGGGAAGGAGGGCTGCCCAAACCTTTGTTTTTCTCAGAGTGGGGAGGTATTTGTTTTTGAGTGGTTGCTTTCTTATTTCTTCTAGTTTATACCAGAAGACTGGTTGTTGCTGTAATGGGTGAAGAGGAAACCACAGGGGGGGCTGAGGAGCATGCCAAGGTTTTGAGGCCTGCCAGGGGAAGGGGCACAAGACTTCATAGACATTAGGGGCTTGAAGGTCAATGGTCTAGTACAGAGCCGTCACTGCTCCAGAGTCTGCAGTCCAGAGGCAATTGTACCACCACTAAGCCTTGCTCTGCCCTCCTGCATCCAAAAAAAAAAAAACCCACTGGAAGCCTGGTAACCCTGCTAGCCACAGCTAAGCCAAGAGACAGAACTTGAAATCTAGGGACCTTGTGAGTTCACCAAGTTCAGGCCCCCCTGCCATAAGTAGGAAGTCTGCTGGGGTCAAATGATCACAGCAAGATAAAAAATTTTTTGAATGAGTACAGAGTAGGTGCTTGCACCACCTCAGGGGCGGGGTCTGTTCCAGACCCTGGTTACTCAGACTGTAAATAAGCTTTTTCTTATTTCCAGTCTGAATTGGCCTTCCAGAAGTTTGTGGCTGTTAGACATTGTTATCCCTTCAGGATCCCTAGTGAACAATTGGGATATGGCAAACCCCTTATATAAAGGCTGACACCAAGTCCCCTCTGAGCCTTCTCTTCTCCGGGCTGAAGAGTCCCATGTCCCTCAGCCTCTTCTCATAAGGCTTGCTCTCGTGGCCTTTGACATGTGGGTGGCTCTCCTTTGGACTCTCTCAAGCTTATCCACGTCCCTCCTGAAGTAGGGGGCCCAAAACTGGATGCACTACTCCAGCTGCAGTCTCATTAAAGCCGAGTAAAGTGGGAGGTTTTGCTTGAGATGCATCGGTGGATGCATGAAAACATTTGGTTTGCTTTGCCAACTATGGCATCACATTGGTGGCTCAAGTTCATCTTGTGGTCAATCAAGACCCCCAAGTCTCTTTCAGTCATGGTGCTAGCAAGCATAGTACTGACAAGCTTATAAGTATAATGCTGGTTTTTCCTCCCAAGGTGGAGCACTCTGCACTTTTCTATGTTGAATGCCATCAGATTTTGGTCCACTCAGCTTACAAGTCTGTCCAGGTTAGCCTGTATCCCCAGCCTGTCCTCCAATGTGACTGCCTTCCCTCATAGTTTAGTGTCATCCACAAACTTTGACAGTCTGCATCTGTCATGAATCCAGATCATTAATGAAGATTTTGAAGAGTACTGGCCTGAGTCCTGAGTCCTGAGGGAGATCACTGGTCATCTTTCATCATGTAGATTTGATCCGGTCAATTATTACTCTTTGGGTCTGACCCCAGCACCAGTTCCCACATTGGACCATGAGATGGTTGAGGCTGCAGTTCCCCAGCTTAACCATGAGGACATCATGGTAGACCAAGTTAAAAGCTTTCTTGAAATCCACATAAGTGACATCAACTTTGTCTTCCTGGTCCAGGCAATGCATCACCTGGTCATAGAAGGAGACAAGGTTTGTCAGGCAAAATCTTCCAGCAATGAAGCCATGTTGACTGGCACTCAGAAAGTTACCTTCCATTAGCCTATTGCTGATGGATAAAACCTTTGATTTTCGCCAGGATCTTTCCAGGGAGGATGTCAGACTGATTGGTGTGTACTTTCCTGTATCTTCCTTCCTACCTTTCTTGAAGATTGGGACCATGCTGCTCTTTTCCAGTCTTCCAGTACCTCTCCCAAGCACCCCGAGTTCTCAGATATCTGCACCATAGTGTGTGCTATGATGTTGGCCAGCTCCTTCAGGACTCTTGGGTGCATTCCATCTGGGTCCATGGATTTATGGATGTCAAGCCTCTCAATGTTCCCTCACTTGATTTATGTCAGTTGTGGGCCCATCACCTGCACCCTGCATGTTTTGCATTCTGTCCAACAGTGATCCCCTTGGGCGGGTAAAAGACTGACACAAAGTAATCATTCAGGAGATTGACCCTTTTCTGATCATCAGACATCAGCTGCCCCATTTGATTTAGCAGGGGTTCAGTGTTGCCTTTGTTCTTTCTCTGATTTTCCACATATCTGAAGAACGACTTTTGTCCTTGATTCCCGTGGCTAGCTTGAGTTTGGTTTCTGCCTTGGCTCTTCTGGTCTGCCCTGTACAGGTGCGGGCTAGTGCTGTTTAGTCCTCCCTGATGATGATTCCCATTTTTCAATCTGGTGTAGGCTTCTCTCTTTAGTTTCAGGAGGTCCAAAAATTCCCTATTGAGCCAAGGGGATTTCCCAGCCTGCTGACTGCCTTTCATATGGGATGAAATGGACTTTCCTTGTGCTTCAAAGATTGAGTCCTTAAAGAACAACCACTCCTTTCTGAGGGGCCTTGGTCTCTTAGTTCCTGACTGACCAGTCTCCTGAGTTTGTGCAAGTCAGCCATCCCAAATTTGAGATTTCTGTTTTACTGAGAGATCTGCCTGCCCTGCATTGGACAAGGAAAGTGATCATATCATGGTTGCTGTTGCCAAGCTTCCCTGCAATCCTCGGATCACTTACTAGATCATTTCCTTCGGCCAGAACCAGATCCAGCAGTGCCTCTCCCCTAGTTGGCCTGCAGACCTCTTGTGTTACATTGAGCTCATCAATGCAAATGAGGAATCTATGTAACCAGTCAGATTTGGCTGTGTGCTCTTCCCACAAGATGTCAGGGAGGTTGAAGTCATCCATGATGACTATGCATCAGGAATGTGCAGTTTTGGTCAGTTCCCTATTTAATTCAAGATCCAGCTTCCTCTTGGTTGGGAGTGTTGACAATGAATTTGGACCCAGCACCTATACCTTTGTTCTGGATGGGCGCAACCCTCAGACTGACCACAACACCTGCCAGTTGATAATAGATGAGTTTATTGATACAGAGTAAGAACAAAAAAGCAACAATATAAAAAATCAAATAATTCTATATCTACCAATCCTATGGCTGTCATCAGAGTGAAAGTACATTTGATCAGGATGCGGGCTCCATTCTGAGGTGCTCTCTCTCTCTTAGGTGTCAGCAGTCTGGAGGTGGGATGTCAAGGCCCAGAGCCCCCCTCCAGTGGGGTGCATGAGACAGACTACTGTCTTGGTTCATGGTAGCCTTGGGGACCCTTCCCAGGGAACAGGGATGGGGACTCCTCTCAGGGAGCAAAACGGGGAGGGATGGAACAAAGGGAGGGACGCTTTTTTACTCTCAAGTCTTTGTTTTTATATTCTCCTTCCTCCATGAAGACTCCTGATGACTCTTCATCCATGGCTATATCTGGTTGGTTGTCTCTCTGTGGTCACACATCCATGTAGCCTTCTGTGCTTTCTCCTAATTTGGTCTGTTCCCCCATAACTAGGATGGGGGGGCTCTGCTCTCAGGCCTTGTTGCTGGTGTCACTTATCTTGCCTTATGGGGCAGTATGGTACATACTACATTTGGTTCCCAGGCTGTTTCCTAGACTTTGTGTCCTTGTTGGCCTTGTGTTAGACAGCCCATCTGCCTTGAAGACTGTGATCTTGTGTTATGGGATGCCTCCTTCAATTATCAGGCTGTGTCCATCCATTGGCCTTGTTATGCTAGACAGCCTGTTTACTTTCAGGGCCATGAGAAGCTGTGTGTGTTTCTCCCAAGCTCTTTGGAAATCCATTTAACCCCTGATGCCCATATTGACTCCTTATAATGCATATATAGTTTCATAGTTGGTAGGGTTGGAAGGGACCTGAGCAGTTCATCAAGTCTGACCCCCTGCCGTGGCAGGAAAGAGTACTGGGGTCAAATAACCCCGGCCAGGTATTCATCCAGCCTTCTTTTATATCTATACCTATAAGCCAATTCCCAAAAAACAGGTCTTTAAATACTGTTTCTAAGCCAACAGGGACCTGTAATAGACTCCTATAATTATATCCCCATACCCATGCTCTTCTCGTATTTTAACCCAGAGGGTCTCAAGATACTTTCCTTGGTTGCTAAATTCAGTTTGAAGGGAAGTGGACTACTCCTTCATTTAGAGAGCAACCCCCCTCCCTTTTCCCAACACAGTCTTTCCTGTACAAGATACAGCTGCCTTGTATAGCTGTGGACCTTTCGTAGCTAGAGTCTCACCAGGTCTCCATTATCTCCATGAGATTGTAATTTTTGTTGCTTAGGAGAAGGGCCAGTTTCTCTTGGTATTTCTCAGACTCCTGGCACTTGTATACAGGCAGCTGAGCCTGCCATGGGAAGCCCTGGGGTTCCCTGTGCATTGGGACATGACCTTTCCTTGGGCTGTCATTGGAGTAGATTCCCTTGGGCTACCTAACATGTTAATACTGTGGTTCATGTGACCTGGACTTGAACTGTTAGTTGACTGTCCATCCCCCAGTGACCCTAGTTAAAGTCATATCAAGTAGGTCAGCCTTTCTGGCCAAGAAGATCTTCATTTTCAGGGTGCGGTACAGGCTATCTTTTCCCAACAAGCCTCTGCCTCTCTCCCTGAAGTGCAGACTGTGGTCAAAGAAGCCAAACCCCTTGCAATGGCACCATTACGGAGTCTTGTCAACAGCTTTGATGTACTTTTCCCTCCGATGCCTGTGACTCGTGACTGGGAGGATTGAGGTGGAACAAAGATGCAGGTAACTGAGGCTGAGGGTCAAAGCCTGAGCCAGAAAGGGGCAAGAGCATCAGTTGGAGGCTGAGAGGTCCAGGGGGCCCCCGTCTGAGAAGTGGGGAGACCAGAGCTGGACCCAAGAAGCTGAGGTCTGGCACAGTGGGCCTAGGCTTAGAGTGAAACAACCAGAGAAAAGAGGCTAACGCCAGGAAGGCTGAAGCCCCAGTAATGATCTAGAGACCTGAGAAGGCCAAGCATTGTAGTGGGGATGGGTAGCCCCACTGAAGTGATATCATATACCATCTGTGAAGAATGAACATGGCTATAGGATGGCCAGATGGAGGCCATGAAGGCAGACCTTAAGGTTCCTGGTGTTCTAGGGCATCAATTGGGCTGAAAGGGCTATGACAGCTTGGCAAATTGGCAGTATATTGGACTCACTCTGGGCCTTTGGCTGCCTCACAACTTTTTTGGAACAACATCAAGGCATTGCAGATGAGAAATAGGTCAGGACACCTTGAGGGATCGGAGTGAATAGGAGTCACATGTCCATGAGAGGGTACCACAGCACCACTGGGCATGGGTCCTGTCACAGAGATTCCATGCACTTTATTGTAACAGCTAAGGATACACAAGGGACTTAAGTGCAATAGACTTCAACAGATGATATTCTTATGAACTTTAGATTTAAAAATTTGTTTTAGCCAGGAGCCTCAGGGCAGGGGTCACCTTTCTCCTATGTCCATGTACAGTATTTAGCACAAAGGGGCTCAGATTGTTGGTACCAAGAAACAACAGTGATACAAATATACTGCTAGGGTTCAAATGTTTTATAGCAGGAGTGTTGAACTTACTTGGTCTCATGAGCCATATTCAAATCATGGGACTGCATGCAGGCCAGACTGACTGCCTCATCACAATCCCTGAAACTTGTCTGATCCCTAGATGGAACTTCAAAAAAGCATCCTGGACTGACTTCCTTAGTAATTCCTAAAAGTTAGTGGTCTAGTTACAAGATCTAACCAATGTGGAAGACTTTAGTGTTGCCTATGAGGCCTTCATCACAAGTTTGACAAGAATAACCAAGATGGGAATACTGCATGGCTTCAAGCTAAACTACAGTCCCTGCTGGAATTGAACCTGCAACAACTATCTAAAAACAATCACTACCTCAGACAGCAGCAGCATCCTTGCTGAGGCAATAGAAAGACTCCAAGACTATATTAACACCATGAAAAGATGGAAACAGTAGAAAATATTGACTTCACACACCCCAGCAGGAATGCCTGGAACACAATCAAAAGACTCACTGGAGAAGGCAAGCCCAAATAACAATGCCCTGTGAAAGCAGACTCAATAGTAGCACAACTTATCCAGAACAGTGGGTTCACAAATCCTAATAAGAACTTCTCCAAGGAAACAACTACAACAAAACATCATCCTACTGTGGACCTGCATCTCACTGGTTCATTCACAGAACTTGAAATGAAAACTGCCATAGCCTCTGTCAAACCCCACAAAGCTGCAGGATTGCATAATATCTATCCAGAATTCCTGATGAATATGGGGTCCTGCCTAAGACTGCCTGTCATCATGTATGCAAAGAAACAAGATACCCAAATTGTGGACACACACTTACATAATTGCACTACCTAAACCAGGCAAGAATGTTGACAATCTGCTAGCTAATTCATCGAGTCTGCTGAATTAGCATGCTCTAGCTAGCCTCTGTGTCTCATGTATCAGAATCCATACTTCAAAATGGCATGACGGGGGCATTTTAACTAAAGCTGGTTCAACGAACTAAAGCTTGATGCCATTTTGAAGCACAGGGATGTTGATACATGAGACAGCGTGTGTACTTTTCTTAGAAAGGCTCTCTGAGCCACTCTAATTAAAGGGAGACTCTTAAAGCTGCTCTAATTAAAGCACCCCTCCCTCACCCCTGGAGCGTGTGTAAAAATTCCCATTGATTCAAAGTTACCACCAGAACAAGCAGGGTTCTGCAGAGACAGATTCATCTCTATCCAGGTACTAAGGCTTACTTAAGACATCGAAGATGCTTTTCAGAGGAGGGAAAAAGCAGGTGCTGTGCTGTTAGATTTAACAGCTGCATATGATACTGTCTTGCTGAAAGCATTAGAGTAAAACTACTCAGGTTGACCCCAGATAGAAGTATGGTGGCCTTTGTTACTAATATAATATCAAACAGATCTTTTATCCTCTCCACTGATGGAAGAGATAGAAGCAGATACAAGCACCTGCATAATGATGTACCACAAGGATCAGTGTTAACACCCACACTTCTTAACATCTATATAACTGACACTACACCCACTACAGATAAAATTGTGCCTACATAGATGAGTTGGCCCTGTCCACCTTTCATAAGTCCATCCTGAAAATAGAAATAGTTTTGTCTTAGGATATCAATAAAGTAGCCTCTTACCTGCACCAACTGAGACTCAAGATCAGTCAAGCAAAAACTACTGGATCACTGTTCCACTTCTGTTATTTTCTGGAAGACAAGAGGATCAAGATTTGACCTGAATGGTAATGAACTTCCCTTCATGGATAATCCAGTGTACCTGGGAGTAACTCTGGATAGGAGCCAAACCTAACCAAGAACATCTACCCAAAACATGTGAAAGTCAACTCTCACATTGGTCCTATAAGACAATGGGCATGAACAACCCGGGCAGCCAGTTTCACCATGCTAACGACATCGACACTTGCATTAGTATACATATTTGCTGAATACTGCTGTCAAGCATGGGAATGCAGTAGCCACACCAGCAAAGTTAATGTTGCCCTGAACTCAGCAATGAGAATAGTAACAGGGTGTATAACATATACTCCTGTTGACATGCTGCCAATAGTATCGGGAACGTTACCTCCCCAGTTAAGAAGATGGAAGGTAACTCTTGACTTGCTCAGTGTGCCCAAAAAAACCAGGAGCACCTGCTTCATGAAGTCTTAAAGCAACCAGTACATCAGTGACTAAAGTCGAGAAACTTGTTTAAATGGTAGGTATGGGTACTGTTGCAACAATATGGAGGTGGGAGCTGCACCTTATGAGCACCTTATGGGAACATCACCACAAAAAGGGAGATGAGACTAATTCTCATTTCAAGCGCTTCATAAACAACCTAACACCCTATCCACCCAGATACATACTCCTCCTCAATGTGCAGATTAAACTAAACATGATTAACTCTGGAGTTGGACACTTTAATGCCACACTGTATATGATTGGCTTAAAGAACAGTCTAAGATGCGAGTGTGGTGGTGTACCACAGACTTCTGACCACCTCCTTGTGTGCAGCACACCTGTGCATCCAAGATGAGGACCTGGCAAACATCAATGATAAAGCAATGTGTGGTTCTATCACATTAATGATGCATAGGGGGAAAATTAAGTATATAAGAGAAGAAGAAGAAACCAGGGGGAAAATAACATCTTAACCTTGACCTAGTTGCTGTGGCTGGTGTAGTGATGCTGAAACAGCTCAGTGACTGAGCTGCCGGCATTGACACAGAGGCTTCTTCACTGCTGCAGCCACAGTGTGAAGCGCAATGGGCTGGATGGCCTATCTCCATGGTCCGGATCTGGCATGTGGGCAATATGCTTAACGCCCGTAACTTATACCATTGGTTTCAATTTTCTTATAGCAGTTCTAAAATGAGATTAAGACTGCAATGAGAATGAAAAGCAAGACAGTAATCTGAATTATAAGATTTTCAATGTTATATAGGGGAATAACTTTCCATGCAATATTGCAATGCCATATAACATTATTTTCTAGTGAAAATAGCCTTTGAGATGTCACACCTTAATGCAATACCTGTTGACTAGGCAAAAGCATACCATAAATGACATATTTACCCAAACCCAAGAATACTTTGAATACAGGACAACCCCCCATTAATTAATTATATACATGAAACATTATAAATGTGTTAGAATTTTCCATGTATAGAATCTAATTATTGGAGGATCATCTTCTATTACTTCCCCCATCACTGTGTTAGGGAAAGAAGCAACTGAGTGGCAAGTAGCAAGCAAAATAGCAGAAGGTGGGCAGGTGGTGAGGAGGCAAGTGGTGGTGAGCTGGTGACCTGGTCCCCAACTCCTGTACCCTTTGTGGCTGGTTCCTGCCACTTGCCTGCCCCCCAGTATTTATTCTCCCACATTCCACTGCTGTCCTCAGCTAATATGGGCACAGTGGGAAGCTCCAAAGCCTCTCCTAATCTGCTGCTACCCTGCACCACAGAGAGCAGCAGTGTGGGGACCCTGACTTGATTAGGGACAGGGGCTATAACACACAGTTTTTTTCCCAGCACCCACTCCATGCCTGTCCCTTCCCTGCTTCTCCCTCTCCCTGTCCCCCACCCCCACCCCCATCTCCCCTGCTGCACATGAGCAAGTGCTGGAAGGAGGAACCTGCACGCCACTGCTGCTGTCCCTGGATGGGTCGGGGTCCCAATACAACTTTTGCCCACAGGAGCATGTCAGACTTGACCCTGGGGTCCCTCCGTGCCTACTTCAGCAGGTGGGGACCTCTGAGCTTCTGGCGCTATCCCTGGCCAAGCCAGACTCTCTGTACGGCTGCTCCCTTCAGTAAGGGGAGGAGGAGATAAGAAGCAGCTCTGGGGCTCCCCCTGCACTCAGATCAGCTAGGGACACTGCTGTTCCTCACAGATTTCAGCTGGAGCAATCTCATACTCAATTCTAAAATGAAGCTTTGTTTTCCCCATGTTGAGTGGGGGGAAAAAACCTCAAATTGCAATTGAGTAAATATTGTATATATATTTCTAATATAGTGTTTAGGAAATAATCCAGTACTAAGCTGATCTGCTTTTTGGTCATGATTTATTCTAGGCTTTGCTCAAGAGTTTTGGTACCTTAGCCAAATTACTGTCTAACTCACATTTTGCCTCAAAATGTTGTTGTGCAGGACTGCTGTATGTTATTTTTAAAGCTGCCATTTTGCAGCCTGGCAGAAATGACTGCTTTTCAGTGATGGCACTGTTTATCCTACATAAATGCATTTTCTTGAAAAATCACTTTGGGATGATTTGACATGAAACGTGCTATATGCATATTCTTGAGCAAGCTCAAGAATAAAATATATTTTGCTACTTTAGCAGCTTTTGAAATCCAATGAAACCTCTTGGAAAATGTTTAAAAACATTGTATTTTAAAACATTTGCCTGATATGTCATTTTTTTCTGTCTGATTTTTCTCCTGTTCTTTCCTTATTGCAAGACATATTTACATAACAATAGGATTGTTCCTGCTTATGAGTTCATCTGCTCTTTTTGGTTATTCCCAGTCTACAGACATAAACTTTTATTTGTGACATCATAAACACGTCCATGGCAACTAATTGTGATGTTTCAAGCAGAGGATTATGTCTTTAGGTGAGGAATAAGCAAAAGGAACAGATGAACAGGGATTTTGTTTACATGCAAATGGTCCTTGTAATAAACAAGGGAAGAGAATTACAGAACATGTAAAATACAGGCTTTCAAGTGACCCTAAACAGAATGGATTTTAAAGTTTTTCATGAGTAATCGGTCCGTCTTTAAAATGCCCGTTACTGACAATTAACTCTACTTGCAGTATTCACTGGAAAAAGCCTTGTAGAATAAATTTCAGATTGAAAATAGTTTCACAAGAACAAGAAATGAAGATGAGCCAGATGAAATGAGATCCTTTAAAATAATTATGAATGCATTTTAAAGCTTCAGTAATATTTTGAAGTGATACACATTCAACTAAGAGGTCTAAAAAAACCAATAGTGCAGTGTTTCAAGGGCTAGCTCCTGCTTCACCTGCTTATGTGAGTAATCCTGTTACAGCCCCCTTAGGCCAAGCGTGAAGTGTAATTTTAAGTTTCAATAGTATTGCAAACTGAGCTTGTAGCAGCTGACAAATAGCATCAATAGGACTACCTAAATTCAGCCCTGGACCTACCTCTTCCAGGAAACAAGTTTTATTGACAGAACAGGCTACAGTCTGCCTTTCATGATGGATCCTGTAGGGAACTGGAGTTGCCTTCAAGCCTGGTAGGGCTGTGTAGTGTCTTTAGAAAGGTAGTCTGAAGACTTACTGGTATAGACTTGTGAGACTCAATAGCCTCCACTGGCAGTATTACTGCAGAGTACTTAGTAGCTCTTAAAGCTGAAATGTCAAGGGAGAGAAGGCAACAACAAAACAGTTTCCCTTCCTTCAGGATGAATAACCCTCAAGATGGAAGGACTGAGGCTTATTCAAGGAAGCAGGGTGTAATTTACTCCTCAGGCTGCTAGCATGAGTTAATTTGGTGCAATATGTAAAAGTGACAATCAGTATATTTCTCACAGAGAACAAGTGAATCTTAGATAAATTTTAATCAGGATAGGATAACCAACTCAGAAAATGTAATATAATTTTTAAGAACACCACTCTTATAAAACCTCTGTTGTTCAGGGACTTGCTTTTAATATTTTCCTACACTTCTTGTGATGTGCACAGAATACTAAAGTAGATTTTATCCTTCATGTATTACTCTTTAATTCATATAAAGGAAAATTTAAAAACTTATAAATGGGAGTGCATTTAGGGAAACTTAACTGTGTTTTAAAAAGAATGAAAGAGTCTCAGGTGGAGATTCAAGTAAGAGCCCTTGGGAGAGTTCAAACAAAAATCTTTTAGGCTTTGCATGGGTAAAACAAAAGAAGAAACAAAGAACCTTATTCCTTCTCTGTGGTATAGAAGTGTATCCCCCCCAAATCCTGGTAAATAGATCACACAGCTTTTAAAGTCTGTGTGGTCACAAAGAATTCATAAAGAATAAACCTCCATCCTGGCAGAAAAGTAAATATTCTCCAGGCATATGCCTAGGCTGTGTAGACATCTCTCAGCCCTTTCACTGACAAGGAGGTATGGGGAAATTGTTTATGGTTAAACTCTGCCACTGAATTGTTCCTATGTATCATTATCAGGCTGGAGGTATACACAGCAGATAGTATGACTGAGCTGTTTTACGACAACATGTGGTAGCCTAGTATGCTCTGCTTGTGTAACAAGCCTGGTGGTAGAAACAGATGAGAAAGAAAGTGGCACCGCTGTTTGCTGATTGTTCCATGTATGTTTTTGGGATACAATACTACTGATTCCAGAACAATCGCTTTGAGTATTCACCTTGTAAATATACTCCTTTGCCTTTGCAAAGATTTACTTTCTGTGCCTCTCTCTCTCAGTGAGCTTAGCACCTTCAATTTCCCTTTCAGCATGTTAATGGACACACAAAGCATTTCTCAGCATTTTCATCTTTTAAGACAAAGCAGGGTTTCTATGTTTTTCATTTTCTCTTAGGGTAGTCACTTTTACCTGTTTCCAAATTCATGTTTTCTTTTTCTCCATTAAGTTGTACAGAGAACAGACCAGAATTTGAACCTCTACATAAAACACTGATCATCTCTAAATATTATAGGTTACAATTACCATTTACTTTCCAGTGTCTTACTCTAAAGAGCTGGCATACTGGGTAAAATGGCTTTGTCCTTTCTGGAAAATATTGGGATTGGTACTACAGTATAACAAAAACTAAGAAAAGTGAATGCATATACACATAGCATAATTTATCATATACAACATGTACCTCTTCTTCCCCTGAAGAAAGAGCTGCTGAATATTGGAGTGTACTGTATTTCTTTGCATATACTGCAAAAGCAGTTTCTGCTGCTTACTGGGTGGAAGCAAAAGTAAAGCCTACATATGATTCAGAGGAAGCAGAATACTGGTCAGGCTCAGCTCCCTAAATGCTACTCTTCAGTTATTTACTACAAGGAAAGGTCTTTTTTAATGTCATACTGCCTTTCAAAAGCAAAATGCATATCTTATTCAGAGGTACGTGGTATGTAAGAACATACAGTATTCATCTGGAAGGCATAAAGAAAAGTGCCTAAAAGCGATATGCCATTGTTAAACTCTACTTACAGAATTGTTGTCTGTGCCAAGTGAAAAACAAGTTACCTATTTATTTTGTAAGAAATACTATCTTATATGAACAGTAAATAGGATACAGTCCCTGGGGTTACATTTGCTAGATGCCAAAAATAGTTTTAAGTATTTTGGCACTGTAACAGCAGGAAATATGGCTGATTAACAAATGTTTGGAGGGGTGTAAAACATGAGTTGCTAATGCATTATTTTCTGATATAAATGGAATAGCTATTAAAAATACTGTCAATGAGGGTAGGTTTAAAATACAATAAATTATGTGACAGGATTGTTGTTAATATCCCAACATCATCATTCCCCCTAGCCTGAGAATCTGTAAGGTGAGAGGAATAGTCGCACAACAAGTGTAAATACTGAAGGTGTCAACTCCCAATGCATGCACTGAGAATTTATACCAAGCATAATTAGATGAATAAATACCACAAGGCTAAATAATATTTATGCAGGAGATATTTTCAAAACTACTTAAAAATGCTGATATAATAAATTTACAGGCCTGGAATAGCTGGCTATCTTCTACAGTATACATGTACCAAAAAAACTGTGGCAATAATCTACCCTGCTTTCTATAGACAACAAGCCAGCTAGAAATTTTTGGAACTCATAAATACCCACCCAATTTCATATATACCTTTCCTAGGCTTAAGTCCTACGAAGCCATGGATAAGTTCCTTAGCATGTATAAATTTAAGCAGCTGAGCATCTGGACATACATTTTCAAGTTTTTTCTGGAAAGAGTGTCTTCATAAGACAGACAGACAGACACACACACTTAATATATAATATTGATAGCAAAAATGTAAGATGTACATTTTAAAGCTCTCACATCTAAAATTTCAAGGACATTAAATGCAGTGTTTTGATGATCATACCAACATTTAGATATGTAATCATGTCGACATTGAATATAGTTTGGAAAGCAATCCTGTTTGAAAATTGAGCACATATCAATAAAACTTACACTATCCCATCCATCTTCATCATTGTTGCATCTAACTGTCTACCAGTAGTGGGTTAAGTGATATAACCTGACATCTGTCATGCTTGTAGTTTATTGTTGATCTCATCCTCTCTTCTGTAGGAAAATAATGCATTCAGTGTTTTCTTTGTTTTCTTTATTTTTTTTCACATATACATTGTTCTGTGTTTATTATAAAAGTAAGTTGTACATTGCAGCTGGAACAGAAAATATTGAGATATGCCATGTCTTTAGTTCCAGTAGAAGTAGAGGACCAGATCTAAAGATAATCTTTACATTTCTGGTACTTGCCATCTCTAAACACAGATCAGAGTTAAGTGATAATGGTTAAATCACTTTCTGTCCAACCTGTAATGCTTCCTAAATGTATAAACAATAACACATTGGCCTCGTTGAAGTAATTGGAATTTGTACATTAACTTATGTACAGCTAGAATTTTCTTCATACACATACAAAAATGAAGCAAAATACCTATAGTAGTTCCCATTTTAATACTCAAGTTGCATAATATTTTTTTTTAGGAATTGTGGACAATATTATTTCCTTTTCATTGTTTGGATTGACAGTAGTCTCTATGAAGATGTGCGGTGGTATATGTTGAGTCTTTCTAAAGCACCCACTATGTCCCAATTACTTCCTATTTACCCTGTTTTCAGCCCTCAGTATGATCAGTGACTCAAGTATTACTTCCCCCTTCTCCCCCCTCAGTGAGACCATAAAGGATACTTTGATATAAGTAATTAATCTGAAGTAGTTTGTGGGGTCATCTCTTTTATCTGATCAACTTCATGGTTGGGATAGACTTAGGCAAGGTTTCAGTGCCCTTAACTGGGTCTTCTGGAGAGGAGGAGACACAGCAGAGCTCAACTGCAAAGGGAACAAATGTTAGTATAACCCTATATGTAAATGAAAACAGGATATAAGAGAAGTTATCAGGCAGCTAAAAGATGAGAGAGATACAGGAAAAATGTGATAATGGAAGAACAGAATTGTTCAAAAGGCTCCTTATCCCCTTTGAAGCAAAGTGATTAACAAGTATCTGGTATCAAAGTCATTGCCTGTGTTAAGTCTCCAACCCTTGTGTTGAAGGTGGCCACTGTGCAGACAAAAGTACAAAAGAAGATAGGAGAAGCTCCACTTTAGTTGAAGCTGATCTGCTATGCAGCGAAGAATGAAATTCATGAGGCCAGAAGAGCATGAACCTAACTTAGAAGCTTAGGGGTTCTGTCCTGATCCCTGGCATTTTCATTAGCCAACCAGTGAGAAAAAAGTATATAATCCTGAGAGCAATGGCTAGAACCCAGGACTTCCCTTTTCCACAGAGGTGCTATAACCACAAAGCTACAGACATCATTCCTTTTATTTTCTTTTGGGTCCTGTAACTTTTGCACTTCTGTCTTCACAGTGGTTCATCTTCAAATAAGGGTTGCAGAGTTCCCACCCCAGCCTATACCATAGCCTGCTGGTGAAGGCACTTATCTGGGAAGTGAATATGTGCGTTTGAAATATTTCATGGTAAAGAGGGCCTAGAACTCACAACCCTCATTTCATAAATGAGCAATCTGCATACTTGGCAAATATGCAAAGAGTGAAGGGCAGTACCCCACTTGGAATCTGAACAAAACTGAGATATTTTTCATTAGGTCTCTGCTTTCAGAAGAGGACTCAGCACTCTGGATCTAGAAAGGATGGAGGTTCCTAATGTGCAGCCTGTCAGGTGTTGAAGTTTTGGAAAGAGACAGGAGTTTGGGCACACTTATGCTCAAAATTTTCCTACTAACTGACTCAGCATCCAAGTACTGAATCATCCTTTGGAAGAACCTGACTTTTACAGATTATAGAGAAAGCTTAGACACCTAACCCTGTTTGAACCAGCCTCCTGAAGGCAGTCACCTAACTAAGAGGCAGTGTTATACTTGAATTGGAGGTGGCTAAAGTATCAGTCTAGATTTGTCCTTTTGCCTTGAGGATCATGAATTATTGACCTCAGACTCTGAATCAAGAGTATATTAATTACTAGCCCAACTGTAAACACATGGCTAGTTCCTGTGACTTCAGAGACATGTCCATGAGATGTAATATTGGAAGTGGCTAGGGACAAATAGTTCATAATGAAATAATCTGAGAGCAATAGAGAAGGGACTAGATGATCTGCTCAGGTCCCTTCCGACCCTAGAAACTATGAAACTATGAAAAACCCAAAAGGAAAAGGAAGACACAAGACTTACTGGGTATGCTTACACATTCATAGTACCTGATGGCTAGCTGGTCCAATTTTCTTTTTGTCCCCAGCACCAGCATCATGGTTTACTTTGAGCTGCATGATTGTAGATTGGGTGCACGATGTGTACACATTGCTAATTCTTGGAGCTGCACTTGCAATTCGGTCTAATAAGTCGAGATGGAGACAAGAATAGGAAGGATTGGGGAAGGCTTATGGGTCGGGGGGAGGTTGGCAAAATTGGGGGACATGGGGGATTTGTGTCTTTCTTTTCCCTAGTTAAGTCAATATAAATGTAACACCTACATGTACTCACCAAATTATGTCACTCACATTTGCTACTTTAGTCATCAATTACAGTGTCTGCCAACCTGTAAAGATATAGTTGCAATTGTGTTTTTGTTGGTATATTTTGAAGAAGCATTGTCATGAAACTGGTCTGTGACATTTGAACAAGTTGTTTCATCATTTTTTTTTCTGTAAAAGGAGGAGGATGTAATTTACCTTTGTAAATAGCTTTACAGTTTTCACTATGAGTGTTCAGTAGAAGTAACAGTTATTGTGATCTAAATAGAAATCTCTCTTTTTAAGATAATGAACATGGAAAAAAATATTACAGCAGGTTTTATTTTTCATAAAATCATAAACATAATTGCAGACAGTAATATGTATCTCATCCATCATTCTGTAGTACAACTGCATCCTGTTAACCTAATATAGTGTTAATGCAGTATTGAAAGGGTAGCACTCATTCGTCAAGTTATATTATCACTGTATTTTATTAGTATTGTATTAGACTAATGCAATACAATTGCTAATATCATGCAGTGAAACTATCTACTGAAAACTGTCATTAATACTTTGGATTTTTAAAGACTATTTTCTACACCACTTGTACATTTTTCATACACCAAGATGCAATAAGAAGCTAAGAAATATCCTCTGAGATTGTAGAAGCATTTGAGAATGTGACATTATGAATGTGTTATTTTTGGCTTTGTGATGGTGTTCCCCAGTGAAGCACATTCCAGACTACATAATAAATCTACTCTGGAAGTTAAATAGCATGTTTTTTCTGCAGACAGTAGTCATCTGATAGACCAGAGATACATAAAAGGTCATGCCAAGTTTTAAATATTTATTCTTTTTGCTTTGGCATCAGGACCTTTCTTTCTGTATTCATCTGCTTGTGAACAAAAGGGGGTAATCTTTATTATTCTTTTATTGACTTATTTATTTATTTTTAGCATCAAGTTCCACTATAAGTTACTAAAACTTCTTCATGCTAGTCTCCTGTGGAAAAGAGTCAAGGAAGAAATAGTCTCCCAGGCTCCTACTGTTAGCTGTTTTAATTTTCTTTTCCTTAATGGGCCTTTGTTATTATAAAGTATCACCCAGTAAATGTGGATACCTGCAAAACAAAATAGCCACCATTGGTAAGATACTTCAGAATTTTCTGCATAAATTAGAAATCATAAAGGCACTTCCATTTCTTAATTTATCAGGATTAAGAAAATATTGGAATTTATGTAAATTTGGGGAGCTAAAAAACAATAGAAAAATAATACTTTTTAAAAAATCTATCATTCTTATCAGATTAAGGGAATATTGCAGATCACCTTTCTCTCATTTCCAACGTATAAAACAAGACCAAGCTTAGGTCTTTGTTTTGTCTTTTTTTCTCCACCCAACACAACAGGAAGTTGTACATCATAACCTGAGTTTGTTATGCATGTTGATCATCCTGAACAAAAGATTGTAAGATACAAAACAGTTTTCTAACATTTTTAGACAAAATGAAGAACAAAGTTTTTCCTAATATTGTATATTGTTTACCAGCATTTCAGTGCTAGTCAGATGCATACGTTTCTGATCCGCTAATCTGTGTTTAATTGGTCATTGCTGTGTACTGCTGTAATTGGCTATTGCTGATTTTGTAGTGTCAGGATGTAAATTAGGGTCATAGCAAAGCATGCAAACACAAGTTCCATTCACCTTCAAATTCCACTCCTCCGCATCCAGTATTTGCTACTCTGTGAGTGTCTACATGAGACACTGACTGAACAATGGCCAAAAAATACTGCTCAGTAGCACATCACAGAACTGATAGTGCTAATATGCTACTTTGCAGTATTATTAGGCTACTTTACAGTAGCATCATCTAAAAGATGTTTGCCAGTGCTACTGCAGAGTAACTTCAGTTACTGTGCATTTATTTAGTACTTGCTAATACAAATACTAAATAAATGCACAGTAATGACTGTGCAGTAATGCCTCATGTAGATGTGCCCCCGATCAATTATTTGTTCATTCACGTGTCGGGTATACTTACATTTGATTAAATAAGCTTTTGAAAGGAAAAATCTGTATGGTTTGTCCTGATTTCAAGCAGTGAATATATAAGCTTTTCTCAGAATTAGGGTCTCCTTTCTATATAATCAGAGAAAAATACAATTCTTGCAACAGATAACTTACAAACTATTAAAATGAGGCGACATACTAAATGGTTGACAAAAAGGTCATACAAAGATATATATTTTAAAGACATGCATAGTAAGATATATTTGGACCTTTTATTTTAGCATTACTTTTTATTTTATGATTATAATTTTGTAATGATAAAAATACTGACTTTTCCCCAGCTACTCTTCACCTCGCCTTCCCCAAGAGTTCCCCAGCCTTGTCATTTACAGTAAGTGATTTTGTTTTTTTGTGGTAGCAGTATTTCTTGATGAGAAGCAGCTTGGCTTCTTAGTTGCTTGCCTCATTATTTCCCCCACAGATTTTTTTGGTTTGTTTGCAGTCTATTTATTATTGGTGATGGAAATTCCATTTCTGTTTGCTTGTTCGTGTTTTCTGTGGAGGAAAAGAAATTTCCTTTCTTTCATCAAACAAGGAGGCTCAAAGATTTTTATATTTTGCTCTTTTTGAGATTCATTGGAAACTTACATTGATTGTTTAAGTTGCCCAGAGTTGGATATTGTGAGTGGTCTGAATGACAATTCATTACTGATTTACCTGTTTGGCTAGTGGCTGAACTCAAAGCTAAAGACCCCTTTTATTCAGTTTGAGCTACTGCACTCTGTTGCTAAGATATCACAAGGTGTCTGAAATGCCTACTGAAATGAATGAGCAGGAGAACGCATTTTGTGCTCCTGTTTAAATTAATATAAAACTGCTTTCTAGATCTTCAGAACTGGAGAGCGGTCAGTGTTAAACTTTTGTACAATTGTACAAGGTGTACACTTTTTTACTTGACCTTGGAAAGTGACTGTTATATTTTGTTGAGGAAGATATTAGTGACAAATACTAAGAGTTTAGATGGAGCTGCTTTTCTTTAAAAGGAGCACTGCCAACACATAAAGTAGAAGCAACATATATACTGCTATGAATTGTGATCAGAAATAATGAGCTGTGGATGATGCTCTTTCTTTTCTGTTTTGAGGCTTCTTTGAAGTTTGCATACTGTTATGAAGAGAGATGGAGTTTTCCATGATGTTGGTTTGTGTTACTTCAGCTATGTGATTCTCACTGTCCCATGGGAGTAGGTATGCTTCTCTAAAGGAGAAACAGATAACCTCAGTTCTTGGCATGAGAATCTCTAACTGGTGTCTTATCTTGAGTCTCCCAATTCTCTAAGCAAGTAGAAACCACTAGGGGTGTGCAAAGCAGGCTGCATTCAATTCAGATTTGGATTCACCCTGAATTGGGGGGCAGGGATTCGATTTCCGGATTCGGTTCACTGTTCTGATTCGATTCAGCCAAATCCAAATCTAAAGATTTAATTTTGTTTCAGAGAATCAGCAATTCAGCCATAGGCACAGCTTTATTTTTTTTTTCTACATACCTTGAGGTACCAGGTGCAGCTCATGAATGCGGAGATGGTGGGGCAGATAGAGTGCACCACAGGAGTGCAGGAGCCTCCCCCCCCACCCATGTGCACGGCAGCGGACCTGGAAGTGGACTGAAAGTATTTCACTTCTGGGTCCGCCATTGAGTGTGCGGGGGACCCTCCTGCACCTTCTGCCTCAATGATTGGCCGCAGTGGGACCCCAGGTGTCCCTACAGACCTAGGAGGCACCAGTCGCTGAGTTGGGCTCCCCCGCATGCTCCCATGGGATGTACCAGCTGCCCCAGCATTTCAGCATTCATGAGCCACCTAGTACCTTGAGGTATGTAGAAAAAACATATTAAGCTGTCTCTATGTCTGAATTGTCAAATCTCTCTGAATCTAACTGGTGACATTTGATTCAGAGAAACTAAAGGATTTCCTGATTTGATCCTGATTTTTGGCCATCAAATCTGGCTAAATCTCCTCCGAATTGAATCAGCACCTGAAGCTTTGTACAGCCCTAGAAACCACTGACTTCACTGAGGCCAAAACACAAAACATGTTCTAGTGGTAGTAATAGTGTTGTTATAACCATAGGTTCAGGCAATACCTCTCTTTCACACTGTTTAATCTCCCTGCAACTTCTGATTCAGTGGACTGGAAGGCATGGGTTGTATGCCTACTTGACATAGCAGGAGTAAATGGTCCAATATTGCTAAAATTCTTAAGTTGTTTTTATCCAGCAGAACTTGGAGAGTGGTGACAGGTATCTGCTTGTCGTCTCCAAAGACCCTCATGGAGATCTCACTGAGAATCACTGTGACTTCTATCTGAAACCACTGAAAGAGACAGTGACATGTTATCAGCTTAGATGCCCATATTATACTGATGATACACAATTATACATCTTGTTTTTAGCAAAAATAAGTACCACCACTTCTAAAATGTCAGAAAATCTACAGGAAACTTGCTCTTGTTTGAAGATTAACTGGATCAAAGTGAATCTATGGAAGGTTGAAGTAATTCTGTCCAGAAAGGGATACTCTTCAAATTACTGATCAGCACATTGTTTCTGTCTTCTGTTGAAGACACAAAGTTCCCACTATTCATAGCTATGTGAAATAGACTTTAGTCTGACATGTCACTAATCTTGGATGATAAAGTATCATCATTTCCTAAAAAATGGCTGCTTTTACTCTAGCTTGATAGGAAATCTCATTCTTTCCTCCTGGACAAAGACCTGGCTACATGCATGTTGCATGCATTTGTCACTGTCAAGCTGGGTTACTTTAAATCCATTGTACGTGAAATTGAATGTTAAGACAGTGTGTGGGCTTCAGCTGATACAGAGGGCATCCATCCACCTTATCTAAGGTTGTGAACTCATCCAGTCTGTGCTCAGGTCCTTCTTTTTAATTCCTAATCAATTTGCATGCCATTGTAAGGTAGCAAGTCTAATAATTTCCTGAATCAAGCTCCAAATAAATCAAGTACTGAAATTCAGTCTATGAACAATTATGAGAGCTGAATTCTTCTGGAGCAAATTATATTCCAAATCCCAAACATAACATCTTGAGAATAGTCTCCGGTGAGAGAATTTGCTGATGTGAACAAACTTTCATAGGAGATCAGACTAATGCACAGTTCATTTTTAAGATATATTTTGAACCATTTTTATTCTTGGAAACGATTTTTTCCACCATAAAGTGTTAGTCTCAATTTAAATTCCTGTTTTATTCTAAAGTCCTTCTGATCTTCCACCTCCTGCATCCCAAAGAAACCAAGACAAAAAATAAATAAAATAAGCTTACTGCAAACATGTTTCTGACCTTTAAATGCTAGAGACTATGAAATCCATTGGATACTTTTCTATTTATGTGACTGATAAAATCATAAGATTGATACGAATATTGAACATAAATTCTTATTTGATACTGTGTTTATGATGTCTTGTAAAAGAAATCGGAGCAACAGAATACTATATGCTATGCAAATATGTACAAGAATACTTATTCTAGTCTTTTGACTGTAAAGGATCACCTAACTGAAACATATGATTAATTTTTATGTGCCTTCACTAATGTTTTGTGTTTACAAAAATCTGTTACTTGCTATTGCTTAAAACCAGAAACAAAAGATTATAGTAAATACTATGTCCATAAACACTTCGCCCCTAGTGTGTACCCTGTAAAAGCCACTCTCACACAAGCCGTATCCACCCAAATGTGGATGTTTGGTTCTCTGGGGACAGCTAACAGCAGGACACCTTGTGCCACTGCTAGTTGTATCCAGAAAACAACTGCACATGGCAAATTACCCTGGGTGGGATGTGGGAAGATAGGGTCAGTGCTGGGCTGGTTCTAGCAGCCTTACCTGGGAACCTGGGGGCCTCCTGGAGCTGCAGCAGCAGCAGCAGTGATCCTGCTACTTAGAGCCTTGTCAGTAGCTGGAGCATGGCTCTGGCCAGCCAGATTTCAGTTTTGAGCACCACACACTGCCCGCACATGCGCCACTCCCCGCCCCCCCGGTCCCCTTTTTTTTCCCCCCATAGGTTTTTTTGCCCAATGGATATCCAAGGGTCACCCCCTCCAATCTCCTGCCTTCCCGCACTGCTACCTTGCAGGATGAAAAACACCTGAATGTGCAGGTGCCACAGACATGTCTGGATAGGGCCACAGTGTCTAACTATAAAGGTCAAACATTGTACAATTGTCATGATTATTTATAGATTACTAAAAATGCACAAAGGCAATTTATAAATACAAAATGGTTGTGCAGCACTGAGGCTGGACTAATTAGCAGGAAACTGGGCTAATAGGTACTATTATTCAGCAGCATGAGTGGCATTGAAGTGCCTATGCTGCTTCTTGTTTAGGACAAGTGCATGTTTGAGAAAACTGATCTTCATCATAGAACATTAACTGTGGACATGGCCAAAAAGTATAAAGTCTAAGAACCCAATCCTGCAAAGATTTTTTACATGCAAGTGCCAAAGTGTTTGCAGAATCAGAAACTGAGATTCCAGTTCAGGAAAGATATTTAGGCATGCGCTTCAGCCCTATTGAAGTCAATTTAAACTTTAAAGTTAAGCACATGCTGAAGTGCTTTTCCTAAACGTAAGTGCTTTTCCGAATCAAGTGTAGATGTCCAGAGCCTAAATGCACAATAGTTAGAAGTATACAGAGAAGTTGGTGAGTCCAGAAGAGAGAATCTTATGGTGTGTAGGGTTCTATTTTATGTTTTTGTTTATTCTGCGTTCAAAAAAAATGCATATCTTATTTGTGGTGTAACAAAGGCCCCAGTTTCCCTAAAGTCACTTGGTGCCCACTGCTGCCTATTTTAACCAGGGTGTAACTTTGAATATCCCACTCTGCCCTGCTCACTGGGCTCCTTCTTGGCTCAGTCCACAGGCTGTTTTTTACCTCTACACCAGGTCCTGTGGGGTAGCCTTCCATGCTGGTCCTTACATCCTCTACACTATTTTCATTGGGGGAGAAGAGGAGGAAAAAGGGAGTGGGGGCACACCTGCTAGTAGCTGAGACAAAAATTGCTTCTTCACAGGCAAGTCAGTTCCCAGGCTACCAAATTTGGCAGCACAGTTTAGGGAGAAGATGAGCAGTCAACAATGGCAAAAGAACAGTTGGGGACTATTTAGAAAAGCTGGATGCATACCAATCCACAGGGCCAGACATGATGCACCTGAGGGTGATGAGGGAGTTGGCCAACATGACTGCAGAGCCATTGGCCATCATCTCTGAAAACTCATGGTGATTGGGAGATAATTGGAAAAAGGCCAAACATAGTGCCTATCTTTAAAAAAGGGACGGAGGAGGATCCAGGGATCTACAGACCAATCAGCCTCACTTCAGTCCTTGGAAAAATCATGGAGCAGGTCCTCAAGAAATCAATTGCTAAGCATTTGGAGGAGAAGGTGATTAGGAACAATCAGCATGTATTCACCAAGGGCAAGTCCTGCCTGACGAACCTGATTGCCTTCCATTATGAGATGATTGGCTCTGTGGATGCAGGGAGACCAGTGGGTGTGGTATACATTGACTTTATCAAGGCTTTTGACACAGTCTCCCACAACATTCTTGTAAGCAAGCTAAAAAAGTCCAGGTTGGATAAATGGACTATAAAATGGATAGAAAACTGGCTGGATCATTGGGCTCAAAGGGTAGTAATGAATGACTTAATGTCTAGCTGGCAGCTGGTAACAAGTGGAGAGCCCCACGGGTCAATCCTGGGTCCAGTTTTGTTCAACATCTTCATGAACAACCTGGAAGATGGGATTGAGTGCACCCTCAACTAGTTTGTACATGACAACAAGCTGGGGTGAAGGGTAGTAGATATGCTGGAGGATTCAGAGATACCTTGATAAAATGGAGGATTGGACCAAAAGAAATCTCACGAGGTTCAATAAGAAAAAGTGCAAAGCCTTGTATTTAGGACAGAATGGTCATGTACTGGTCTAGGAACTAACTAGCTAAGCAGTAACTGCAGAAAAGGACCTTGGGGTTATAGTGGACAATAAGCTGAATATAAGTCAACAGTGTGCATTTGTTGTGAAGAAGGCTAACAGCATAACAGGCTGCATTAGTAGGAACATTGCAAGCAGATATGGGGAAGTGATTATTCCCCTCTCCTCACCACTGGTGAGGCCACATCTGGAGTACTGTGTCCAGTTTTGGAACTCCCACTACAGAAAGAATGTAGACAAACTGGAAAAAGTCCAGTGGGGGACGATGAAAATGGTTAGGCAGCTGAGGCATATGACTTCTTAGGAGAGGTTGGGGGAACTGGGCTTATTTAGTCTGGAGTAGAGAAGACTGGAGGGGGGGTAATAGCAGCCTTTGACAAGGATGGACCTAGACTCTTCTCAGTGGTGGCAGATGACAGAACAAGGAACAGCAAATTGTTACAAGTTGCAGCAAGTCTCAAGTTGCAGCAAGGGAAGTTTAGGTTAGATATTAGGGAAAACTTTCTCATGTGTAGGGTAATGAAGACTGGAACAGGTTACCCAGAGAGGTTGTGGAATCTCCGTCCTTGGAGGTTTTCAATATCAAATAGACAAAGCCTTGGCTGGGACAATATAATTGGGACTGATCATGGTTTGAGCAGGGGATAGGACTAGATGACCTGAGGTCCCTTCCAACCCTAATTTTCTATGACTCTATATGACTCTATGAAACTGAAGTCCTAACCGCTAGGTTTATCTGATGTGCCTCAACTCCTCTTCATGGCCAGATGGCCTGAGCCACTCTTGACTCAGCAGCTTTCTATTAGTCTAATTAGTAGGCCTGCCTCTTCTCTTCACTGCATTCCTGTCTCTCTTAATCAGCTGCTCAGGATTTGTCTCCTGCAGCTTGCCATTTTAAACTGTTATGATTGCAACTCTTGCAGTTCTGCTGCCTGCTGCAGCCCTTAACCAAAACTTAGGCAACATCCCTCACTGCTTTATGGAGGCTGACTGACACTTCTTCCAGATCTCTTGGCACTTACCCTTCTGTAGTCTTAAATATGAATTATATCCCCTCTATGGTACTCTTTCAGGTACCATATCCCCTTTTGGGCTTCTCACTGTTAGCAATGAGGTAGAGTCCCTGTTACAGGGTGTATCTGGTATACAAGAAGTTGTGGTACTCTTTTTGTACAGCCTATCTTTAGAGCAAATCAGCAATCTTCATATCACACTACCTTTTAGGAGCTTGGGTAAAAAGGTAGCCAAGTAAAGAAAAAAGAAGTGGTTTGATTACAGAGCACTTGCTGCTGTGTACATAGGTCAGAAGATGCTATAAGTAACAGCACTTGGTTTTCTGCACTCTTCATGTTTCTGGTAAACTATTAGCAATGCCTTGGCTTTTACTGCAATTCCTACTCACAATACAATATCATAATTCTGCCATGAGTTAATATTCATTTTAAAAATCCTAACTACTAAAATCTGTCCCCTTTGTGAGAGAGAATATTTTATTGTCAGCTTCTAATGTATTTTATGATTCATGCAAATCCTTGCCTCCTTTTATGATTCACTATTTTTACCTGTCTTCTCTTCTGTGGGTACTGCACTAGTGTGAAACCGATGGCAGCTCTGGTGCTGTTTCTCTTTCATTACATGGTCATTGTATTTCTACCAAAGAGTTTCTCCTCTTCTATAAAATATTCTGGAACAGCTGCTAAAGAGGTCTTTATTTTAATGACCTTTTCTTCTTTTGACACATGCTGGACTATTAGGACCTGATCCAAATTTGCTGAAATGAGTGGGAGTATTTTTATTGTCTGTAATAGGTTTTGAACCAGGCCTACATCAGTGCTTCTGGCTGACAAATCTAACTGCTTACCACCTTGAACACAGAAATGAACACAATATGAAAAATTATAATCTCATGTTGGTTTCTTCTGAGTATCGTAAAACTTTTATAAAAAAATTGAAATAGTACAAATTATAGCTCAATGTGATATTTTAAATTACCTTGAAATACAATGAACACATTTTCTCTGTTGCTCTGTAATTTAAAAATTGTAAATTTTCTTCTTTCTTTTTCCCAGTGGCATTTTTTAGAGTTTGAATGATGAGGGTATGAATCAGATGAGGGCTCAGTAACATTTTCTGGAGGGGGCCAACAATGACCCAGTTTGGGGCTGAGATAAGAAGGCACTAAGACCCACCACCTCTGCTGCTTCTCTGTGCCATGCAGCTGTGGGGCAGCCTGGCTAGAACCCTCCTCTGACAGAGCCAATGCATGGCATAGTATGGGCTGAGCGTCCCCTCTGCCAAAGCTCCAAGTACCTGTTGTGTGGTGAGGCACAAGCAGAGGCCCTTGCTAGCCCCATCAAAGCTATGGCTGTCAAAGCAATGGCTCTGTGAGCCAGATGCAAAGGTTCCACAGGCCATATCTGGCCTGTGGGCCATAGGTTGTCAGTCCCTGAATTAGACTGCAGTTGATGACACTAAAAATGTGCTTAAATGATGTCCTGAGTAAAGATATTAATTTTGTTTCAGTAAATAATACATTAGCTGATAAATGATGTCCTAGTCAGAAGAAAATGAAGGGGGAAGAAATTCAGGTTGAATTTGGCAATTTTTTTCAGCCAAAAAAGAAGGCCTTTTTTTGGTAGAAGTTATAGTATGTGCTGTGATATTACAACTTCCATTAGCAGTAGTTGACATGGTGGTTACTAAATACCTTGTGATTCCAATAAGATGAAGTCCCATTGGTGTAACATGTTTGATATAAAACCAATCAAGATGAAGTAATTTTATGTAGTTCTGGCACCAACTCTAAGTTTTGTAAACAACGTAGCACATTTTCTGTTTATGTGTTCTCTGTAGAAATGTTATATGCAATGCCTGATGTCACTTGTATTTTTTCTTCCTCTAATCAAACATTATTGGGATTTATACTAGACCTGTTTTATTGAAGAGAGAAATACAGGGAAATGAAACCATAATTGAAATATTATGTCTAAAAAATATAAAAACAGAAGCTTAGATTTTTGTAATTAACTACTTTATTTTTTCTAACATACTTTGGGGATTTTAAGAATCTTATCTTTTGCAGAAATATTTTCCATATTTAGTTAAGTGATCAAGTGTGTGACTTTTAATTTGGTGCAGCTGTACATACAGTACATAGCCAAGACTCCTGAACAGTTAATGCTGCCTTTTATCCTTGATCATTTTCTTTTATGAGCTGAGGGATTGTTCATTCAAATTCCTCTAATCCTCATAATACCTGGGCCATTATTACAAATCCTAGCTCTTCAGATAGCATCTAATTTCTTATGAATGTCATGGGTACTAAAGGAAACTTGTTAATGAAAATGGAAGTATCACATTTTGCCAGGGATTTCATTTGCAATTCAGTAGTTTAAGTTCTAAAATATGGAGATGTTTAGATACAAATAAAGTCTTTATGCTCTAGGTATAGACAAATATTTTGTAGATATGTACAATGCACCACTACCTATAAAAAGGTATGATAGGTAGGTGAATATTATTGGCTAAATAAGCATTCCTTTCTGCTTCTGGTAAAAGTTAAGTAAATTATATTACAGAAAACTAACTAAAGCTTTAACAAATGTCCCTTGATCATTTTCTTTTTCAAAAATCCAGAATTATTTTTATTACCGTTTGCATTTATATTAAAATAGGTACAGTAATACTCCTTAAGCAATTTAAGTTGCACAGTATTTTTAATATTTTGTTCAATGACTCTTTTAATACTCAGCTAATTTATAAAGTTCCTAGACCTTCTGCACATCCCTTCCATTGTGCAGGGAACCATGTGTGCTGTGCTGCAAGGAGTGCTCTACATGATCACAGAGGCAGACATGAGATTTGTCTGTAATTGAGTTAGACCCTCAGTGCAGTGCATTTTTGTCTATGCATGGGCAATACATTTTGAACTAGAGAAGGAAAAGCTAAGATGGCATTGGAGTTTTACATGTGATTGTTGGTACCTCACAATGGCTGCCGCATTCTCATGATGTATGAATTCTTTTTCAGCAGGAGACTGTTAGGAAGGGAAAGGTGAGTCAGTAGTTGATGTTCTACCTCGTGCTTTGGGAGAAATTAGTTCAATTCCCTGCTGTGACAAAGGCTTAACATAAGAGCTTGAGTAAGTCACTTTGGGCCTGTCTGCATACCACTGATCATGACCCAGGAATCTGTATTAGTCCTAGGCATATGGTTTAGGGCTGGATATATGCCAGTGATGCCATGCTGGGGTCAATCCCAATTCCTCTTTCAAGTATTCAAAGTGGTGACAGAGTGACATACAGAAGAGTGTTCTGGATTCATTTCTGTATTTGGAGTTTGCAAATTAGAAGACTCCTCTAAGTGCACTCTTCTTGTCCCTGTCCCTTAGTGAATGCCACTAAACATGGTGCAAAAGGAATGTGCTTAATGGAATCAACAGCAAGACATATTGTCACACCGTGTTTCCCTTCTGAGGCTGCATTATGGCTACATAAATGCTTGGGGGGAGGGGGTTTTACAATTCCCTGATTATGTATGTAACACTGTGTATGTCCTGAAATTTTAATAGAAGGTATGTGTTCAGGACAATTGTCTTCCACTACAGGTGGAAATAGAATTCAAATTGTATGTTAATACCAATGATTCCTGCTACTTGGCTATGTAAATGCTACTTAGGTGCATGAAGGTGAAATGCAATTTAACTCTTAGACTCTCTGAGTGCCTATACACATACAGTGAGGCTGCTTTGATACACTGTAATGTCAGCATGTCGAAGCAGACTAGATTAATGGAGTCTTCCAGAGCATGGTAATTATCACTTTCCAGCGGATGCCAGCGTCATGCATATCAGTGTCCTCATGTTGGAAAATGGTGGTGGGGGTGCTTTAACTAAAGCTTGTTTGATAGCTTTAGTTAAAATACCCCCACCGCCATTTTTCAACTTGGGGATGCTGATAAACATGATGCTCCAGGAATTTTAATTAGAGCCCCTCTAATTAAAGTGCCTCTGCATCCCACCCACTCCTGGAGCACATCTGTAAAAGCCCTCTGTCTCCCAATTGCCCAAATGTAAAATGGGAATGGTAGAACTTCCCTACATTACAGGGGTATTGTGAGGTCAAATATGTAAACAGTTATGGGCATGTGTACACAAAATGGGGGGCCTAAATTGAAGCAGTGGATTTTTTTAAAAACACTGCTTCAATCTGGGGCCAATTCAACCCCCGTGTTGTACACACACCCAACTTACCTGCCTTTTCAGTGTTGGGGAGGGGAGGGCAAACTGCCAGTGGGTGGTGCAGTCCCTGGGCTGTGGAGGGGGGCTGGTGCTTCCCTTCATGGCAATGGTGGCCTCCCCCCACAGACAGCACCCACATGCAGGCACCTGGCTTGGGCAGTCCTGGGGGCCAGTGCAGCTGCAGAGGGAAGCACTGGTCCCCCATGCAGCTCAGGCAGGCAGGCAAGATCTGAGGGGGGAAAAGTAGATAAATGTCAGGCTTGCTGCTTATTTTTTCCCTCTCTTGGGCAGAGCCTGCCTTTCTGGTCTGCTGCTAGGCTGCCAGCAGGGCTTCCTGCAGAGGCCCTGGGTCGCATGGAGCCCAGTGCTTTACTCAGTGGCTATAGGGCAGCAAACTAAAACTCCTTTGATGAGTTTTAGTTTCCTGCGCCACAAATCATTTAAGGCACATTATGCCACCAAATTTGCTACAGTAGCTGTAATTAATGTGCAATACACCACTGAGGCATTCAAACACTGACAGCATTAAACTGGTGAAAAAGCATTTAGCCCACTTCAAAGTGTCATGCACATATGCCCCTTGTTTCATCTACATATGGCCTATGATACACTTATACTACAGTAGCGGAGGCTAGAGGTGTATAAATACTACACCTGCGCGAAGCATCTATTATTGGCTTGGGATTCAGATTCAGCTAATTTGGGGGACAGTGATTCAATTTGGTGATTCAAATCAGTGTACCAAATTGATTCAGTCGAATCTGATTTGGTGATTCAGCTGCTGCTGAATCTGCTGAATCTTCAAATCAAACAGGCCCCTTCCCCTGCCCACTCTCCCAGCCCCATCAATGGCTGCCCCAACCAGCCTCAGCCTCCCAGCTCTTAAAAAAAAAAAAAACAACCCCCCCCTGCATTCGCCAGTTCCTGCTAGGCAAGGGGGTGATCCCTGCTGCCTCCCACTACCCTGCATTGTGTGGGGGGCTCTGCCATGAGCCCCCATACCCCACCCACTCTCCCAGCCTAGTCAATGGCTGCCCTGCCCAGCCCTAGTGTCCCAGCACTGCTGCCAGGTGGGGAGAGGGGCATTCCTGCTGTACCTCTCTTCCCTGTGCTGTGTGGGGGGCTCTGCCATGAGTGCCCAGAATCCCTAATGGCCACTGCAGCAGCTGGTGAGTGATGGGCTTTTTTTTTTTTTAAAGAGCCAGGATGCTGGGGTTGAGTGAGGTAGCTATTAACAGGGATGGGAGAGTGGGCAGGGGATAGGTGCTCATGGCAGAGCCCTCCATGAAGCACATAGCAGTGGGGGGGGCAGCAGGAATCACACGCTGGCCTGGCAGGAGTGGGTGAGTGTGGAGATTTTTTCTTTTTTTAAGAGCAGGGACCGGGCAGGGCAGCCACTGACAGAGCTGGGAGCATGGGCGGAGCCTAGGAAAGCAGGCAGAGGCTGGGGATGGGGATGGGGATGGGTGGGGGTCCCCCCATGGCCCCGTACCCCCTCCTTCAGCCCTCCCTCCACCCCCTGCTTACCAGCATGGAGTCTGGGTCCAGCTCCCTGTGGCAGTGAGTGGGGACTGCCTGAATCTCTAAAGCTCTCTGAATCTTTTCAAATCAATTTGGAGAGCTTCAAATCAATTTGGACCTTCTTATTGGTCTCCTGATTTAATTCAGATTTCAAGATTTGGCTGCTGAATTGGGCCAAATCTCCTCCAAATCAAATTGGCATCTGAAGCTTCGCAGAGCCCTCATAAATACCTATTACTTAAATAGTATTATCTTGCTTCACTGCACAAGTTTTCATGGCTGAACTCTATGAAATAACCAGCCTTGATAATGTTACAGACATTGTCACCAGAAAGTTATAAGTTTTTCTCTCTCAGAGAACTAAAGAATGTTTCTCTTATATCCAAGATAAGATGAGACAGCATAACCTTCTGTGGTCAGAGAAGGATTTCTTCTGAGAATTCATTTGAGAAATGGCAAGTGAAATTCTCACAACAAATTCTATTATTTCTTTGCTTTCTTCTTGATAAGTTCTTTAGTTTATTATTTAGAAGCAACATCTCAAGTATGTGATCTGTTCCCCTGGTAGGCCTATACCCCCTATCTGACATGATGATTTTGAATACTGATAAACCTCAGGAGTTAACTAACTTACCAATGATATCATAGGAAATCTGATCCTTATGCCATCCATTTCTCCCAATGATATATTAACAGGGGAACACAGGGGAAAATATTAGAAGGATGAACTTTATTTTTTTTCCCAAAAAGAGAAATCCTATGAAAGTTGAAGCTGACAAAAGTGCTAGGTTCTTTAAAAAACCCCAAGAAACGTTAGAAAATTTTAAACATACCTTAAAGAATTTTTCTGAGAATACCTACTGTGAGGAGAAGAATTTTCTGCTGTTTTAATGTATAGTATGTTTATAATTTTGCAGACAAAGTTGTTAATAACTAGAAGGGATTTACTTACTTACTTATAAGTCGCCCGCTATTGCAAATAACCACATCATACAACCCTTTGTAAACATAGGGCCTTGTAACACATTAATTTGTGTTAGGTGGCTCCTTGAGCTCTTAACCCTTGGATTGTCCACATATGACACTAGTTTTAAGCACTTTTTAGGCAGCTTAAATTTATGCCACTCCAGGCTAGCTTTATCTGTGATCTGGGTTACCCAGCTCATCTTACATAAACATGTAGTCATTCTCTACCTTAGTGTAAGCACCCCACCTGCTACCCCTTCCCTGATGGCCCCCCTGTCCCTGATTACAATGTCATCCCCCACTGCCACCACTCTCCCTCTGGCCTGGATTGGGCCCACTGCCTCTGCCTCCCCCAGTACCGCGCTTACTCCCCCCTCACCATACTCCCTCCAGCTTGCTTTTGGCTACTGGCATTGTCTCCACCACTGCTCTCTGGGCTGAACAGCTGGCCACAAGAAAGCTGGGAGACATGGGGTGCGGGTAAGTCCTGGGGCCCAGGGAACAGAAGGAAAGCCCAGAATGGGATGGTAGTGGAGGGGATTCTTATCTTTCAGTCCTTAAGGCCTCTGCTGGCTTGAATGTGTGATAGCTGCAAACTCAAGCAAGCAGCTCAAAGTGCAGTGTGTAACAAGGCCCATATTCAGCTTGATTTTAAATCTAGGTTTTATGTCTCCTCTCACTATTGAGAAACTGTTAAAAATGTCATTGGTCTGACTATTATGAATTTTCTTCTAATGGCCAATAGAAAAAATATTTTTAATTTCTAATAAATTTCATCATGCCAATTGGCATATCCATTTTTTTTTTGGTTCCAATGTTATCTTTTAGCTTAAATAGCTGTTGTTTTTCTCCCAGATATTTTCTTACAGATATATTCATAGGAAACAACCATTAGCTTCTTTTCCTTCATTTTATGAGGTTAAATAGGACACATATAGTTAGTCTTCTCTGGGAAGGTAGACTGTCCATTTCACTATCAGCCTAGTAGCTCCCTCTGCATGTTTTATAGTTTGATTTTATCTTTCTGAATGTGGGTGACCAGAACTATACACAGTAGTCCAAGTGAAATTTGACCAGGTCCTTGAACAATAGCACTCATTTTTCCCTACTGAAAATATCTTGAATGATGCATCTTAGAATTACATCTGCCACTTTCAGGCTGCATCTTGTTGGTGACTCACAGTCATCCTGTGGATGACTTGTACAATCAAGTCTTTCCCTTTCTCTGTCACTTGCTACTCCTGAGCAGTCAACTTGTGATAGAAATGCTTGGACGCTAATGACATGACCATATCCATACTATTAAACTTCATTCTATTTATATTATCTTGCTCTTCAAGGTCATCGATTTCCCCCTGTATAATAATCAAGTCCTTTATGCTGAAAAAGCCTCCCACCTTTGTGTCATCAGTAAATTTCATTATCACACTTCTATTTTTTGTTCCACGGCTATGAGTTGAAATATTAGATATGATTGATCTCAAGACCTGTTTTTGAGGAATTTCATTAACAATCTGCCTCCAAACTCACCATTCTCTTTAAAGTACAATGAGATTTCATTTCCCTGAAGCAAGTTATTTACTTTATAATTTGTTTACTAATCCCTGTTTTTTCCAGACTAACAAATGATTTCTCATGTGGTTCTATGTAAAACATTTGACTGAAGTTCAGACAGATTTGAGCCAGCACATTTCTGTTAGAAATGATCAGTTATCTTATCAAATACAGACATCAGATGTGAACCAGAATAATTTACCTGTGGAAAATCCATCCTGCATCTTATTATCCTTTTCATTTACCTCTGTATGTTTAGTTATTTCTTCCTTCAGAATTTCTTCTAAAGATTTAAGGACAAAAACACAACAGAGAACACCTTCATAGAACAGTCACTTGCTTTCTGACCTCATCTTTTTCTTGTTGAAGGGTAATTTAGAAAACATGTTCAAAAGACGAGTCTGGGAACAGGGTTGTTGGTTGTAGCCGTGAGTCTGGAAACAAATTCATAAACTGGCTAGACACTAAGAACCAAGGACTGAATATCAGCATTGACTTCACAACATACTGTAATCTGCATGACTCCTGCTAATCTTTTTCACACCTAGTGATAATGACCCTCTTCCCTTACTAAAAGAGCTTTTCTGTCCACTAATTAAGTCATCTTTTTTTCTATGACTTGCTTGTCTGCTACCTCCAGGAATTTCTGTCTTCTATAGTTTCACAGCTCTGCAGGCTGTTTTCAGTCCTTGCTGTGCATACTGTTTCCTCAGACTTAAAGAAGAATGCTTTGCATTCAAAAGCTTGTCTAAGTCTATCCCAACCAATCGGGTGGCCCAATAAAAAATATCACCCACAAAAATTCCTGCCTCACATTAGGGGTGTGAAACCCAGGCCCTATTCGATTTGGGTTCGGCCCGAATCAGAGACAGTGATTCGATTTGTTGATTTGGATCACTGTTCCTGATTCGATTCGGCCAAATCTGAATCTGAAGATTTGATGCTGATTCAGAGAATCAGTGATTCAGATACAGACACAGCTTAAAATGTTTTTTCTATATACCTCAAGGTACCAGCATGGCTTGTGAATGCTGCAGTGCTGGGGTGCAAGGAGTGTCTCACAGGAGTGCGGGGGCCTCTCCATGTGTTTGGCAGTGAACCTAGAAGTGGACCAGAAGTACTTCCGTTCCACTTTGGGATCCTCTGGGGAGCATGCTGAGGCCCCCCCCCAACCCCCATCTCAGTGATCAGTTGTGGGGGACCCCAGGTGTCCCGCCCACCCAGGAGGCACCAGTTGCTGAGTGGGGGGGGCAGACCCAGAAGTAGACCAAAAGTGCTTCTGGTCCACTTCCAGGTCTGCTGCCAAGCACACTGGGGAGTCCCCCTGCACTCCTGTAAGACACACCATGCACCCCAGCATCAGAGCATTCACGAGCTGTCTGCTACCGAGAGGTATGTAGAAAAAACATTTACAGCTGTGTCTATGCTCAAATCACCAAATCTTTCTGGATCTCTCTGAATCGATTCAGAGAGATTAAAGGGTCCTCTGATTCAATTTGGATTAGGAAATTTGGCTACCAAATCGAATCAGGGTCTGAAGCTTCGCAGTCCTACCTTACATGGTTCCTGGACCATAAAGGCTACAGCATCACTCCAACACTTTTAAAGATTTACATACTGTACTTCTTTTTCTATGTCTTGATGTAGGTACTACATTTTCCATTCCTCAACTGTATTGCACCACTTCTTATTTGACAGTTTTACTAAAAATCATTGCAATTGGACTTGTGGTTTCATGTGGCATTTCTTTCAGTATTAAGATGGAGATTATCCAGGCATCCTCTTCTTACCCCCACAAAAGTATATAAAGCTCTTTGGGGTCTCAGTATAGTAATTTCCATCCCTATGCACCATTTAAAATTATATCAGTACTGTTTTCAATTCTGTAGGTATATTTTGTGTTTACAGGTATAACACCACCTATGTTCTGTATGCTCTATCATGGTACCTTTGTGTATTTCTTTCTGCATACCCTCATTAAGATGTATGTGCAGAGATTTGGGGACTATTTGTGCTTGCTTCTTCTGTTCGTGGGTACAATGTTAATTTGTAAAGAATCAAGTGAATAAGATCCAAGTGTCCACAGCCCCTCCCTTCCATATAGGTGCACAAGGAAAAATTGTACAAAGGCAACCAAGGGCTGCAAATATGTAGGGAAGTAGTCCTCAGATCTAGAATGTAGAATGTGTGTGTGTGTGTGTGTGTGTGCGTGTGCACCTGTGTTTGTGACAGAGAGAGAGAGAGAGGAGTGAGAGATACTTCGGATATGAGGTGAGTCCTTGAATAAACTGGAGGGACAAATTCTAGCACAGATATCTAATTACTTAAAATGCAGGTACAATTGATTGTTTATACAAGCTTATCCCCAATAACATTGAAGATCATTTAAAAATCAGCAGATTATAAAAATTAAAGTTAACCATGACATCTGCAAGAAAGTCGTATTTAATAAAAAAACAGAATCTGTAATTTGTAAAAACTTTTTACTAGATATCTGTTGTTTCAATAGTGGCCAGTGAATAACACATGCTATTGGGTGTTGCTGTAACTTATGAGACAGATAGTTAAACCTGGGCTTAGCCATCAAAACTGCTTTTCATTTTATATTATCATTCCACCTGAACTTGGGGTTGGAGACTAAAACCTTTTTTAATCGTTGCTCTGGGTTTGAGCTCCAGTTGACATAATAAAAGACCTCTTCAGAAGATAGTGTCTATAGACTCAAAAGGTGATAGAAATTTTTGAAGAAATCAAATACCAAGCACTTTTCCACCCAAAGAGTGAAAAGTAAAGACAATAAATGCTGATTTTTGGAGGGAATTGATTTTTGGAGCAACCAGAGTGATCAGTGTTTATTTTACAAAATCCAGTTCCTGCCTATTGACTCAGACCACAACAGGCACTGCACAATATCAGAGCTAGGAACAGGTAAGGAATTGGTGGCATGTCTGATGATTAAAACAAAGCATCTTTCATACTGTACACAGAGCATCCATCTGTAACATCTCTGTAGCAATGCCTAAAATAACATTGAGAAATAAGTTTCACCTAGTCACTCTTCACAGGGCAGGAACAATTGGTTAAGGCTGGTTTCTAGCTACTGGCCTCAACATCATCAAGAAGGCAAGCATAGACATTCCCAGAGTTTAGCAGCTCCTGAAGTATGCTGCAGTCTCTACAGCCCAAACATCTTTGATTCATCACTGGATTCCAAGGTTTTCAGTAGTAAAAGAGAAGTATCCAGTTTGTAGGGGTATTTGGACCAACCATGGTTGTGGGTTTTTTAAGTGTAATTTATTTTTGTTTCTTTTACATTTTTCTATTTTCAATTATTTCCCACCCGTGTGGCTTTGGTTTGTGATGAAGGATTCATTTTTTTATTAGTTTTTTTGGTCTATAAACAAGAATTCAATTGGTAATTCACCATGAAACTGCAATTTCCATTGAAGTGCGATATATAAAATTGGGCATGCAGGAAAGAATATGCAGAACTGTGTGCTTCCGAGAAACAGAATCATTATTCAGGAAGAATACTTGGATCCTATTTTTGAAACAAGTAGGCATGACAACACTATGTCAAACAGATCTTTATTAGGAGCTAGTTAGGGGGAAAATATGTATCATATATGCATAACTTTCATGCCTTTCATCCCTCACTATTCAAATGCTGACAATTCTATAATACCTGAATGGAAATTAAGAAAAAAAACCCATAATAGACATTATCTCACTAACTTGCTAACTGTTCCTGTTAGTAGAAGAGCAAGACAGCTATTCGACAGCTATTCTATACTCTTTGAACTGCATCCTCCTCAGTGGTTACAGTTGTACTATCTGGGGTTCAATCTTCTGTACTGGCAAGACAGTCAGGTGGCTGCTACCCGAGGATTTAGGAAAATGGCTGTGAAATAATCTGTTCTGCAGGTTTATTGCTGGAACTATGGCCACAATCTGCAGAAGTGTTTATCAAGGAGATACTCAAGTGGGTATAATTTATGCATCAAGGGAATGAGGAGATGATACAACTCTGTGATTGGTTATGGCTGAATTAGGGTATACTAGACCTCTGCAGTTCATGTGTAAAGACGCCTTCAATTGAATGGAGGGGGAAAAAGAGATTGGAAATTGCTTGAATGTGATAGGGTCTGATCACAAACTAAATCTCAGCACTCATATCTGATCTGAAAAGCTACAGTATCTAATGAGTCAAATGTTCTTCCTTCACTCGCTGTTGATGTATGCCTATATGTACTGGTCTGCAAGTATTACCCAATCTGAATACACAGTTTTGCCCTTGGGAAAGGAATACCAACACAAATGTAGAACAAAGCAATCCAAAGGAACTGATATGATCCAAGCCAACAGTTGGATGTGTGTACAAATACTTCTGCTGCACTCAATTCACCATGCTGATGGTGAGCAGGAAATGTACTAGTACATTATTCCCAAAAGGAGATGTTTTACAAATGTAATTATAGACACAGCACAACTTAAAATTGATTACTTATCTTACTGTGAGCCACAACCAGTGGTATTCAGCCAATACATGTAAACCATATATATTAACTGTTCCAGAATTTTATGACAGAGTTAAAATGCCTTCCATTGGCTTGTGTTTTTCCAGCTCACAGACGATTTCTGATCTCTGTGAGTTGCAGGAGACATAAAGTGAAGATATACCCTGTTTTAACTCAATGCTACCTTTTCCTCTGAGCAATGCTGCATTAAGCCAATTACATGCCTTATCACATGTGCAGCGTAGGACAAGGTCTAATGATACCTTCCCTTTGCTAAAGCAAAACTCAGGTCAAGCATAATGTGTAAAAGTTTGTCCTCTCTCTCTCTGTACATATGATATCTACAGCTACATTGATATTTACAAATAGGTATAGATATATACATCTTATTTAGTTAATCTTTAAAAGTGCATATCTACCCTGCCTTCTGACTTCAGACTAACATGACTAACTACTTCTCTCTAGTGAGTGAAAGCCACCTAAACCTGTTCTACGATAAAACACTGAGTTTACTCTACACAAATTAACTCACTTGAAATATTACTTCATCCTTGCCCTGAGGATTCCTTCTGAAATGATGAAAGCATTTACCCCTAACTAAAGCCTTGCTACATACACAATCAATCCCCAGTACAAGGAGATGCATTATGCATCTGACACAACAGAAGCTGTAAGGCATCCCCTATTTTCAAGGTACATGAGTATCTTGCATCATATCACAGACCTGCCAGCCTATTCCAGCTAATAGCTTCAACATTCAATAAAGTTACACCTTCACAGAGAGAATGACTCTCGGAATGCTAGCAGATGCATTCTGGAATTGAAGTCATTGGAAGCAACACAACAAAAACAATGGAACGTTTATATTTTATGTCTTTTTTATGGCACCACCCTCAACAAATGACAGTTATGGCCAGCTCCAAGAAGCATTTGGTTACTGACTTATTTTTCTTCACATTTTGTGCATGTAGTTTATTTTTAACATAATTTTCTAAGTTTCAAAAAGGCATGAATTGCATATATTTTGTCATGAGGAAGCACACTGGTTCTTCATAGGTGTCTCCAGCAGGGTTGGGGTTCTTAGGGCAAAAATTGTCATTTCTCTCTGTGCCTATCTGGCCACAGAAAGTGGTCTATAGCTATTACCAAACATGAGTGTATGGCTGCAGACCCATCTGGTGAAAATCTGAATCCTCACTGCATGAGGGATCAAATGAAGACTTCTGTCTGGGCTGCCTGCCAGCCTGTCTCTGTTTTCAGAATGGGAGGGGAGGAAATTCAGTTGGGGGGGGGGGGTTGGCCCCAGTACACCCACCCCACTTCCAACATGGGCTGGGGACCTGTAAGAATGAGCTCTCTTTGCTTCCTTTCCCGCACCCATTGTGAAAACTTTGCAGCCTCACAGGTAGGAGCGACCTTTGCTAAGGGAAATTGGCTGTAAGCTGGTAACCAGCAGCTAAATTCAACTGCCCCCTGGAACCCACAGTGAACTTGTACTTGATCAAGAGACCATTATAATTCAGAGCACTTCCTGCAAAGTGTTCTTAGGTAACAGTGGGGAGCTACGCTTCTGTCTGCACCCTTTTCCACTTACAGTAGTACAAGACTACTGTTTTCTATGTAGACAAGATACTAGAGGAAGATAGAAGCAATACCCTTCCACATTGGGTTTCTAGAAACAAAGAAATGTTTGAGTGCAAGAAAAAAAGCTTTGGCTCCATTTTCTATGCGATGCCTTCAAGTTACAAACTAAAACTTTCACAAATGGGCACAGGAGTCCCAGATTGAGGCAAATGAGGGCTGCTTTGCAAAAGCGCTGAGCAGCCTCAGGTTCAGCTGCTATAAATTGCAAAGGGCTCTGAAAAAAATCTGATCTGTAGCTTCTCAAACTAAGCATAAGTATATTGAATTGCTACCTGTTCAATAATCCATTAAGTGTACTGAATGAAGCAGGGCTCCTGTGAAAAATCACAGGATATAAGCATGTAAAGACTGTATCCTAATTCATATGTGTTGGTTGGGGATGGGGATGTATTTCCTAATTTCCAAGTGCTTGATTTTTGCAACTGTAACATTCTTTGATGTAACTTTTTTTTAACGCAACTTGCCGTATGTGCATAGGTAGATATACATTTATTTATTAAGCATATTTTGATTGTATGTGCATAACAATGTACTAAGAAAAAGCAGTGGAGTGACTAAAAAGGGTACTGGGGACATAGGTTCAGTTCTAAGGGGTGTTGTTTCCTCTTCCCCATAACAGCTGTTGTATATATTTGCACTGTAAACTTTCTTAAGCAGAAACTCATGCATTGTGCAAACGCACAGTAAGAAAATCTGGTTGGTTCCTGGTCTCTTGGGATTGCTAGCTGCTTCTATACTATAATACAGACCTAATTATTAGTAGTGACAAATAATACTGATCATTCTATATAGGAATGAAACTCTGTTATGTAGCTGAAAGGTTCTGAGATGCTGGCAAACTGATTTTTCTTCAAGATTTTACAAGCAAATGGTAAGTTGTATGATATTAACTCTTTTTTAAAAAGCTACTGCAAGGTGGATGGCCATTTGTACCAGGAGGTTTTCCTGCCCTAGCCAATAACACAGATGCATATGGTAGACCATTAGAGCAAAATGAGTTGGCTGCTGAACTTCACTGTTGGATGCTTCCACCTGCTGTGTGCCATGCAACAGCAATAGAAATTGGCTATTTATCAGAAACATCTGCCACTGATCACTTCATTCACACAGAACTGCCTTTATACAAGGCAGAAAGGCAGACTGTGGGAGACAGGCATAAAACTAAAATGAAACCTCCAATGTGCTGACTGCTAGGGCACTCAGCACTTCATACATCTGGCTGAACATGCAGGTGATTTTCTGTAGGTAAGTAACCTGTGACAGAGTATGTCCATGTTACATGGTAAATTTGCCTGAATGGACCTCTGTGCTGTTGTCACTTGACTGTTTTCTAGTACCTGAGGGAACTTATCTAAAAGTAGCCCAGATATCTCCATGCTACACTGCAGTCATTTAACCCACAGAAGTATTAAATTGACTATGAGCCATAGCAAGACTGTAAAGATCTAACAGTAAAATGTAGGAGCTTTTTCTGCTGCAATAAATATTTTTAAAAACCCTCTAAGAATTGTTGTTAATTTAAATAAAACGTAAATTATTTTGTTAGTATTTATAACCTACTTGAAAAATATATATATCTAATGATTTGAGGAACCAAAATAACACTTATATTTTACCATGATTTGATTATATTCAATCACTAAATTGACAAATTAATAACATATCCTAGATTCTTCATTCGACAAATACATTGATCTCATCAATGTACATCTTTTATAGGACCAAAAGTATAGTTGGGCTAGAATAAGACAAGTTTTTGAATGCAAGACTGTTTCTATCCCAACTATACAGTTGGTCTAAATAAATATCACCCTAAAAAAAGTCCTTAGCTTTTGCATAATTCCTGGATCATCAGAGCTACCACATCACTCTAATACTACCATCAACATACATGACACAATACTCCTTGCTAATCTTCCCTTTTTATGCTGCTTAATGTTATTAAAAAGTAAAAGGCCTTATTCTTAAAATTCATACACAGTAAATTAAACATATCTCTTGTAATGGTAGTATACTTTTTTAGTATAGCAGTAGTTTATTGCTTTATTTATTTGTAGCTCTGTCATTCACAAGTAATATAGTCACTGTAATTTAGAGACATAAAACATCCTCTCTAGCCATCAATCCTGTGTTCCCTCTTGTTTATGACATGTTACTCTAGTGACACCATATCTATGTTTCAGAAAGCATTTTTGTTCTCAGTCTCTCTTTTCAAATTATATTTTTATTAAAACACCTTTACCCTTTGGACATGATTATTCTGCATATGGAGATTATTTATGCAAATGGAATAAAATACTGATGAACTATTTTTGAAACAGGTTTTTTTGGGGGGGGGTTGTGTGCTCTTAACTCAGAACCAGCTTAATAAAATGTAATTTTTTTTTCCCACCTATCTATCTAGACAAGTGGATTTGGCATCTGCTACATCACTCATCTTGTCTGATGTATTTTGTATTAATGCAACTATTAAAGACTTATTTGGAATGTGGGTTCAAACTGCTGAATATTGGTTAGGGCAAATGAAAAAAATAGTTTTTAACATTTTATGAATGTCTCTTTATCTGAGAAGCCCATTGAAATCACCTTTAGTGTTTTCTGTGTTAATAATTACATCCCCCTCTGGTGGCTGGCACTCAGAAAGAATGAAGCACCTACCACTAGTATAGCTATAGATACTACAGAATAAGTTTCCTTTAGTTGAATTGATGGACACCTGTGTTTTTTGAAATAAAGGATTGAGGATTCTAGTTTCTAGTTCTCTGGTGTGTTTGTGATGAAGCAAATACGTTTATCTGTTATATCCAGCGCAGTGCATTCAGTTTAATATGCTGTGTTTATCTGATTCTCATGTACACTCTGCACACTGCAAAGAGACCGTAAAATAAGAACAAATTATATTTATATTCTCATTAACACCCTTTGCATTGCTAAGTTGCTATAAAATGGCCTAAGTGTAAATGAGAATACTGGCCAGTAGAGCTGTGCAAAACAGTGCTGTTTCATTTTGACTTCCTTTTCACCATTTCAAAGGGACAGTGTTCGTTTCGCTGTTTTCTCAAAACTGTTTCACTATTTTAACACATTTCAACATTTCAGCTGTAGGCTATAATGGGGAATCATGAAAATGCCTATAACTTTATCATTTCTTTCTTAATTTGAATGAAAACAGCAGAGATGGTAGCCCCTTTTGAGGTCAGAAAGTCTGTCGAGTTTCAAGGAGACTTAGGTGCAGTTTCTCAGAACCTCCTGCACCTAACTGTTCAGAGCAAAACTCATGTCACGTGTAAGTGTGAAGGCATGGGGGGCGGGGTGAAAACAGCAGGCATGGTAGCCCCTGCTGAGGCCACAAAACCTGCCAAGATTGAAGGAGATATGTGCAGGGGTTTCTGGGAAACTGCACCTCAAGCTGCTGACAAGCAAAACTTGTGATGTGTGACTTTAGGGTGTGTTAAACCACACCCTCACTGGTGCTGGGGCCTCCATGTGTTTCCCAATGAAGCCTCCTCCTCCTCCCCTACAGCCTCATCCAGTCCCCCACTTTAACTAACAACAGGTAAGTAAGCAGCATAGTAGCACTAGCATCTCATGCAATCCAAAACTGTCACAGAGCCTTTATTTTTTTTCCTGCAGGAGCTTCTTCTCCAGCACCTGCCAGAGAACTTTCCCTGCCAGCCCCAGCTCTGGGGCTTAGATATGTCCAGAGCTCTGCCTCCTTCCAGTCAACTGACCAGGGACAGGTGCTAGGTGTTAAAGTAACAATATTGGATCTTGAGGAGCACTGGATTTTCAGCTGAATAAAAAGGCTATAGCCTGTGACCTATCAAAAGATGCTGGCCACAAGGCAGAATAATATATTAAAAGTAATATTGCAAGATGCTTAGCTTAGGCAAGCAGATTTTGAATGCTTATGCTAAGCCAGCAATTTGCTTATGCTAAGTAACCATCTTAACTGTGTCGACCATATTCAAGTGCGTCTGTGGAAGTTTGCATGCTGTGAATAAGGTGAAGTCTTAGGAATTTGGAAGATAGTACAACTTGGACTGAAAAACAGACTGGATTGTGAAAGACAACATGTAAGATAACAGGATCTGATTGAACATATGCAAAAGGGTGAATGATGATTGGTGAAGAAGTTTCCAGTTTTTTTGGTCAAAGTCTGCCCTTTGACTGAAGAAGTAAGTGCATGGCCTTAGACATGCACTCATAGCAAAAAGACAGGTAAATGAATGAAATGCATAGGCAATTCCATGCTAATGAAGTAAACAGTAAACAGAGGCGGAGCTTGAAAGGGGAGGAAATATGGGTGGAACAAAGGAGGAGAAGAGTGGAATAAATGTTAATGAGCATGAACCAAAGGGTATAAAAAGTGGAAACTATTGTTCAGGGATGCTCCCCTGGTTCAGGGGCTGCATCTGTGAGGGAACTTGCCTGAAGCTGTCTCCATTCTGAATAAACCTGTTGCAAGCAATGTGTGGTGGTGTTTGCTCCCTGCTTGCTCTGGCTAATGAGTAACAGGATCCATGAGCAATTGGAATGTCATCTACCTAGTCACTGGGCACTGTATGGAACTGGGGTATAGGTTGTAGCTGTGTTGGTCTAATGACATGGCACTGGCAGACAAGGTTCCTTGGGTCAATCTGATATCTTTTAGTAGACCAACTGGATAGTTGGATAAATATATCTTAGCAAAGTTTTGGGTCAAAAACCCTTTGTCAGGCTGAGGAAGCACCAGCAGTTGCTGTGTGCGCTTTTCCTGGATGGAAGGAATAGTAAAGAAGCCAGAGGCTGGCATACAATGCAGGCAAGAAAGCCAATCAGTGAAAATGGAAATGGAGGCATCAAGGGGTGAGGGAATGTAGCAGATAAAAGTGGAGAGGTACCTGGGGAGTTAGATGTCCAGCAAGTTGTAGTGTGCCAGAATTCCAATATCTATATAGGCTTGTCTGTTAAAAGTGGTTTCTAAATTCAGACAAGAACTGAACCTTGCTAACTTCATCACCAGAAGCCAACTTCCTATAGCCTGAAACACAGCAAAAGAATCCAAACCATGCCATGACAAGATGTGTAAAACCTGCCAACAATATCTCCAGTATGGAGATATTTTCACATTACAATATGTATCTCCATCAGGGTGCCAAGTGCCCTGATGCAAAATATGTAGGAGACACAAAGCAACAACAACTGCTCACCAAAACGAGCACACACCAAAAATCTATCAAAGATAAGAACACCCAACTACCTGTCTTCAGTCTCTCAGGCATGATTCTCAGAAAGAATTTACAATCAAGGACAACAAAAAGTCCTTTTTCAGATACGTGGGGAGCCGGAGGAAAAGCAAGGGCAATGTTGGACCCCTGCTAAACCAGATGGGGCAACTGACAACTGACGCCCAGGAAAAAGCCAATCTATTAAATAGGTACTTTGCGTCAGTCTTTCATCAGTCACAAGGGATGCCCATGCCTGCAATGGGACAGGGAAATCTGGGTGAGGGGAATCCCCTACCCTCCATCAATGCTGACCTCATGAAGGAACACCTTGAGAAGCTGGATACCTTCAAGTCAGCTGGCCCTGACAACCTGCACCCCAGGGTACTCAAGGAGCTGGTGAGCGTCATAGCCCAGCCCCTGGCATGGATCTTTGAAAACTCCTGGCGCTCTGGTGTAGTGCCCGAAGACTGGAAGAAGGCCAATGTGGTGCCGATCTTCAAGAAAGGGAGGAGAGTGGATCCGGCTAACTACAGGCCCATTAGCCTGACTTCTATCCTGGGGAAGATCTTAGAAAAGTTTATTAAGGAGGCCATCCTTGAGGGACTGGCCCAGGCTAACATTCTAAGGGACAGCCAGCATGGGTTTGTTGTGGGTAGGTCTTGTTTGGCCAATCTCATTTCCTTCTATGACCAGGTGACCTATCACCTGGAAAAGGGAGAAGAGATTGATGTCATATATCTTGACTTCAAAAAAGCTTTTGATCTGGTATCCCATGATCACCTCTTGGCCAAACTGGCCAGTTGTGGCTTTGGCTCCACCACGATCCGATGGCTGGGAAATTGGCTTCGTGGTCGGACCCAGAGGGTTGTGATTGATGGCAGTCACTCATCATGGTGCCCTGTGACCAGTGGGGTCCCTCAAGGCTCTGTCCTGGGACCCATGCTGTTCAACATCTTCATTAACGATGTGGACATTGGAGTCAGGAGTGGACTGTCCAAGTTCGCCGATGACACCAAACTTTGGGGCAAAGCATCCACGCCAGAAGATAGGCGGGTGATCCAGGCTGACCTGGACAAGCTCAGCAAATGGGCAGACGAGAACCTCATGGTGTTTAACACCGAAAAATGCAAGGTTCTCCACCTTGGGAGGAAAAACCTGCAGCACCCTTATAGGCTCGGAAGTGCTATGTTGGCTAGCACTACAGAAGAAAGAGACTTGGGGGTCATCATTGACCACAAGATGAACATGAGCCTCCAATGTGATGCTGCAGCTAGTAAAGCGACCAAAATGCTGGCGTGCATCCATAGATGCTGCTCGAGCAAATCCCGGGACGTCATTCTCCCCTTGTACTCGGCCTTGGTGAGGCCGCAGCTGGAGTACTGCGTCCAGTTTTGGGCTCCACAATTCAAAAAGCGTGCGGAGAAGCTTGAGAGAGTCCAGAGGAGAGCCACGCGCATGATCAGAGATCAGGAAAACAGATCTTACGATGACAGGCTGAGAGCCATGGGACTCTTTAGCCTGGAAAAGCGCAGGCTCAGGGGTGATCTGATGGCCACCTACAAGTTTATCAGGGGTGACCACCAGGATCTGGGGGAACATCTGTTCACCAGAGCGCCCCATGGGATGACGAGGTCGAACGGTCACAAACTCCTGCAAGACCGTTTCAGGCTGGACATAAGGAAGAATTTCTTTACTTTCCGAGCCCCCAAGGTCTGGAACAGTCTGCCAGCGGAGGTGGTTCAAGCACCTACACTGAACACCTTCAAGAGTAAATTGGATGCTTAACTTGCTGGGATCCTATGACCCCAGCTGACTTCCTACCCTTTGGGCAGGGGGCTGGACTCGATGATCTCCCGAGGTCCCTTCCAGCCCTAATGTCTATGAAATCTATGAAATCTGTCTGAGCAAGGCCATCTCACAGATGGCCTTCTGTTGTTCCACCAGCCTCTAGAGCATCAGGTATGTAGAGTTCCACCAAGTCTTCACATCCTGCATGATTTTGTGCTGTGGGATGTTCAGCTCTGTTTGTTTGTCATGTAGCATCTTGCCTCCCACCCTTGATAACCCAGCAAAAGTAGCCTGCCATCTTCCTACATTTGGAAATGACCTTGCCAGTGGTGCTGGTGCCATCACTGTCAGGCCTGTCCCCCTCCAAGGTGTCCCTGACAATGAGGTGGAACTTGTGTGCCACACAACAGATGCCAACAAAGTGTGCCACCTGCCTTGACTATATTGTCCCCATTGTGGGTGACCATGAACCCATGGTTGAGCTCACCCTGCCCAATGAGCCACCCCTGCACCAAATAGTTCATGGCCCCCATGATCTTGGTTGCTGTGTGGGACTTGTTCATCACCTTGGCTTGAAGGAGAGCCCACCAATGGCCTGACTGGTTGCACTAGTGCCCTGTGAGGGAGAGGTAGGCATTATCTCTACCCTGGCTCCTCCAGATGTCTGAGGTAAAGTATAAGGCCACCTACAGACCTGCCTTGTGCAGGTCTTCCCTCAAGTACTCTCTGCATGACTCATACAGGGAAGACGCCACCGTCCTGCTGAAGGTAGTGCCTGCGGGTACCTGGTAGGATGGAGCCATGAGCCGCCTGAACCATGGCCACACTACTAAGGAGAAGGTTCCATCTATCCACAGCCAGCATCTCCCCAATGCTCTGGGTGACCTCGCTCACCTTGGAAACATATCCCACTGTATGCCCACCATTCCCTCACTGGTCCAGGGTGACCTGCCTCTACTTTGCGGGGACGGGAGCTTTTGAGCAAGAGGGAGACTTATCTTTGGGCATGCTCCCACTGGTGCCAGGATGAGGAGGAGCAAGGGCAAAGGGGTGGTGCCTGCAGAGATATGTTAGCATCCCCATGGTGCTCATGTGTTTTGTTTCCTTGCACCAGTTGATTTTGGCTCAGTAGTGCAGGCAGATAGCATATGTGGGATCATCTTACCAGATCAAAATGATCCCAGAGCACACTACCCCCTCACTTCTGGGGTGTGGATGCATGTGTGGATGCTGCCATCTCCTCCTCCTTGTCCCGGAGTGGGGATGAGCCAGGCCCCGGTGTCACGGTTGGTCGGAGTGGCAGATCGGATATGATACAGGCGGGATTACTGGCGTGGAGATCTGAGGCACGGAAGCATATGGTTTCAAAATATAGATGATTTATTAGACTTACGCTTTGAGGCATTGGTAGTGATGCTTTCTTCAGTTACATTTAAACAAATGCAAACAACAAACAACGGAGGGGTCTGTTGGCCCACAGGGTTCTCAAGTGAGCCCTTGCTTTCTAGCCAGAGCTAGGTGCTGCTGCCCAATTTGATAGTCCCAGGGCTGGTCAACAGCTCATGTAAGGGTAAGCAAACAAACAGAACTGTAACACGTTGTGACGCCAGTCCAGTGGTGGACAACGAATGGTCGTAGATGAAGCCAAGGTCGAGAGCCGGGATATGATGCAGCGGGGATACAGTTGAGGTGAGTAGGGAAGAGCCAGATCGGAGTCAGCAAACGAAGCCAAAGTCAGTCAAAAAACCAGGTAAGTCAAAAACGGGAATTAAAGTTTAAACCACAAAAATCAAAGTCAAATTTAAAGCCAAATAACATTCAGTAACCGAGGAATCAATATGAGAGAAATGAAATCGATGAGGTTAATCGCTGTGTGAAGCTATGAGAAGAACCGGGGGTTTGAATCCCAAACTGTCTTTGCCTCTCAGTCCCTGCTAAAAGCAGCCTCTGTTAGCAGATTGAGCAGCTCTCTCTCACCACACTCACACCAACGACGCCCATACAACCCACGCCTCCAATGCCCACACACAGTTTGGGGCCTTACTAGCTTTTAAAGCAACCCCTTGGCCAATCAGGGTGCTTGGTGATCAGAATTTTCTGGCACAATTACGTCATGCTCTTGTTAACTGAGCATGCGTCTGATCAAGCTCTGTGCGGAAACCAGGCATGCGCAGGGCTGAAAAGTAGGTCACCAGTGATTGACAGCTCCTGGGGTCGCCCAGGGGGCACATACTGGGCACACAGTGGAATTTTCCATGAGCCTGGGTTCTCTGCGCATGATCACAACTTAACTCATGTGTTGCCAGCACCTTTCAAAATTTTTACTTGGACACTCCTCAGCAGGTAGAGGCACAGCAACAGGAGGAGCAGATTCAGCTGAGCCACTTGGATAGCAATCACTATATAGTTGCTGTAGTAAAATGTTACCTTGCCTCTTTTAGTAGTGCCTTCTCCTTTTTCCTCCCCACTTACTTCCCTATGCTTTGTATTTTAATTGCTACTTTCTGCTTAGAAGATCTGTTTCCTGAAGTCCTTTCATAGCATCTGATGAAGCAAGCCACTGTTTACAAAGGTTTAGGCATCTCTATTTTAGTCTACAAGGTGCAAATGCCTTCAGCTGCTTAGGTTGGGGTGGGCAAATATAGCCCGTGGACCAGATCTGGCCCACCAAGCCATTCTATCCAGCCTGCAGGATCCCTAAAAAATTTAGAAAATTAATATTTATCTGCCCTGGCTGCCTGTTAAAGATGGCAGGAGTTAGGGGCAGTAGGACCCAGGGGGAGCTGCTGGCAGAACTAAACAGCTGGAGCAGCAAGTCTGGCCTTCCTCCCTCCCCAACCTGAGGCCCAGCTGGAAGCCTTTGCCTAGCAGGGGCTGCTGAAGGCTTCTGACTTGGAGCTGTTCCTGCCTCCCCATGCCGTGGGAAATACAGATTAGGAGGACAGAGGGAGAGAGGTGGGTTTTTCTGGCTCAGGGATGGCTTCTGGGACAAGGGGAGGGACTTCTAGTGGCAAAGGTCAGGGGTTAGGGGGTGTGACTTCTGGTCCCAAGATGGCAACCAGGGAGCGGGGCACCTGTCAAGGCACGGGGCTTCCCATGCAGCCCTTGATAGCTTGCTAAAACTCAGTAAGCAGCCCTCTACCTGAAATAATTGCCTACCCCAAACCCCTATCAGCCAATCTGGGCTCCCAGCTGTGGGGACACATCCTGAGGCTGGAAGCCTTTAACTGTAGCTTTGCGGCTTGGAAACCACAGATCTAAGGCAACTGAGAGTTTTTTCAGAATGAATACAGAAGGTTATGAGTAGGATCATTATTTGGTGTAAGTCACCATTTGCACCAGCTAGTCCTACCTGCATAGAATACTTTACTTTACTTTAGAGCTTCAAATACTCATAACTGTCACAAACCTACAAGGTGTGGGGGAAAGGTTGTAGGATGTCATGCATGTTTTCTTGAGTGTGTTTTTACTGATATGGCACGTGTAGTCTTTACACATAGATAGTGTCAAACTGTATTTACTGTTGTCATCCTTGTGTTTATATGAAACATGGTGTTTAATATAAATGTATTTCTTATACACGCCAGGATTGCATAATGAATTCCATACCTTTGAGAGGCTCAAAGCCTAAACTGATGAGGCTAGCATCTGACATGAGGCCTGTTTACTCAACAGGCCTTTCCAGACTATGATGAATTTACATTTCAAAGGAAGAGACCCATAAGAATACCTCCTGGAAGGATACTTCTACCAGTGAGAAAATTAAGGAAGAGACAATATCTCTAGGATATTGGGTTAGTAATCTTCCTGTCTGCAAGGATGCAAGTATTCTCCTGGTGAGAACTGGATCATTAAAGACATTTAGTTTGAGAAACATGCACTTTGGGAGGGCAGGGAGTCATATGTATAATTTAGGCACCCATCCAAGGGTGATGCATGTAAATGGCTAGATAAGAAACCATACTTAGTATTACCAGTAGAGCAAGTCTTGATTCTTTAGTTTGTTCCTGGGCATAGGCAATGGCTTTAGAACCTCAACCCATGGGAGAACTTGCAGGAAGTCCTGGCAGGAAGGTCAGAGATAGAAGCTGCTTTCTAACCCATTGAGCTGCGTAGGAGCTTCAGCCTTAGGTTGAGGATACAGGGTAAGGTCAGATTGTTGTTCTGATATTTCCTTTTGTTTGTTTGTTCTTATTTCTCTGTCTCCATCTCAAAATATGGTTACTGATCTCTTATGTTTGCTGTTGTTTTTTAAAACAAATCTTTTCGCTATCTTACTTATTGTCAGGGTAAGTGTGATTTCAGTGTATTTGACTCTAACAGTAGACCTATCCTCCAGGAGAAGGAAGGCATTTTTTTTCTGAGTGAACAGCTGGATAATGGTGTGTTTGTCTGTTTTTTAATGTATTTTTTTCCAGATGGCAAAATCCCCCTGCTGAGAGCTGGCCAGAGCTGGGTGAGATGAGTAAGGCTGATGTGCCATAGTAATGTTATCTGACTGCGTTCATGGCAAGATGCAGGTGCACTCATGCAACCCTAATCATAAATTCTTTAGATAAGTGACAGATATTCCTCTGTCTGAGGTGTATCCATTAGAATTGTCTGGGAATTTTTTGACAAAACTGTTTTAGAAGGAAGTGTTTGGTTTATAGATAGTCCAGGTTGGACTCTGATGAGAAATTACAAAGGAACCAACTTAGAATCTTAGGTCACTCACTTAGAATGAAGGACACTGAGATTCAAATCTTTTTTCTGCTTGAATTGGAGCAAGGACTTGATAATCAAGGACTCTAGGTCTTTCTCATCCTAGGGTAATGCTGTAGCCACTATGGTGCAGAGACTAGAACAACATCTTGGGGTATTTCAGACTGGAAATCTGTCTCTGTTAGATTTAAGGTGGTAATTGCAATACAGCTCTGAAACTTGCCTCTCTTGTGTGACATTTCAATTAACACTCTTTGCTCTATAAAATCCCTTTCCCTCTTTAAAAACTTAATTTTGTAACCTAAAGAAGAGTAATATACATCTGTTTTTGTAATCTGTTTTGTCTTTGAAAAATGCCAGTGGTCATGTAAATCTATGATAATAGATTGTATGTGGCCTTGTCTCTTCTGACTTGCACATTATTAGCATTGGAATGATGCAATCAATTCCTTATTTTCCTGCAAATCTCCACGAGCTGCTTAATGTTCTTGTAACTTTCATATTGCATTAGAGATAAAGACAGGAATTGCATTGCGTGGTGTGGGACATGAACTATATTTTCCAGTTTATGATGTGTGGAAAGGGAAGTAAAATGGATCTGCTGCTTTGGGCATCAAGAAGATCAGCCACTTGCACCCACGGGTGATCACACTCACAAAATCATGCACAGGTGTCAAGTGGGCTCAGATTTACAGATTTCTCATCATACATAGGTGACATCACTTTCTGGAGGCAGCATGGATTTTCCCTGTGTTTTGATGCAATGGCTGCTTTCCATGCTTTCAGAAATCTCAATACCCCATTATGCTATGGACAGATTTCAAGGATTTTTTTTTTCTGAGTAAACTCCATATTTAGCTGTAGCCTAGGTAGCAAATCTAAATAATTTCCTTTAAAAAGATATATTTCTATGTGCATTTTGTTTTAAACAGGGTTGCACTGACATTCTAGACTAATTGCTGTATGGATCTTCCATTTAGAGGGAAAAAAAAGGATTTTAAATTAAATATCTTTAGATCTATGAGAGGTTTCTTTAGTAGTTTTATGGTTCACTTTTTAAAACATTCAGAATGTTATAAGAATTGTAACTGCTATTGTAACTGCTCTAAGAATTGTAGCCTTTCACCAAAAATATGGTGCAGCTACAGGTAAACAAAATGGCTTTGCCTAATGTCAATGCCCACTCAAATATTTTGAGACTAAGCAACAAACAGTTGTGCTGGTATCAGCAATTAACAAACAGCACCTGCCCTTCAAGCAGCTCTACCTTCCTAACTTCATCACTGACCCATTGTCCAGAAACCAACCTTTTTCTTCTGGTTCAGGCTCATCTGGCTGCAGTTTCCAGAGCTTGGCCTTTATTCAACAGTGGGATAAAGTTAATGGCTCTTCCAATGATTCCAGTTTTCCAATTCGTGCAAGGGTCTTTGGAGGTGAGCAGTCAGCTGGTTGATATGGGAAACTGGGAGCACTGCTGTTTTGGCCTCTCCTAAAAACCAAAATTACAAGGTAGGGACATTCCCTCTTTTACCAGGCATTTCTGGTTAAAACACATTTTATCTGTTTTTTTGATAACCAAAAAATATAGGTATGCTTCTCCTGGTATATTTATAATTGATATATGCTTTCATGCAGTTTGGCTCAGTGATTTCTCACTGCGATTCAATCGCTTGGCTTCTAGAGTCTGCAGAAATCAGATGTTTATGCTTGCTTCATCATGCTTCTCCTGTAATGAACTTTGACTGTCAAGACTTGTTACAACTTCTGATCATTTTCCTAAATAAGTAATTATATTTGATATATCTTAAAATAATAATCCTTAAAAATCCTTAAAATATTAGTATATGTATAGAACATCAAGTGTTGTAAACCAGCACAGCTCTTCTGACTTCAGTGGAGAAATGCCAATTTATATAAGATAGGCATGGGGTCTATGGGTATTTGTACATGACACAGGGGTTTAATTTTGCCTAAATTGAAGTGGTGTTTCTTTAAAAACACCATTTCAATTTAGAGCGAAGTAAACCCCCATGTTGTGTACACCCATGTCAGAGCCCAATCCTTACCTGCCTCTCCAGTGGCGGGGAGAGGACAGTGAGCTGCTGGTGGGCAGAGTGGTCCCTGAGCTGTGGGGGGGGGGGCATAAGTGGCTGGTGCTTCCCTCCGCAGCAGCAGTGGCCTCTCTCCAGGTGGCACCCACCCGCAGGCACCCAGCTTGGGTGGCCCCAGGGACACTGCATAGTTTTATGGTTGATAAGGTTGGAAGGGACATGAGCAGATCATCAAGTCTGACACCCTGCCATGAGCAGGAAAGAATGCTGTGGGCAAACGTCCCTGGCAAGGTGTCTGTCTAGCCTTCTTTGAAGACGCCCAGGGTAGGAGCAAGCACCACTTCCCTTGAAAATTGGTTCCAGATCCTAGCCATCCTGACTGTGAAGTAGTGCTTCCTAATGTCTACCCTGAACCTACTCTCAATCAATTTATGGCCATTATTCCTTGTTACTTCTGGTAGTGCTTGGGGGAACAAGGTTTCTCCCATTCCCTGCTGGTCCCCCTTGGTAAATTTATAGACTGCCACCAGATCCTCTCTCAGCCTTCTCTTGTGGAGGCTGAACACATTCAGGTCCCATAGCCCCCCCTTATAGGGTCTGCCCTGCCCCCTGATTATGCAAGTGGCCCTCTTCTGGACCTTCTTCATGCTGTCCACATCTCTCCTGAAGTGCAGCACCCAGAACTGGACACAGTACTCCAATTGCAGCCTGACCAATGTTGCATAAAGGGGGAGGATCACCTCCTTGGACCTGCTCGTGATGCATCTGTGGATGCATGACAAGGTGCGGTTGGCCGTACTGACCACGTTCTCACATTGGTGTCCCATGTTCATCTTGGAATCAATAATGACTCCAAGATCCTTTTCTGCCTCCGTGCTGATGAGCAGGGAGATCCTCAGCCTGTAGGTATGCTGCTGGTTCTTCCTCCCCAGGTGCAGTACCTTGCACTTGTCAGTATTGAAACCCATTCTATTCTCATCTGCCCACCCTTTTAACCTGTCGAGATCTAATTGTAGCCTGTCTCTCCCTTCTAACATGCCCACTTCTTCCTACATCTTAGTGTCATCCATGAACTTGAACAAGGTGCTTTTCACCTGCTCATCCAAGTCGCTGATGAAGATGGTGAACAGTACAGGCCCAAGAACTAGGCTCCAGGGAACCCCACTGCCCACATCCCTCCAGGTTGAAAATGACCCATCCACCACCACTCTCTGGGTGTGGCCTTCCAGCCAATTTGCGACCCATCTGACTGTGTAGGCATCGATGCCACAGTTGCCTAATTTTGTGATGTGAATGGGGTGAGAGATAGTGTTAAAGGTCTTCCTAAAGTCCAGAAAGATTATGTCTACTGTGACACCTGAGTCCAAGGGTTTTGTGACTGGGTCGTAGAAGGCCACCAGGTTGGTCTGATAGGACCTGTCCCTAAAGAACCCATGTTGGTTGCCCCTAAGCATAATCTCCCTTGCTGGTTCCTCGCAGATGTGTTTTTGGATAATTTTTTCAAAGAGCTTCCCTAGGACTGAGGTAAGAATAACGGGCTTATAGTTCCCTGGGTCCTCCTTCCTCCCTTTTTTTGAAAATGGGGTCTGCATTGGCCCTTTTCCAATCCTCTGGCACCTTGCCAGAGCACCATGAGTGCTCATAGAGCTGTGCCAGAGGTCCTGCAATGGTCTCTGCCAATTCCCTTACCACACTTGGGTGGAGATCTTCTGGACCTGCTGATCTGAAGATGTCCAGTCCCACCAGAAGTTCCCTGACTTCTCTCACACTGGGCCCAGCTGTGCCTCTCCTAACTTCATCCAGGATCCCGTGCCTCCCTGACTAATCTCCTTAACTCATTACAATCAGCCATCCTGAAGTCAAGGACTGCTGCCTTGCTGCACTGGATGGTGAATTCCAGTAGGCAATGATCACTACCACCCAGATGGTCGAGAACTTGCAGTCCCCTCACCAGGTCATCACCTGTGGCCAGGACCAGGTCCAGCAAGGCATTTCCCTTGGCGTGGGAACCATGTACCTCCTGGGTTAGGTGGAGGTCCTGTATCTCAGCTAGGAACCTATGTGAACAGTCAGACCTGGCTGACTGCTCCTCCCAGCAGATGTCCTGGTAGTTTAGGTCACCCTTGATGGCCGCATCCCTTGACTTAACTGCCTCTGCAAGCTGACCTGAGTATTCCCGGTCCAGCTATTCCCCCTGGTTGGGTGGTCTGTAGTAGACACCCTCTGTTAAGTCCCTTTCCCCCCGACTCTCTTGTATTCTAACCCAGAGCACTTCAGTCTGCCCCTCCTCTGACCCAGTGCTGTTTGTTGAGGACGTGTATTGCTCTTTGACATAGAGCTCCACACCCTCACCTTTCCTCCCTGTTCCTGCCTGTACAGTTTGTAGCCTTTGATGTTTACTGCCCAGTCATGGGTTGAATCCCACCACGTTTCAGTGAGCCCCGCTATTTCCACTTTTGTCTTAGCTAGCAGGAAGGTGAGTTCCTCCTCCTTGTTCCACATAGTATGTGCATTAGTGTAGAGGCATTTAAGGCCTCCTGTGGGTGTATGCACTGACCCCCTGATCCCAAGACTATTCAGATCCCTGCCACTTACCTGGGTACTTCTTGTGCTTGTCACCTGTCTTGGCTGGGAAGCATTGTCATTTCCCCATGTGGCCCCATCCCCTGGTGATGCTAGTTTAAAGCACACTGTATGAGATCAGCCAATGTGGAAGAAAAGACATGCTTGCCTTTAGGGGAGAGATGAAGCCAGTCCCACCCGAGCTTTCCCCCTGCACGAAAAAGTGGGTCATTGTCAAGGAACCCGAGGCCTGCCTGGTAGCATCAACTCCAAAGCTGCCAGTTGACCATTCCGATGCAGGCCTCATGGCCCTGACCATGTCTAATTATTGGGAAAATAGAGGTGAATACCACCTGTGCCCCTGTCTCCTTGAGCTTGGCTCCCAGGGCCTCTGCAAGTGCAGAGGAAAAAAACACCAGGCCCCTGCACTGCTCAGGCAGGCAGGTTCCGAAGGGGGCGGGGGTTAGGAAGGCTCACTGCTTTCGTGGGTTTTTCCCCCCTTCTACGGAGCTGTCTGCCCAAGCTGCTGCCCATCTGCCTGCACAGCCCCTGAGCCACACAGAGCCCTGTGCTTCCCTCCACAGCTGTAGGGTAGGAAACTAAAATTCCTCAAAGGTGTTTTACTTTGCAGCACCCCAAAGTCATTTTCTGCATCCCAAGGTCATTTAAGGATATTACACTGCAATACACTGCCGAATATGCAAACAGTCATGCCATTAAAGTGGTGCAAAAGCCGTTTAACCTGCTTTAAACCTGCTTTAAAGTGTCATCTACAAATGCCCTAGATGTAGCTTAAGAGCAGTATTTTGACAAAATATGATCTTTTTACACATGTGGTAGACTCTTTTGAACATCTCTTATGCAGGTATGGACTGCATGTGTTCTTTAATGGATTTGCATTGTGGGTTTTTATACTTATAGAAGTACGAATATATTAGTAGTACAAATGTATTTATTTGTGTATTTATTTACTTTTACTACCTGAAAACTCAGGCCAAAATCATTTTTTTTCTCCAGTTTATTTTAATATGAGAAAATAACCACCTGATGTGTATGTGTCATAAATCTCTCTTGATGCTGGAAAAGCAGAGGATATGAGTCTGCTCAAACCCCAACTTAAATGTCTTAGTTCTCTAGCTAAAGCTGTAGCAGCTCATGTTTTTAGCAGCAATCTTTCTCGGTTCAATCCTTGGCATGTTGGCCAGGATAATGACCATTTTAAAAGTACTCTAAGGGGTCACTTAAAGAAAACTTGTATCAATCATGGTTTTTCCAATTTTACACCCCAGTCAGTATGGGAAAGAACAAGCCTAAACTGTATTTGTGATTTCTGTTATTCAGGCATAAAAGAGAAATAAAGTGTGACGTGGAAAAAATAGAGTGAATGTAAGGCACCAGAAAGAGTTCAAGTGCTTTTTAAAGAAATATCCCAGAGAGTGAAAAGTGGAGGAGAGGGGGTAAAATAACATATATTGAGCTGTTTTTTTTCCCCCTCAAGGTATAGATTCATAGAAGGAGAGAGATTTATTTGTTGACAAAATATAATAAGTCTATTTCTAATGAATCGTAGATACAATCATAGAAAAGTAGAGCTGGAAGGGATTTTAGGAACTGGTTTAGTCTAACCCCCTGATTAATGCACAATCATCCCTACCTTAGCCATCCTATGCCTTTAGGTATGTCTAACCTATTCTTGAACAACCCTTTCATAAATACCAGGCACAGATGTGACAAAACGTTAAGAACGTGGGAATGAAGATGATGTCTATGTCATGAGGCTCCACGGCCAGGAATTAGTTTGTTAAAATACACTTGGAAGATTCAAGGAAGAGTACTGGTCCAAAGGAACATCCCTCCTCCCTCCACTCTTCACCCCTCCCACCCCCAATTCCATGAAAATCTGCCAATCTGATTGGGGGGTAAAATGCTTTCCTGATCCCAAATGTGGTGACCAATCTGACTTTGAACAGATGAACCTTTAACTAGGAACCATGAATGACGCATGCCCGCAGAGGCTGAAGGGGTATGGTGACTGCCCGCAGGTGGCAGCAGCGAGGCAGGGCAGTAGCAAGCAGTGACCGCCTGGATGTGCTGCCGGCAGCATCAGCGCCGCCCAATCTCAGGGGGTGCACCGCCAATCTCAGGGGATTCACATGCACCCCCTACATGTTGCCAATGCTAGGAACCTTTGGGCTCTTATAGTGCCAGTAGGAGTATCAGCACACCCCATTCAAACTCTCCACCTGTGGCTGCAGCCAACACTCAACACTTGTGAGGAGACTGAAGAAAAAATGACAAACCCCTCCCCTGATTTGCCTAGAGCCAATGGAGGGGGGGGGGATATTCCTTCCCCACTTCAGATGCCAACCCACAAAGCCCAGAAGCATGGGAAAATAAAATACCCTCCTCTCTGCATCATAACTTGGGAACTGCAAACACAATGCCACACATCACACGCTAATTTGACAGGCAAAACATCTTCTTCTCTTATTCTATCTTATCCGTAAATTTGTCCAGCTACTTTAATCTTTGTTCATACCCAAGCTAGATATAGAGCTCTACTTCACCTTCCTGCTGCTAAGCATAGTTCTCTTCAACTTCTACCTAGTTTGAGCAGCAAAGCTCTTGTCTTGGCCTCCAAACAGTGCATGCTTGTATGTGTTGAGGGAGGTAGAAAGGGTACTGTGATTGTGGTTTCTACTGCTACTCTTCAGAGTACACATTGGGCATTGCTACTTCTACATCATCCCTGACAGATGCCTATCAAACTTCTTGAAAACCTCTAATGAAAGAGATTCCATAACCCCACATGCACATTACTGACCATGACTTGTAGAGCTGTGGTGGTCCATACAGTTGGAGAACTATGACACTAGAGAATAATGACAATTCTATGATGAAATGTAAAGCAACTGAAAGATGCCATGCAACTTTTTTTCCAAGAGATTTTTAAATTCCTCATAGGCACTGAAGGAGTTTGAAAGATATGACGTTTAAAAAGATGATGACAAGATGTACTGCATGGTACTCATTTGGGCAAGAGGATGACCTTCTGAAAAACATTTTTGTGCTATATATGGCATTCTTTGAAAAGGCAAAATTTCTATTAGGTGATAGAACCCTTGACAGAGTAGATGAAGCCTTGCAACATTTTTAAAAATGTGACTTCTTAGCTTGGGCCAGGTCGTAGTGGGAGGTGAGGAACTGTAAAGAAGATGAGTCAACCTCATTGGCCTAACAGCATCATTACTTTGGATCAAACAAAAAGTTTGTTTTCTGAAGGAAAGGGTTTCTTAACACATTATCCACATCCAGATATCTCACTGTGCCAGGCAACCATAAAAATGACAACTTGTTTATCTTGGCTATATGAATGAATTTCTTAACTTGGTGTTTCAGAGAATTTTGAAAAGGAAAGAAAAAAATATTAATGAAATATTAAATGTAAGTGTATAAAATAACTATGTTGCATTTAAAAAAAATCTGTACAATATATTACACAGCTAGCTTTTTCAACATTGTGGCTTTACTGTGTCACTGGAAGAGTATTTAGCAGCTAGAGCTTGCTGATGAATCTGGCCCCTCTTTCTGCAATAAATGAGTTTTCTCCATGAATCATGCAAAATAGACTTTGTGCATCTGTTTCAACTAGGGTATATATTTAAAGATACCCTGATTTTTCCAAGAAAGTAATTGAACTTGACTGCTTTTGAGCAATAGTTCTAAATTTTTACCTGCTGTTTCATTTAGGAATAACCTATCTGCCTACTGCAAACCCCTCCCTATCACAGTAAAACAGCTGTGATACTTGCAGTCACCCTACAAGTGAAATGGCAGGCAGCCTCCACTGAGATGGTATTACCACTCTGTAAGCAGCTGCTAAGGGAACACAAAGGTGCAATGCACTCTATACATCTTTTCCCATAGGCCAAGGAATATTATCTGTATGATAGTCCCTGTTCCAGCTGGCATGAGGGCTGAGACTCCCGAGGGTGCTTCCATATTCAGGCATGTGTGTTGATAGCACTATTCATTAGGCCATTAGCAAAAGCAATAATTTCTTTTAGCAAATGGTAGGAAAAAATAAATCTGGCTGACACAACATCTGGTAGTGATTTAGAAAACCTCTACTTTTAAAAATGTATTAACATAAACAGTCTGTGATAAAGGAATGAGAGGATTTAAAGTGTTTCCTTAAGAAAGTGTACATATTTCACTCTGTGTTCATCCTGCTTTTCCTACTGGGAGTGAATTAAATTTCTCTGTGTGTGTGTGTAATATAAAATCGTGCCAGACTTGTCAAAAACTTTTGGACTGTCAATTTGACTTTATAGGAAAATAATTGTTTATAATATTGCTAAATAAGTTGTCTTCATTTAGCAAAGGTATCTACTCAATTTCTGTGGCTAAAGCAGAATATAAACTATGGGCTCTAGGGATGTATTGTCTGCTTCTTTTCATCTTCAGCAGCTGAATCTTGCCTCTGGTACTTGATTCACAACTCAAGGGAATCTAAAATGGTACTATAAAATAAAAGGTATCTATGCTGAGAATACAGTTGTAGATTATTGCACAGAATTGTTATGTTCTTTAGAGGATAGAATAGAATCTTTTTTTTTCCTTTGGTAATCCAAAAGTTAACTCACAGGACTTTTGGTGAACTTATTATAAAAGAATAAGTCACTTTTGAAAAGTTGATGTATGTATTGTGTTGTCTTCTTGTTCCTTCTAACTTTACACTTCTAAAGGGGCAAATCCTCAGATCATCATGAATAGATTGTCTAAGAGTAGGAAAATGCATATAGGATCATAGAAGCTGTCATACTTGATCAAACTTGTGATTCATCAGATATAGTATCCTGTCTTTGACAGTGGCTAGAAAAATATGATTCAACAAAAATTATAAGAACTTAAAGAAGCAAACAGTAGGCAGATGGTAATGTGATTGTTAATACTTAGAAATTTAATGTTTAATAAACCAATTACTTAATACAACTTTGCAGAAGTTGTATTAGTACTAACTATAGTAAATCTTCCTGTTCTTGGCATTTGTAAAATGCCTGTTTCATATATGATTTTTCTAAACGCTTCAACAAACTCCCTGTAGCCATGGGTTCTGCCATGTTTATTAATTTTGAATTTGCTGCCTTCTGATTTAATTTGTTTGCTATTGTTTTATAAGACAGTAAGAACAGGAGGTCCCAATCTACCTTCTTTCTCACCATTTTATGTATGTTTATTCTTTTCCTCTTCATTCATCTCCTTTAATCTTTTTCAGCCTCTCTTCATACTTTTCCTAGGTGTCTGATCACATTGTCACTCTTCTCTGAACTGCTCTAATTCTGTGATATGTTTTCTGAAATGAAATAAGTGGTATATCAAATCTCATTCTTAATATATATAATAGAATTATTATAATTTCCTTTTTGTTGTCCATCCTGTTTCTGATGCATTCAGGTCACAGCAGTATCATGAGCTCAGTCTTTCACAGAGCTGTCTACAGTGATAAGCAGCTCTTTCTTGAATTGATGCAATTTATCTTGAAACCTTGTAAAGTGTATAAGTAGAACAATTTCTTTACCTCTTATGTGCAAGTGTTTGGGTGTAGTAGTATTAAACTTCATTTGTTTTCATGTTGCCCGTTCACCAATCATTCTGGGAGTAGAAGATAAGGAGAGATGGAAGAGTAATTTATAGTCAGTAGAGCAGCTCTGATGCACCTGTAGCCTTCATAGAACTATAAAGCATTCCTTACAGAGGATGGAGAAAAAGGAAATTACAAAGCAGTGGATTATCTACCATTGTACTGCTGACAATAGGCATCTACACAGAGGAGATCTCCATGCCAGAAAAGGGAGCACTCTCCGTGGGCAGATCATCTACATTCCATCCCAATACTGTTTAAATTTTTTGTTGTCTATCTTGAGATTTGTTTCAATCAAGACTGCTGATGAATATGTCTGTTGGAACTCATCATTTATATGGGATAAAATTCATTTTAGTACAGCAGACACTTGTAAAGGCATCCACGTTGTCCCAGAACATGGCTATGTTCAGTGGTTTGGAGCCACTATAGGAACATAATGAGGTCTTCATAACTCTTGCATGTCATAAAAGGTCTCTGTCATCTCCAAATGGACTGAAACTGGGAAAGGGGCACAGAATCCATATTTATATATATAACTAGTGATAGAAATTTCTGTCAAAGGGAAACATGAATATTAACAGTCACTTCTATAGTCTATACATTGGAATACTAGTTACCATAAAAACTTTGGCTTGTCTTATGCTCACATATTTCCTGTAGGGAGAGAGATCAAGAAAACCAGTCCTACTTCCTCTGTTCTACACAGTGGTTGTGTCTACACTAGCTGCTTTCCTGTGCATTATACTAATATGCAAAGTATATTAGTCTAATGCAGTGGTCTCCAAACTTTTTTCATCTCACACCCCTATCAGTAAAAAATGTTTGAGCACCCACCCCCAATATATGTATATTTATATAAATATAAATAGAAGTTCTAATATTTTCTAACCGCATCCTAAAGGATCATCTTGCACACCCTCTGGGGTGTACGCACCCCACTTTGGAGACCACTGGTCTAATGTACTGTTTTCTTGTACCTGTAGATACAGGTACCAGAAAAACAGTGCATTTACTAATGTGCCATACCACATGCATAAATCTGACCAGGAGCAAATTGTTTCATGTCATCCTAACCAGCAGTGGGCAATGGGGGCAGAGACAGCTCTCCCTGTTTGGCGGGATGCAGCCTGCCAGCCACATGGAGATTGGGAACCTTCCCAATCTCTCTGTGGCAGGGAGAGCTTTCCCAGGTACCAGAAAGCTGCCTCCCAGCCACTTGAGGATTGGGATAGGTCCTAATTCCCACGTAGCTGGGAGGCAGCTGTTGTACAGATGGGACAGCTCTCTCTGCCCCGTGGAGATCAGGACCGGATGAGACACATCTGCCTACCTAGCCAGGAGACCTTCCCTCCTCTATCCCAGCTGGAAAGCTGGCAGTTCTTCCCATCCTCCAGAGCTTGGGGCTGAACACCCATGCCCTCTACCAGCTTGGTGCTGGCACTTGGGAACACCTGGAACACCCCCTGGCCGCTGCACAGGGGACAAGAAAGGCAAGAGCATCCCTGGACTTGAATGCTCCTGTCAGGCTCAGTTAGCTCCTAATCGGGACATACGTGTAGGTGTGTACCAGGGAGTGCTTCAGTGAGCCTGAATGTTCTGTGCAGAGAATTTAGGCACATTAATTGCATGTGTAGACATGCCCCAAGCTGAATTACTTAAGCGTAGATTAGCTAAGGAAGGGGATGAATTTCATTCTTTATTCAAGATGCACCAGAATCCTAATACAAGTACTTACAAACAGTCAAGTTTGGGATGAGCCTGAGCTTTGGGACTGCTGTGAGGGCTTGGGGATGGAAGTAAGTCTAACCTAAAATGGTACTACATGGCTACAATTCTGCCTAAGTTTGCCCCAGTGCTGTTCATTTGCACTGTTGTCTCCCTATCCTTGAGATAAACTTCTGGCAAAAAAATGATTCTGTTCTTCTATCTTAAAAGCCTATAGATTAGAAGTAAATGTACTAAACTTGAAATTAATTACAAACTGTCTCTAAGGACAAGATTGGAAAAGAAATATGTAAGATTAAGCTTCTTTCATAGAGAATATTATTTGTTTTCAGTGGTTTTTACAATAAATTAAATAAGCATAAAAGACAAATATTTTCTGAATCTAAGGGAAAAAGGGTTTTCTTTTGAAATTTGTCTTTGTAACACATAATGAGCAAGTAGACATTTTAAAAACTAGAAAAGGATATGAGAAATCAAAAATCAGAAATGTTTAATAATCTAACATGGGTTTATGGATGGCATTCAAATCTAAAGAACAAGTACGATTACACCAAAAAGGGTTGTTTGTTCAGGCCAGGACCCTGCAAAATCTTCTCTTGTGCTTGATTTTAAGCATGTGAAGAATCCTTTCACTAAAATCTCAAGTTCTACGTAGGCTGCTTATCTTTAAGTCAGTGTTTGAGTATTCACAAGAACAGAACCATAGGCTCTGGAAAGCAACAATGTCATCCTGTATGTTTGTACAATGCTTAACAAGTTTGGCAATTATGAACTATGTTGACATTTTTTCTCCCATTTTTTGAATACAAATATATTAGTTACAACTACTCCCTAGCAGATGTTTCTTTTTTAAATAAAGACTGCGAATATATTGAAGACATTAATAATACTTACTATTCTTGTAGTACTCTGAATAATGAGAGTAAGAGAGATCTTTCTCCTTTAAAATGATGCCTCTAAGCACAGATTGATAAAGACAGTTATAATTAAAGACAAGTAAATGGTGAGGCTTTTAAGCTACCTTTCTGACTACCATAAGATGGATATTTTCCCCAGGCCTAGTCTATTATATTGGAACAAGTAGTAATACTGGCTGTCATTATGAATACCGGGTATATTTATAGCATAATAACCAACCTCTCCTAATCTATTGAAGGCTAGTTTGCCACAGAGTTGGGAGGCTTGGAACGTCACTTGCTACCTCTCCTGAAGGATTAACTCCCCCATCCCTCCCTAGACTTCTCATTCGGAGATACAAGTTTGAAAAAGTACTTCTTCAGGCAAGATCCAGTTTTACTCTATTGTGAGAGTTAGGTTATTAGAAGTGAAATTTTTGTCTTAGTTGTTCTCATGTATACTGATTTTTGAACAGCAAAAGTCTCTAGATAAAAAGCACAAATTAGAGAACACAATACTGCTTATTACTGTCATCCTTTAAGAAAATGAAAACTACTTATTTATTATTTTTGGGGGGGGGTATTAACAGGGTTAACAGACTAAATAGAACTCCCTGTCTTTAGATGTTATTTAAGCCACTCATTTTATACTAGACAAGGTGATAGTTGCTTTTAACTAATAACTTTAACAGCTCTTTGAATTTAATTAGCTCCCTTGTTATCCCTATATCAACAAAATTTAGTAGCAGTCTAAAATAATCTGCATTGTCTTTAATAGTATTTCTGTTATGCTGAATCTTTATGTGAAGTAGGGTTCTATTTCATAAATTTTACAATAATAGCATTCAGTCTTTACTCCATTTATACTGAAGTCTGTTGCAAAGTACAGGGCTTAAAGTAATATAAAGATAATGGAAAAACACAGACATGTAACTTAAATTGTCATTTTATTTGTCAGAATTTTTTAGTGGGGTGGTTCAGATAGGAACCAGAGTTATCTGACTTTAATTTGGAAGTGCTGTAATTAAACATCAGATTATGCAAGCACCTATACCTGTGCCTGAATCTTCTAATGTGAGTAATTTCCTTGGTTTAGTTGTGGTGGAACAGTGCTTTGAAAAAAATGGCAGGCCTCTCAAGACTCTTGTTTTCCCTTCTGATCTTCCAGAATGTTTTTTTTTTTCTCCCCAGATCTTGCCTGAGCAATTGGTACCAGGCAGACTTATTTATGTTAAGCATCACTCCACTGTGGCGCTTCCTGGCAGATGTTACAATTAAGACATGATTAACTTATTAACGGAAACCTAATAGTAACCCTGACACACATTTCAGGAATTTATAACACAACAAAAGAGGAAACCAGTCACAAAGATATTCTACAAAAGATATGTAACACTTTTATGCTTAGTTTTTATTGCACTTTAGATGTAATATGTAGCAGGTTTACCAGAGCCAGCTGAAGACTCCAGTGTGGTTCTAGGGCTGGCACTGACAGGCTGCCAGTCTTGAACAAGCCCCAGTGCAGTCCAAGGGCTGGACCAACAATCAACTGACTGTAAGTCCCAGGATAGTACAGGAGTCTGAAACTGGCAGTCCAAGTTATAAATAATTTGGTTTGGAAGGGACCAGGAGGTCATCTAACCCGAACACCTACTCAAAGCAGGACCATCCCCAGCTAGATCATCCCAGCCAAAGCTTTGTCTAGCCAGGTCTTGAAAACGTCCAAGGATGGAGATTCCACCACCTCTCTGGGTAACCTGTTCCAGTGTTTTACTACCCTTCTAGTGAGAAAATTCTTTCTAAGATCTAACCTAAACTTCCCTTGCTACAACTTGAGACCACCACTCTTTGTTCTGTCATCTGCCACCACTGAGAACAGTCTAGCTCCATCCTTTTTTGAACCCCACTTCAGGTAGTTGAAGTCTGCTATTAAATCCCCTCTCAGTGTTCTCTTTTCTAGACCAAATAAGCCCAGTTCCCCCAGTCTTTCCTCCTAAATCATGTTCCCCAGCCGCCTCACCATTTTTGTTGCCCTCTGCTGGACTCTCTCCAATTTGTCAACATTCTTTCTGTAGTGGGGGACCTAAAACTGAACACAGTGCTCCAGATGTAGCCTCACCAGTGCTGAATTAGAGGGGAATAATCACTTTCCTTGACCTATTGGCAACATGCCTACCAAAACAGTCCGGTATGCAATTAGCCTTGGCAACAAGGGCACACTGTTGGGTCATATTTAGTTTATTGTCCATTGTAACCTCCAGGTCCTTTTCTGCAGAGCTTCTGCCCAGCCAGTCATCCCCCAGCCTGTACTGGTGCATGGGATTGTCCCATCCTAAGTACAGGACTTTGCACTTGTCCTTTTTGAACCTCATGAGATTTCTTTTAGCCTGATCCTCCAATTTGTCTAGGTCACTTTGAATCCTATCTCTGTGCTCTAGTGTATCTACTACTCCCCCCAGCTTGGTGTCATCTACAGACTTGCTGAGGGTGCACTCTGTGTCATCTTCCAGGATGTTGATAAAGACATTGAACAAAACCAGCCTCAGGACTGAACCCTGGGGACCTCCACTTGATACCAGCTGCCAGCTAGACATGGAGCCATTGATTACTACTCTCTGAGACTGATGCTCCAGCCAGTTTTCTATTCCCCGTACAGTCCATATATTTATCCTATACTTGTTTTGCTTGCCTGTGACAATGTTGTTGGAGACTGTATCAAAAGCCTTGCTAAAATCAACATACATCACATCCACTGGTGTCCCTGCAGCCACAGAGCCATTAATCTCATCGTACAAGGTAATCAGGCTGGGCAGGTGTCACTTGCTCTTGGTGAATTCATGCAGAGTGTTCCTAATCACCTTCTTCTCCACATGCTTAGAAATGGAATTCTTGAGGATCTGCTCCATGATTTTTCCTAATATACATAATTAAAAAGGAGAGGGGACTTACTATATGCCAGCTGCTTCATAATAACTGTTTCCATTTTTGTTTTTGTTTCTAGCCTGAAGGAAGTGGAAGCTGAAATGGGGTAGTTTGATCCAAATGAGACAGCATTAAGTTATTGTGGTTTAGCTTCTGCCTGCCATAGGATAGGAGTGGTCACACAAAACAGTTAGGGGGGAGTAATAGATGCACTGCAAGGGTCAGCTTGTATTAGCTCAGTCTAATTTATTTTTCTGTTTATAAGCTTCCATAAGGCTGTTTGTGAAGTAAGAAGCTGTTTCCTGCAAGAAAGGGGATCAGATTCTGGCTATGAGGTTGGGTAATTTTCATATTGACTCTTATAACTTGTCTGTTGCATTCTGTGTTGTAAAGATGGGGGGGGATGGGTTTCTGTTTCACAGGCACTCCCTACTGTTTGGTTCTTTACTCAAATCTTCACATCCAATTAAGTCTTTAATTTAATGGCTACAGAACTGCTCAGATATGTAAGTTAGCTTAATGAATATGGAAGTCAGTTAGCCAAAAAAACGAAAAAAAAATATGTTCTCAAATGTCCATATTTCTTTCAGGATTAAACATCAACACCCAGGTTACAAAACACAAAATTTAAACATGCACTTGACTTCTCTAACTTCAGTATACTAACCTCATTAGTGCTTGCACCCTGTGTTGATGGACTTTGTGCAAAATCCTTACATGGAAGAAAAGCAGAGCAAGAAGACATCAGGAAAACTGTCAGTATTGTTCTTGCAAATCCAACTAAAATAGGGGCTTTGACGGTTTTGTGCTATAAGTTAAAATGTTTTCACACAACTATAGCTAAAATATTTTAAAGCTCTGACCTGCTAGCCTAAAATGTCAGTTCAGCATATTTCCTGTTGGAAGTTTAGGTCCTGTTATACAGGGAAACATAGAAAATGGGAGCAGTTTCCTGCTGCATAGATCAAGGGGCTGGCTACTACAATTTTTTTTCATATGTTAAAGGACTGGCTTATATGAAGTGATAAATAAGTATAGCATATTGACTTATTGAATCATGATAAAAGAGTGTAGGAACAGAGAAAGAGGAGGAACTATTTGGCATAATAAGACATACATCACAGAATAATGATATGAATAGAGGTATAGAAAATTTAATCTGAACATCAGCATGAATGTCCTGCTGGAAATGCCATTGTCGAGCATATTTAAAAATAGATTGAAAAATATACTTTTAAATGTACTATAGGAAACAGTCATTTTCGGAAAGATGAGACTTGACAGCCTCTATCTCTAAATTCCATGCTTCTGAACTACAGAAAGTATGAGGTCATTTCCCACCAATTATAGATCTATCTATAAGAAAATTTTATCCCGACCACACACACATCTCCTTAGTCTTTTCAGTTGATTAGACAATTTGCCTTTGGGTCTTTTGAGACAACATTTTTGACAACTGTATATGGATATGTACTAATCAAATCTTATCAGAATAAGTAAAGAACCACGAACCTATATCTGTTAGTATAGCTTTAGTCTCTTTGCTTTGAGACTAGTGTGTGGATCACAGGCATAATAACATACTCATCACAACTACAACTGATTTTTACTATCAGTTTTAATAGCAGCATCATAATATATAGGTTGAACTCAAACTTGTTGGCTCTATTACATATTATGACAGAAACTACCTTAAACAAATGTCAATATTAAACCCATTCATCAGTCCAGCCATTAGCATGTCTCATGCTAAAGAATTATCCAAATGGGTGGGTATGGAAGCATTATTTTCATGTGGTATTTAAAAGATTCATAGATTCATAGACATTAGGGGCTGGAAGGGACCTCTTGAGATCATCAAGTCCATCCCCCTGCCATCGGCAAGAAGTCTGCTGGGGTCAAATGGTCCCAACAAGATAAACATCCAGATGCCTTTTGAATGAGTCCAGAGTAGGTGCTTGCACAACCTTTTGAGGGAGTCTATTTCAAACCCTGAACACACAAACTGTAAAGACGTTTTTTCTTATGTCCAGTCTAAATCGGCCTTCCAGTCTAAATAGGCTTTCCAGGAGTTTTGCAGACACTAGGCCTTGTTATCCCTTGGGAAGCCCTGGTGAACAACTGTTTTCCTATATATATATACACCCTGCTTATATACTTGTAGCCTGCCACCAAGTTCCCCCTGACCCTTCTCTTCTCCAGGCTGAAAAGTCCCAAGTCCCTCAGCCTTTCCCTTAAGGCTTGCTCTCTTGGCCTTTGATCACATGGGTGTCTCTCCTTTGTACTCTGTAAAGCTTATCCACATCCCTCCTGAAGTGGGGGACCCATAACTGGATGCAGTACTCCAGCTGCAGCCTCACCAAGGCCAAGGAAAGTAGGAGGATGACAACCCTGGTTTTGCTTGATATTCATCAGTGGATGCATGCCAGTGTTTAGTTTGCTTTGCCAGCCACAGCATCGCATTGGTGGCCTATGTTCATCTTGTAGTTAATCATGACCCCCAAGTCTCTTTTGGTCATGGTCATAGTGATTGTAGCACTGCCGAGCCTATAAGGTGGAGCACCCTACACTTCTCTATGTAGAAGGTCATCAGGTTTTGGTCTGCCCACGTTGATAGCATGTCTAGGTTGGCCTGTATCCTCAGCCTGTCTTCCAGTGTGACTGCCTTCCCCCATAGTTTTAGTGTTGTCCATGAACTTTACCAGTTGGCATCTGACACCCAAATCCAGATCATTAATGAAAATGTTGAAGAGTACTAGCCTGAGTATTGAGCCCTGAGGGGCACCCTGATCACCTTGTACCACATTGTTTCGCTCAATTCAACTGTAGTACTCTTTGGGTTCGACCTTGGAGCTAGTTTCCCAGCCATCGGATCATGAGATGGTCAAGGCTGCAGCTCCCCATTTTAACCATGAGGATATCATGGGAGACTAAGTCAGAGGCTTTCTTGAAATTCAAATATATGACACAGAATCTCGACTCCCTTGTCCAAGCAGTGCATCACCTTGTCATTATTAGAGGAGCTATGACAGTGGTCACCTTAAAGAAGACTGTACCTGTTGTTTACACTGTACATGTACACTTATCAATAGATGAATAAGGACATACTTTTCCCTTCATCAGTGTTTTGTTTTGTTGTTTGTTTGTTTTTTGCTTTGGTTGGTTTTTTTTTTTTAAGTTTATTTTACCTGTCAGGCTATTAACAATTCTGCGGGTCATGTGTGCTAATTTTGCTTTCTAGGAAGTGTTTTTTTATTGTTAAATTTAGAAGCCCCAAAAACATAGAGGTTTGAAAGCAGAAATGTTTATAGATGATTAACTATAAAATGAATGCCAAAACCTATCACAATATTGTGGGGGTAGGAGGGAGGGAGGGTAAGGGTAATGGTTACAATATATTTTTAGGCTACTTTTAATGCCGTGTCTATTCATCTTCAACAAATTCCTGATACACCATTAATTGTAATCAATAGGACGGTCACGATGTGGACATTGGAGTCAGGAGTGGACTGGCCAAGTTCGCCGATGACACCAAACTTTGGGGCAAAGCATCCACGCCAGAAGATAGGCGGGTGATCCAGGCTGACCTGGACAAGCTCAGCAAATGGGCAGATGAGAACCTCATGGTGTTTAACACCGAAAAATGCAAGGTTCTCCACCTTGGGAGGAAAAACCTGCAGCACCCTTATAGTCTCGGCAGTGCTATGTTGGCTAGCACTACAGAAGAAAAAGACTTGGGGGTCATCATTGACCACAAGATGAACATGAGCCTCCAATGCGATGCTGCGGCTAGTAAAGCGACCAAAATGCTGGCGTGCATCCATAGATGCTTCTCGAGCAAATCCCGGGACGTCATTCTCCCCTTGTACTCGGCCTTGGTGAGGCCGCAGCTGGAGTACTGCATCCAGTTTTGGGCTCCACAATTCAAAAAGCGTGCGGAGAAGCTTGAGAGAGTCCAGAGAAGAGCCACGTGCATGATCAGAGATCAGGAAAACAGATCTTACGATGACAGGCTGAGAGCCATGGGACTCTTTAGCCTGGAAAAGCGTAGGCTCAGGGGTGATCTGATGGCCACCTATAAGTTTATCAGGGGTGACCACCAGGATCTGGGGGAACGTCTGTTCACCAGAGCGCCCCAAGGGATGATGAGGTCGAACGGTCAGAAACTCCTGCAAGACCGTTTCAGGCTGGACATAAGGAAGAATTTCTTTACTGTCTGAGCCCCCAAGGTCTGGAACAGTCTGCCAGCGGAGGTGGTTCAAGCACCTACATTGAACACCTTCAAGAGTAAATTGGATGCTTATCTTGCTGGGATCCTATGACCCCAGCTGACTTCCTGCCCTTTGGGCAGGGGGCTGGACTCGATGATCTCCCGAGGTCCCTTCCAGCCCTAATGTCTATGAAATCTATGAAATGTGCAAGCGCATGTGTGTATATTCATTCTTTAAATAATCATGGCATTTCTTTTGTGTAATACTTAGCAGTCAGGTATTTTATATTATACCCTTTCCCTTTTCAAGTAATTTCCAAAGTCTAAATTGTCACTGCCCTTCCTAAACTATACAGGGCATGTCTAAAAGTGCATCAGTGTCCTTTAGTTCAGTGTGCATTAAATCTAGTACTAGGAAAATTTGCATTAGCCTCTCCTAATGCCCATTAACTAAAGAATATGGGGCACTTTTACACGTGTTCTGGGGGGGTGGTACTGGTGCTTTAATTAGAGTGGCTCTCAAAGCTTTTAGAGCCACTCTAGTAAAAGCACCTCTACATCTCCTGTATTAGCGCCCTCATCCTTAAAAATGTTGGGGCATTTGAAATAAAGCTCTTTCAAGCTTTAGTTCAAGCACCCAAACTGTCATTTTTAAGTATGGGGATGCTGATGCATGAAATGCAGGAGGCTGATGGAGAGTGGCAATTGTCATGCTTTAGCAGATTCAGTTAATCAAGCCTGCTCTGATGCATTGGAATTTTAGTGTGTTGGAGGAGCGACCTCAGCTCTCATGTATACGCCATGGTGTTTTAAGTGATGCTTAATACATATTAGTGTATTTCACAGAAAAGTCAGGCGCATTAATTGCATGCATAGACACACCCCGTTTGTATCTGTTGGGAGACTTAAGTTGGTAGGGCACAAAACGACTTGAGCCACTGAGAATCCAACTGCCTCTTAGGTATCTTGGTATAGGAGGACCTTTGGGGTTATGTGCTGCAAATATGTACAACTTGAAGCATTGTGGGTGGGGGAAAAAAAACCCAAAATTTTTTTAAAGCACATTTAAAAGAAATAAAAATATTTGTTTATTGCTGACAAAAATAAATGGGAGCTTTTTTATTTAATTGATTAAATTTACACCAGGATGCATTTTAAAATACAGCAAAAAGCAGAAAAGTTGAATGTTTCCAGTAGAAGAACAGAAAGGAAATAAAAATGAAAAGACTGGAACACAATAAAGCAGTCCTGCTTTCCACAAACAAGACTTAGATTTTGGAGTGGTTGTTCACAGCCCTTTAATGAGGCTGTAGGATTGTTTTCTTCCAGTAATGAGGCAGTGCATTTTTGTAACCTTGTCAACATACAGAGCTCCTGACAAATGAAGTCCTGAAAGAAGCCACAATTCTAAAAAGTAGGTCCCATAGAAGGTTAATTAAAGATATTTTGAAAACATAATCCATTACAAATAGTTGGAAGCAAGGAAGTGTTATAGATGGGTTAATTGATTGACATAAAGTCATATATTGTTGTTGGAGGAACTGGATAATTTGAACGTAATCCTTGCTACAGTGTGTGACCTTACCACTACAGAAGGCAACAAGGAATGCCCCCAGTATGCAGTATTGCCAATATAACTGCATTTGTATTTTATTATTAATATTTTTCCTTCCTTTGAAACCTCAAGCAAAGGCTTCTGTGTAAACTAGAACATTGGATTGTATGGAGATTTCTGAAGGAAGTAGGCTTTCCAAAAAATAAATCTCTGCACACATCTGCAGAAGGGAGATATTGCTTCCTCTATTGCATCATCTGCCCATCCAAAATGTCTGATGCAGGTCAGGGAATCCACAGAGAGAAAAATGGCAGGGACCAGGTGACCTGCACAAGGAACGGGCAGACCAGTATAATGGTCGATATCACGTCCTACTCCTTCCCTGGCCCTCTGTATTTTCTGTGGATCCTGTTTGATAATGAAGATATCACTTTAATGGAATACCTTTGGATAATAAAGCTTCTTTTGGGTAATAAATTGTTGTAGAGCCTCTAAAGTAGGAAGATCCTTTGGAAGTCAAAGTTTTGACATCTGATCTTTTAGGGAAACAATTTAGTCCCTTCTGATGGAATCAAGTAGTGGAAAGTGCAAGACACTCTTACTCATTTGTTAATACAGCATAAACATGGACAGTGTGGAAGTTACTCCCACTGATTTAACTGTAGCTACTTCCATGCTTACAATTAAACACATGCTCAAATACATGGCTGAACTAAGACCTAAATGAAAACTTAGTGGTTTAGTAAAAGAGCTAAAGGCTAATGTAGTTTTAATTTCACTTGCAAGAGTGTGCACACTGGATCCCAAGTAATAGATGTATAATTATTTCATTTGGGACAAGGGGAGAAGAAGGGCAACCAGGCAATGCGGGAGATGGAGGCATTGGGTAAGCAGATAAGGGTGAGACATGGTGCTGGGCTGAGATAGTTGTTCAGAGGTTGCAGGGGTCAGTGAAGAGGGCTATAACAAGAATGACAGTGGTCATTTTACTTATGAGACATGTATGATGTATGTAAGTGGTAGGGAAATTTGACAATAAGCAACTCTGAAATAGGGAAAGTGGCTTCTCAGTTTTTTACAAACAGAAATTTGCCATGCTTTCAAATGACTTTTAATTATTCTCCATTGTAAATCATTTTTAGCATTAGTTTAGCCTAAAGGGAGCACACAAGAGCTTCAAATTACCATAGAACCTATGAAATCCATTTTCTGCTAAGTTCACAATTATCTGTTTCCATATGAATTTCTCACTGTCACTGCACACATTGACAAGTGTGAATGTTGTCATTTTCAAAAATGCTGATGTAAGTCCTGCTACTTAGCCTGCAACCTGTGTGTGAGGTTGTTAGTCCTTCCAAATTGATTTCTTGCATTTCAGTTTAGTGAAAAGCATTCCTATTGTCCTACTTACTGGTGGTGCAGAGTATTATACTACATAAATGAAATGCTTTAATCCTGCCCTATGAACATTTTCAGAAGTTTTTTCCTGTTCCTCATCAGCATAAAAAAATCAAGATTTTTCAAACTTTCCAGTGCAAAATCCATCCTATGATAAATAGTATCCTAACAGTTATAGTACTTAGCTGCAGTATAGGAAACCCATGTTCAAGTCTCCTTTGTGCAAGATTTGGAGTCACTTATTCCAGTTCAGATATTTGAACCGGTCTCCTGCATTCCACCTGAGTTCCTTAGCCAGAGGGCTATTAGTTTCTCTTTGGCCCATTAAATACTTAGTTAGTTACAACATAACGGAACAGCTCCAACAAAATTTAGCAACAGAAACTCACATCCATACTAGTTTGGTAGCTGGGGCACTTACCTCAGTCAAGTAGAGCAGGGAATTAAACCTTGCTATTCATTATCCCAGGAAAATGCCCTTAGCATTAGGTACCAGTCTGCATTTACACAAGATGCTTAATGCACAGAAGACATTATCATGGTGAGCAAAATCCATGCTAATGTGCAGTAGATTTAATCTAATGCTCATCAGCATCACCTAAAAAGCATTCATCTGCTCTAATGCCAGTAATGAGGCAGAATCTGCTAATGCTCAGATGAACGCTCTTTAGGTGATGTTAATGAACATTAGACTAAATCTACTGCACATTAGCACATTAGCATGGGGTTTGCCCACCATGCTAATGAATTAAAGAACATGCATTAATGAATGTCACATTAATAAATGTGTAGATGTGTCCACTAGTGTCACTGGTATTAAACAGAAGATACTTATTATTTTCAGGCAGAAAGCATTTTAATGAAGAATTACTAGTCAGCTCCAGTGTTTAGTATAGAGTACAAGCTACAACAAACCCCATCCATGATAATACAGTTGTAATTCAGTTATATTTTGAATGTGTTACTGGCAGTCATGTCATTTTTATTTCTGAGATCATCTCAGAGCTTCCTCAGAGATATTTTAAACATACAGTGCTATGTCTGCAAAGCAAGAAGCATATGCTGGTATTAGCATAGTTCATAATTCAGTAAATAAAAAGAACTTGCACTGTAATATTTCAGCCAGGCTGAAACTTGATTTCTTCAATTTGTCAAGAGAATTTCTATAATATAATTTGACAGTATGATAATTCAGATGATGTTGCAACAGATGAATGAAGTTAGTTGTGTTGCATACAGTATGTTTGTTTCTCTACAGAATAATCCACAGAATTTCATAGGAACAGCATCCAGCAACCACTAGTAATCATATTGTAATTAATGGTGAAAGTGTAATCGAAGTTTACTGGGGAGAAATGTACCTGGGAAAGCCATTACAAGAACAATGGAGAACTGAAATCAAGCTACCAGGAAATAAATAGCAGCATCTGGAGGATGGGAAGAGAACAGGATAGCTTCACAACCCTCAAATGCCAGTGATTTCAATAGGTCTTGCAATCTACATTTTGAACTGTGGGCATTATCTTCTGACTGAGTACTTGCTCCCATCTTATTACAGCTTGTCTACCTTCTCCCAACATTTTTTTGTCCCTCTCGTGACATTTCCTTTCCTTTCTTCTTCCCCTCTCTTTTGCCCTTAATGCCTCCTTTCCCTTTCCTCCTCCTTATTAACTCATTTCCACCTGTCACAGCCTTCCCCATATTTGTTCCCTAATAGTTAGAATTTAAGGTCTGTAAATAGGTGTCTTATTGGACTTGGGCCTGATTGTCCTGAGGAGTTGACCTGGATCAAAACAGAGTGGCATAGTGATTTGTACATCAGCCTGCCAAGCTGCGCTGCTGTTTCCCTGCCAGTAGATGGCCAACTACAGCACACAGGCTGGCCTGCATGTCCCATGACCTGCAATAATCATAGAGTGGTGTTACAGGTTATCTTTAAATCATCTGGGTCTCAGTTCTGCCCTGGTATGAATGTTATCCCAACTCCTGTTCCACTGTGTTATGCAGTGAGCCTCCTGGGTCTCAGCTCTGCCCTGGTGTGAGTACTAACTCAACTCCCCACCACCCTCCCTGACCTAGGGTGACCACTAACACATCCCCAGAATACAGGACAGCCCCGGGGGGGGAGGGGGGGACTCAGCCAATCAGCGATGGGGTGGTGGGGCCACTACTGCAGCCAATCAGCAGCAAGGGGCGGGGACACCACCTCCTTCCCTGGCTGGCTTGGAAGCTCTCTTCTCTTGGCATAGTTTATAGTAGTAGTTTATCTGCCCCCAAGTTACATGTTACCCTTCCCACTCCTCTCCCACCTGAGAGTAGGGATAGACTCCTTGCATGTATCCATGTCTCTGTTCACCAGGCCTTCTGGTGATAAGTCACAGTTGTGCAGGTCTGAGATGGCATGAAGCTCTAACCTGTGACTGCTCTGAAACTGTTTTAACTTTGACAGCCTAATGTTTCACATATTTAAAATATTTTAAAGGTAATATCCTTACAGAAGAACACATATACTTCCTAGGGAAAAAAGCATCAGCACAGTTTATCCTGCATACTTAATGGGCTTATACGACTATGAGATCCAATAACATAGCAAGGGGAGGGTGAGTAGCGTGACTGCCCCGGGTGCTGAAGCAAAGGGGAGCCAACAGGCACTATCCAGCTGGGGTAGGGCATGGGACAGAGCCATGAGCAGCTTGTTTCGGGGGGGGGGGCACAGATGGCAGGCAGCTTCTGCCTTTTTGTGCCCCCTGGATCTGTGAGCAGGGCAAGGGTGGGCTGCCACTGCAGGCTTGACCCAGACACCAGACTTCCTTGCCACGGTCCTTATGGGATGCCAGGAAAGAAGGTTTCCTCTAGGAACAAATGCACTGTCTATTTACAGCCTAAGACTATGAGGACTGAATTTGTTTCTTTATAGGGAAGGACAAAACAGATTGTGCCTCCTATATGAGGGGTTTACTGAAAGTGAAGCTGATACCTGGGATGGGTTTAAGTTGAAATTCCAAACTTAAGTGGTCTAGCAATGCAAAGTCACCTAGAACGGCAAAAACCTGGGTCCTAATATTCTAAAGATAGCCAGCATGGGTTTGTTGCGGGTAGGTCTTGTTTGACCAATCTCATTTCCTTCTATGACCAGGTGACCTATCATCTGGACAAGGGAGAAGAGATTGATGTCATATATCTTGACTTCAAAAAAGCCTTTGATCTGGTATCCCATGATCACCTCTTGGCCAAACTGGCCAGTTGTGGCCTTGGGTCCACCACGATCCGCTGGCTGGGAAACTGGCTCTGTGGATGGACCCAGAGGGTTGTAATCGATGGCAGTCACTCATCGTGGTGCCCTGTGACCAGTGGGGTCCCTCAAGGCTCTGTCCTGGGACCCATCCTGTTCAACATCTTCATTAATGATGTGGACATTGGACTCAGGAGTGGACTGGCCAAGTTCGCCGATGACACCAAACTTTGGGGCAAAGCATCCACGCCATCACCAAGACAGGCAGGTGATCCAGGCTGACCTGGACAAGCTCAGCAAATGAGCGGACGAAAATCTGGTGGTGTTTAACACTGAAAAATGCAAGGTTCTCCACCTTGGGAGGGAAAATCTGCAGCATCCTTATAGGCTCGGCAGTGCTACGTTGGATAACACTACAGAAGAAAGAGACTTGGGGGTCATCATTGACCACAAGATGAACATGAGCCTCCAATGCGATGCTGTGGCTAATAAAGTGACCAAAACGCTGGCGTGCATCCATAGATGCTTCTCGAGCAAATCCCGGGACGTCATTCTCCCCTTGTACTCGGCCTTGGCTGAAGTACTGCATCCAGTTTTGGGCTTCACAATTCAAAAAAGATGTGGAGAAGCTTGAGAGAGTTCAGAGAAGAGCCACGCGCATGATCAGAGGTCAGGAAAACAGATCTTACAATGACAGGCTGAAAGCCATGGGACTCTTTAGCCTGGAAAGGCGTAGGCTCAAGGGTGATCTGATGGCCACCTATAAGTTTATCAGGGGTGACCACCAGGATCTGGGGGAAGGTTTGTTCACCAGAGCACTCCAAGGGATGACGAGGTTGAATGGTCAGAAACTCCTGCAAGACCGTTTCAGGCTGGACATAAGGAAGAATTTCTTTACTGTCTGAGCCCCCAAGATCTGGAACAGTCTGCCAGCGGAGGTGATTCAAGCACCTACACTGAACACCTTCAAGAGTAAATTGGATGCTTATCTTGCTGGGATCCTATGACCCCAGCTGACTTCCTGCCCTTTGGGCAGGGGGCTGAACTCGATGATCTCCCGAGGTCCCTTCCAGCCCTAATGTCTATGAAATCTATGAAATCTATGTGCCTGTTAATCAGCTTTATGATCTTCATGCAGGAAGATTTGTTTGGATGTAAGGGTTATGTTTTTTCCCCCCTCTCCTCATTATTGCCAGGTCTTGTGGCCAGTAAAATGACTTTTAATCCTTGCCAGAATCAGTCATGCAACAAAGATAGAATGCTAGGCTTCATTCAGGTTCAATGTGTCCTACCCCTAGAGTGCCCTGTTCCCTCTGTCTCTTTTCCACTTCCCCCAAACTGATGCAGAAAGTAGGGTAGGATTTTCCCTTTCAGATGCTAAAAGGAATTTGAGGAAGGGAGCACACAGGCAGGGGAGGAAAGAAGAGGATGCAAAAATATCCCATCACCTAACGGTGGCTCTGTTCTGTTGTCTTCCTCCTCCTTCCTTGACGATTGGTTGTTATCTCCTAATCCCTTCTCGTCTCTGATGCTGCAATCCTAGGCTAGGGCAGTGAGAGAGGACCTGCTCCTTTAGTCCCCACCCATAAAAGAGTAATGGGCAGAGAGGGGATGATCCATAATGAAGAAAACAACTGACTTTTAGAAAAAGATATACAAGAGAATCCTAGGTACTCCACAGACCAGTAGCATAACAAGGAGTGGGCAAATGGAACCATTGCCCACAGCAAGCATTTAGAGGAGCATCCAGATGGCAGTTCCCCAGGGAGAGTATTGTGCTGCACCATGGATAAAGCAGCAGCAGTTCATAATGGGAACTTTTTTACTGCAGCAGTGACAGCCAGGGATGTGCAGAACACTTCACACCAGCAGCAGGCAAGAACCCTAAGTCCCCCAGGTCGGGTACCACTGAACCCTTTCCTTTTCCCACTTGTTTTGGGCCCCTCTTCCCCCTGCCCCAGCCCCAGCCCCAGCCCCAGCCCCAACCCCAGCCCCAGCAGAGTTTATCCAAGCTCTTGTGCCCCTGCCTCAGCAGGGTTTTGTACAAAAACTGCTAGTTAACACCTGTGCCAAAGAACTCTGGAACTGAAAATAGTTCATATAGCCAATTTAGAGTGCCACTACAAACAGCGTAGGGGAACAGTGCTGGAGTTCAATGCCACACATGAGATTTAAAAGTCTCCAAAGAACATTACTGAGTTAGACTCAAGGAGTGATGTTCTTGATTTACATCTGAACTTTTCCAGAGTTGAGGGGCATGGCTCTGGGATGTGTCTTGCATCCTGTATTGTGCTAGGGTTGCCTGCATATAAATGAATGTTGGAGCTGACATTATTTATTTGTGGAATCAAAGCTCGTGCACAAAAGCTTTGCCCTTTGATCCTGGAATTCCATCTATGGGCTGAGAAGGAAATCACTTCAATTGTGTTTAGGGGGCTAGGCAAGAGGTGGCACATAAGGTATGGGTCAGTGAGAATGAGCAAGACAAATAACCGACAGGTGTTTACTCTACTTTCAGATTATGCTATGAGCATTTCCCTCTGTTTTCTTTGTATGGTTATGAAATGTACTGAGTGCCTTCTCCTCTAGTCATGTTACAGTGGAGATTTTACAAGATTGGGCCCTGGTATGGCATTTGTTCATTCTCATTTCTGCTCATTTGTTATAAATGTGTTCTGTTCAATGACTGGTGCCCTCCTAAGGCATTTGCTTTAAATGAATATTTACCTTGTACTGTATCCACCTTGTACTTTTTGATGGATGTTGAGCTTCTACACCCATAGATAATGATGGAAATGACACTTGAATTGCAATTAGTGGGAGTAAGATCCCTGAGTGCTTTTTTAAAAAAAATCCCACTGGGCATCTGCCTGCATCATTAGGTGCCTAAAATACCTTCAAAATCTGGCCTTTAGACACTTAATTCAAACTGGAGGGAATTGGGCATGCAAATCCACTGATTTTAAATAGAAATTAGGTGTGTTTAAATTCCAAAGTGGCTTTGAAAATCTGAGCTGGTGCCTCTATTACAAACCATGATTCACCTGCACAAGAAGCCAAATAGCTCACAAGCCTGAGTTGAACACCCACAGTGTTCAAACAACGAGGAGACTGTCAAAAACAGATCAAAACTTTGTTTCTGGGTTTTGAAGCTTGTTCTATAGCCAGCAATGGAGTAAAGACAAAAATGTGTCATTCTGAGTTTTGAAGAGCAGGAGTTAGAAAAGATAAATGTTTAAAAAATATATCTACAACCTGTAAAGGAATAAACATTATAGTAATGACTAATAAACAGTTAATTGCGAGCTATGGAGATCGTCTGGGTTTTCTCAGTATGTAGCTCTAATTTATATTAACTTTTTTATTTTGTAATTAGGCAAAATTCTTATATTTTAACATATAAAACTGTGTCTATGTCTGAATCATCAAAACTTTCTGAATCTCTCTGAATGAATTTGGAGGGTTCTAATTCAATTTGGAGAAATTAAAGGGTCTCCTGATTCAGTTTGGATTCAGAGATTAAGCCACCAAATCAGGCTGAATCTCCACCAAATTGAATCAGTGACCGAAGCTTCATACAGTCCCAATAAGTAGTAAGAAAAGAGAGGGCAGTCCTTAATCAGAATTTATCTCCCTTGCAAGTTTAATTTTTTTAATTAAAAAAAAAAAAGTCAGATACAAATGTGACCTAGAAAGGCATGCAATTAGATATGATAATGGTATAGAAATAAATACAATAAATAATGGAAAACATTTTTTCCATTGGCAATGAATGGTTTGTAGTCAGTAGACATAACTGGGATTAAAGATCGGTCCATTTTCTCTTGATGTTTTTCTTTGGCTCGTGTTACACCTTACATTGTGAGCTGCACAAATGCTGATCAGTCTTGGGGGAAGCTTGACTTTGGAGCGGGCACACTTCCAGGCCATCACAGGCGTGGAGGATTGAAAGGTAAGAATCCCTACCTCAGGGCTAGCTCCTTGCTCCACTTGTGGCTATGCATGTCCTGGGGGAGCAGGCAGGGGAGGGGTTAACCTGCCTGTGTTGCTCCCACCACTGCTGGGCTGCTACTCTTTTCCAGTCTGAGCTTATCCAGAGAGCATCAGCAACAGCAGCAGTGACTGGGGAGGCAGGTTAACACTTCCATGCCTATTTGCTTGGGAAAGCACAGGCAACCACAAGTTAGTAGGGTGAGGCAATGATTGGGGTTCTGGGAAGGTGTAGGGCGGGGGTGGAGGGGAGGTGAGGGTGTGTTTATAAAGAGATGTACCTTGGAGTGGCTATACTTTAGTGTAACATGAGCTGGCTAACATGCATCAGTCTCCTGGAGTGGCATAAGTTTGAGCTGCATAATAAGTGCTTAAAATTAGTTTTAGGTGTTAATGTTTAGACAACCCAGGTGTTGAGAACTCCAGGAATAATCCAAAACTTACCGTTAAACAATGCGATTCTTTTTCAGTTTTAAATTCCTTTCTTATCTCTTAATTATTCACTGTTATAGTTTCCATGAATTGAACTAAAAATAATACATGATATGCTATTTGCATAAACAAATGTGTTTGAAAAAGCCTAAGTAATTTCTATTTTTGTAATGAATCATAATTCCATATTTTGAATTTTTTGGTTTTAGTCAAAGACTCCAACCACTAGAGAGGGGAAGCTGTCAACTGCAAAATAAGTCTTTAGTTTTAAGGCCTGATATGACGTCTGCTGCGATGAGTAGACATTATATTGACCTCACTAGACTATGGATCAGGCCTTTGAATCCCAATTGTGTTCTGTATGTGAACACATGTAGTTCATGTGAGGAAGTTTAATGAGTAATTTTGTTTGTGGACAATATCTCTAATTTAAATCATATGCTACTGATTTTTTTTCCTATTTCAGTAACAAGGTCCCACTTGCTCAATAGGAAACTAGCAAAGCATCACAAAAGTTCTCAGTTCATTTGCAAATCTTCAGTGCATAGATTTACCTGTGCAGAAAACATTTTGCTACTCTTCTCATGGTATCTCATTACCTCCTATACTACATATTTTCACCTCTCCATGAGGTGTGATACTCTCTGTCAATAAAAAATGGCAGTGTAAAGGTATAAAATATTTCCCAGACTGAAAGGTAGTCTTGGAAAGGTTAAATTTCTTTACATTTGAAATCAAATCATTTTATAATGTGCATAGAAAGTGTTAAAAGAAGGAAACAGTCCGTCTTACATCAGCCATGGCTGTTACTGTACTAAGGAAACAAGTGCAGTAGACTAATAATAAATGGCTGCAGAAATCAAATATATAGAACTGCAAATGAAAGGAGAGTTGGCTGCTTTAAGGCCAGCTCTTCAGCTGGTGTAAACAGGGATATCTTTGTTTGTTAACTCTGCCATTTTCCAATAGCTGAGGATCTGTTCCTACAGAATTTCACAATGAATTAATTATATACAAGTCTAATTTATAAGCTTCTTATTCTTGATTTATCATGACAATTTCCCATGTTCATTAGCCCTCAAACAGTTTATTTATTGGTTCCGGCAGTACTGTCAGGTCATTGAAAATGTCTGCATACACTGTAATGGCTGCAAAAGCTCTCATTAAAGACTTCAGTGGAAAAAACAAACATTTTTTTCCCCTTTGGGGACAGCATTTCAGAAATGTCTTTGCTGAAAGTGGGCCTTAAATGCTACAGAATTTCAATGATCCTGTCTGTATTCAGTGCATGGATCTCTCTTCAATCTTCCTATAACTACATAGTATCTTCTCAAACTCCTCCTGCTTGGGTCTGAGTAACTCTCATTGGCTGATGTTCTGTAACAGGTACATAAAAGTCTTTCTTTACAGACTACCTGTAGCAGTATTCTATTGTTCCTCATTCTGTTTTATTTGTTTCAAGTGTTTGGGAATAGGGAGAGGAGAAGAAAGAGAGAGACAGAAATAATCAAGGCATATGAAGCCTAGATAGACTGTTTCGTGTTAAATCTGAAATATATTAAAAATCAAATGCAGTGTTCACCTTTGTGGCTTCTTTTTACCCATTTTCTTTCGATCAGGTTGGAACACAGAAACACTTTTGATTATAAAAGAGTCATTTTTTACTTTCTAGTTGTCACATTCTAGCAACATCATAGTATTCTTATGGAAATGCTATACAGAAATATTTAGGTCCAGGCAACTTGTTTTCTTTAGTAGGAAACATTATTTACACAAAAAATATGACACTTTCCCTTTATGAATTCTTTAAGGTTACTGATTTACTGCTGAGAATGGAAAAACCATTTTTTCCTGAATTTTTTGCAACATTCTGGGTATATCTTTGTTTACTGGTTTGCCCATCAGATTCTCTATAATATTTCAGACTTACTTTGATTTTTGGCAATGGCTTATACAAGAGCGTTTTAATGGCAGAAATTACAGATTTTTAGGTAAATGTTATCTGAATGCCTGTCATGATAAATCACCACTGAGATGATCAAACAATAAGGGAAAAAGTTACTGGGAAATAGGAAGTCTCTACAATTAAAGCAAAGGTGCCAGTAAGATCAGGACGATGATGACGATCTGGACTCTAGAGAATTGGGTAGATATTTTGCCATTGGTTAGAGTGGAGACAGGAGTCCATCCATATCACGCAATTATTATAAGAATCCATGCATACATAAGACCTGTTCCAAAGCTTGGTGACCACAATGGAATGACTCTCACTGGCTTCAGTACATTTTGGTTCACTTATCTTCTAGGTCATAAACACAATAAAATAAAACTATTATGTGATAATGAATGTTTTCCAGAACTAAAAATTGGTCCAGGCCCACGTTCTCCTTGTACCAATTAATTTTTCCAATGACTTTTAAAACAGGCCTTCCTTAATCTAAATGCAATGTAAATTATAGGAATCTAGAGAAAATAAAGTAAACTAATAGATCTCAAAACAATTATGGTACATAAAGTGTTGCATTTTAGTCACTTATGCAATTTACAGAACTAAGGAATTTAAAAACTACGAAATGATTAGTTGAAAACAGTAATGGAACCTGGACTTATATTATTTTTTTCCCCCTGTTACCTAGGGTATGGACAAGTGCTGAATTTCTACTGGTGGAACTGCAACTTGTACCCAGCCAAAAATATTGGGTCCAGTAGAAACTTCACCTCATCTGACAAGGTAAAAGTTGCCTCTAGTAGTTGTTTCTGCTACCTGGGACCCCCTGCCTGCTGTGCAGGGTGTCTGCGGTGCACTCACCTGGATCCTATAACACATGTACAGGTTGACCAATAGGGTTTCTAATTGCTTAAACTAAACTGTTTAACTTCTGCCATTCAATTGAACATTTGTGTGCATTCTTAAACAAGTTTTACTCCACACTAGAGTTCAACAGTGATCCCTAGTCTATTGTTTGGAAGTGAGAGGAGAGCCATTTTTTTTCTTAGTACAAAGCAATGCAGCTTTTATTACAAGTTGAAGATCCAACTCCATTTTAGATTGTTTGAAGTAATGGAGCAACTGTTATTTGACTTTTCCCAGAAACTATTAAAAACAAATAACTATGATTTATTTTATACTTGCTACCTGTTTTAGAATAATTTCTGAAGAGTTTTTGTTCATACTTGGTAACATCTCCTAAACTTCTTTAGAATGAAAGACTATAGATGTCATCTATACATACTTTTTGAAGCATCTGCAAATTTGTTTGATAGTTTTGAGTAGAAATTCAACACTAGTACCAGTTTTCTGGCTTAATTTGATTTAATATTAAGGACGTGGGCAGTGGGGTTCTGCAGGGCTCGGTCCTCGGGCCCGCACTGTTCAACATCTTCATCAGCGATTTGGATGAGGGGGTAAAAAGCACCCTGTTCAAATTTGCTGATGAAACTAAGGTGTGGGGGGACATGGGCACACTGGAAGGATGCAACAGGCTACAATCAGACCTAGACAGGTTACAAGGGTGGGTGGACGAGAATAGGATGGGTTTCAACACAGGAAATGCAAGGTGATGCACCTCGGGAGGAACAACCGGCACCATACCTACAGGTTAGGGAACTCCCCTCTTGTCAGCACAGAGGCGGAAAGGGATCTGGGGGTCATCATTGACTCCAAGATGAACATGGGCTGGCAGTGTGGAGAGGCAGTCAGGAAGGCCAACCGCACCTTGGCATGCAACCACAGATGCATCTCGAGCAGATCCAAGGAGGTGATCCTCCCCCTCTATGCGGCACTGGTCAGGCCGCAGCTGGAGTACTGTGTCCAGTTCTGGGCGCCGCACTTCAAGAGGGATGTCGACAGCATGGAGAGGGTCCAGAGGAGGGCCACTCGTATGATCAGGGGACAACAGGGCAGGCCCTATGAGGAGAGGCTACGGGATCTGAACTTGTTCAGGCTCCAAAAGAGAAGGCTGAGGGGGGATTTTGTGGCCTGTTATAAACTAGTCGGGGGGATCAGCAGGCACTGGGGGAGTCACTGTTCCCCCGAGCACTGCCAGGAGTGATGAGGAACAATGGTCACAAGCTGGCAGAGGGTAGGTTTAGGTTAGATATCAGGAGGCGCTACTTCACAGTCAGGGCGGCTAGGGTCTGGAACCAACTTCTAAGAGAAGTGGTGCAGCCTCCTACCCTGAGGGTGTTTAAGAGGAGGTTAGATGAACATCTTGCTGGGGTCATTTGACCCCAGTACTCTTTCCTGCCATGGCAGGGGGTCGGACTAGATGATCTGCTCAGGTCCCTTCCAACCCTAGAAACTATGAAACTATGAAATATGGATTTTAACTGTTTTCAATGGTTAGCCCCTTTAATAAGAAGAGCAAATAAAGAGACACATTTTCTTACAGTAGGGAGCTATTTACATGCTTGTATATAGTAAGTTTTTTGCCTCATACAACCATTGAGCAATAAACATTTTAGGTTTTATGAATAAATGTAGGTATTTAGACTTGTCTTAAGATGAGAGCTGGTCATAAAAAAATCAATTGGAGTTTCAGCTAATGTAGGACATGGAGGGTAATACATCTCTGGCTAGGAAGGTTTCTACAAGTATGTCAGCACCAAGAAGAAGATCAGGAAAATGTGGGTCTCTTACTGAATGGAGGAGGCAATCTAATGACAAAAATGTGGAAAAGGTTGAAGTACTCAATGTGTTTTTTACTTCAGTCTTCACAGCCAAGGTCAGCTCCCAGACTACTAATCCTGGCAGCACAGTCTGGGGAGGAAGTGAGCAGCCAACAGTGGTGAAAGAACAGGTTAGGGATTATTTAGAAAAGCTGGATGTATAAAAGTCCATGTGGATGGAGGGTGCTGAAGCAGTTGGCTCATGTGATTGCAGAACCTCTGGGCCTTACCTTTGAAAACTCATGGTGATTGGGAGAGGTTCCAGACAATTGGCTGAGAGCAAATATAGTGCTCATTTTGTTTGCCAGCTACAGATCTGCCTAGACAAAGCCTTGGTTGGGATGGTCCTGTTTGTCTTCTTAGGAATGGTCCTGCTTTGAGCAGGGAGTTTACTGAATTCCCTTTCGATGCTAATTTTGTATGATTCAATGTAAGTCCTAGGAAATATACAAGTCATCTTCATACAATTACATGAGTCTAGTTGGTCAGTCTATCTGTCTGCATCATTTTACTGTTTGTCATGTATGTATAAATATGGCTGGATCCAACTTTGCATCTCTAGAACTTGGGTTTCCTGAAGCAAAACTCATTTTCTTCTTGATATAGACTGTAAATCCTTGATTGCCTCCAACCACTCCCTCCTAAAATTGCTATTTGAGGTAATCAAAGGGTGGTGCTGGAGTGAGAACAATGACTTATCTCCTTTGTATACAGCTCTTCATGGGCTCTCCCCATCTCCTTCAGTCCTTCCATCTACTCTGCCATCTAAGTTTTGCTTGGTTTTGGTTGTCTTATTCACCGTTGAATAAGTTGAAGGCAGTTGATGCAGGCTTAGAACTGTATTAACTTATGTAGCCTATAAAACTGCATGAAAGGGATTTCTGGAGAAATACATAAAAAAGAGAAAAGAAATGTCTGCACATAAGCCACAGAAGCTACCAGTGCTCACTTTAAATATAATATGTGATTCATCTGCTTCCAGGCAGATCCAAATCCATGAAGTAGTAGTTTACATTGAAACATAATTGGTATGCAGAGTTTTCTGTGGTTTCAGTGGTTGCAAATATATTCTGTTTGGATAAGCAATTATGTGGACAATTCATGGTTCTAAGGGCTTATATTTATCTAGTGATGCTGGTTAATTTTTAATTACTAAATGTTTTAGAAAAAAATAGTTCAACTACATAACCAGAAATCTGATAGTTTGAATAATCCACTTTTCACCAGACACACAAAACTGTGTTTGTTTCTATTAAAAAGAAAAATAAGTGTTATTTTAAGTGCACATAAAGGTGCCTTTAGAATCCATTTAGCTTTCATAGTACGATTGCCAGTATTGATCTAAAAAATGAACAGGGTTTTTATATGGGTTTTGCATGTATTTCTAGTATAAATTATTATCATGAACAAAATTCTGTCTCCCTAGGTAGTCACACATGCTTTCTTATACTTGGCAGCTAATAAGTTTAGAAAACTAAAAAATAGGCTATATTTATAATAAACTCTTGAAGTTTTCAAAGCCATATGAGAAGAGAGAGTTAACAATGGGCCATTCAAACTAAATAGTAAATAAACGTGGTTTGGCATTCATAGACAATGTTTTGATTTTCTTTGCAGTTTTTATTCATATATTGGTGCTACAGAACTGCATGGGGTGTTTAAAATTTAAAGTACACTATGCTAATCTTTCAGAAAAGATTTCATTAACTTGGATACTGTAAATTAATTATTTCACACAGCTCAAGATATTGCAATAAAGTAGTCTTTCAGCACATACTGCAGTGCCCTGCTGAGTATCAGCAAGTGAGAAATGTAACTTTAATGGTGTATGCACTGAATTTATGCATTAACAGTATTTGTTTTATGTATATAATAGTCAGTCTGTCTGTCAGCAATTTTATAAGAAGCATTTAATTACTACAAATGATCGTTGTTTGTTTCTGTTTAGGGAAGATTTGAATAATTCAAGATGAGAGTTCCATAAGCATTCACTTGCAGTGAATTTGTGTTCCTAAGTCACTTAGAAACATTAGAAAATCATAGCCTCAGTTGATTGGTACCTATGTATGGTACAGGTGCTCTTTACAACACTTAATTTATGTTCTCCTAAGATTTTTTTTAAGTATTTCATTGATGTTATTTTTCAAGTACGTTCTTAAGGAAAAGTCCTATAAATGTTAACAAAAATGGATAACTTTCTACAGTTTCTTTTGACCGGTATAGAGCATTGGAGGTAATTGTATTCCTGCAATGTAACCAATTGTCCTAGAAACCGCAAAAGGCACCATGACAGATTTAAATATGCTGCAAAGTTAAGTATTCTGCAAAGTTCTGGGAAGTACTTTGGAATAAGTCATCCAATGCAAGTCATTCTTCTGTTGTACTCTATACTTTTGGCGGAGGGTTGTCACCCTTCCACATAGTTAGAACTTCCACATATGTCATTTGAATTCCCCACAACTTTTTCTGGTAGTCAGTTTAGCCTTTTCCAGGAGTCAGTTAAAATGCTAAGCAGTAGGGCTTGCTTGAACTGATCATAGTCCTGTCCATTAGTCCTTTCTATCTCTGTCTGGCCACAAGCTGCTAGGGCTTTAGAATCCAGCAAGGGAGTGAGATAGCAGAAATGATCCTCAGGGCAAATGTGGTATAATACACATGCTTTTCTCAAAAGTTAAAAACTGAATATCCATGTCCTCTCCTCTGCATGTGTAACTAACCCTTTAGGATATATGCAGTTCAAATGGTTGACTCCCAAGTGGGGTTCCTAAGCTTGTCAGTGTAGATGCACTGTGGCTCATCAGCCTCCCTGTCTCCAATTCATGGTGCCTCTGTTTTCCCCAGTCTTCATATTCCAGCTTCATCTGCAGCTCTTAAAGGCTTAGGTTGATTTAAATGTTGAATTGTACATACATTCAAGGAGTTTAAATTGGGGAAAAACTAGCTGGCCCAATCAAACTTAGTTTACTTAAGGAGGTGTACTATATAGCCTGTGCCCAATCTAATATGGGGCATTTAGACATATGATCTGGGAGCAGGGAGGAGGGGAGGGCGCTTTAATTAAAGTAGCTCCAAGAGCCACTCTAATTAAAGTGCCAAAGCATCTTATGTATCAGCATCCCCGTGCTGAAAAATGGTGGCAGGGGCACTTTAACTAAAGCTCATCAAACAAGCTTTAGTTAAAGTGCCCTTGATGCCATTTTTAGGCACGGGGATGCTGATACACAAAGCACTGGAGTCTGATTGAGCATGGTAATTGTCACATGCCAGCAGACTTGATTAATCAAATCTTTTCCAATGCACTGTAAGTACAGCACATTGGAGCAGCTTCACTGCTTGTGCATAGGTGTCCATGAAGACCAGTCACTTGGCCCTGCCCCGAGGCTGCGCTTTTCCTAAGCCGCCCTTTCCACTCCACAAAATTACCTGGCTATTTTTAGCCCTCTGACACTCCTACTTCAGACATCCCCTTCCCTGCAAACCCACCAAAAGCCCCATGGACCCCTACATCCTACCCCGCCTCACCCTACTCCACTCTTCATCTTGCCCACCCCCTCTCCCACCCTGGCTTGCTTAGATCCTTGAATCATGTTCCTGGCACTGGCAAATCTACATGAACAAGGACCTGATCTATGATCACACAGCTTAAAGCAAGCCATGTGATTGTAGACTAGGTCCTTGGAACATCTGTATGTGCCCTGAAGCTCCTTTTCAGAATCAGTTTCTGCCACTCCAGACTAGCATCAGGGGAAAAGGGCTGTGATGAAACTTGGCTGCTTCCTCAGCTACTACTATCACCTAATGTGCAATCCTCCCCTACTAACAAGTTGGGTTGCCATCATGGTACTGGTTCAACCAATCACTCAGCTCTTGTAGTCTGATTATGCCTTCTTTACCCTTCCAAAGGTTAAAGCTCTTTTCTGGCACAGTTTTTGCAACCCTCCCTCTAGAAAGCCATCTGTATGCTAAAATTTCTGCCGTGGCTTTGACTAAGAGTGTCTCTGTAACCATAACAACTCTTCAGAAGTGCTGCTGTTGTTACACTCTGGGATCCCGCCCCTGTCACTATTTGTCCTGGAGTCCTATGATGTGGGTGATTGTTCAGGAACACTGCAGCCTTTCTTAGTTTCTTAGTTCCTCTCCCCTGAAGTCAGGAGATGTGTAGCTTCTAGAGCCGGGAGGGTCAACTCCCCTTCCAGCTTTGAGGTTCCTGGCTTTTTGATTCCTCCCTCTTATTGTTTCTCCATGACTCCTAAGGAGGGAAGGACCTCACTGTCTGTTGGGGGAACTCTGTACAACCCAAAGTTACAAGGGGTACAGTAGAAAGTCTCTTCAGTAAAGGTGTTTTTGGGAAAAATGCCACCTAGGCAAAGGTTCTCTGTCCCTGCAAATGTTTAGCAATCCCCTTGTCCCCAATCTAGTCCACACAGCCCTGAGCCCCCAAAATACTAAGCAGTTCCCATTCCAGTCTCTCCAGTCCTCAAAGCTGTTCTACTTGTCTCAGTCACCAGACCGTTCTTCAGCTGACATGTTGCATCTTCCAGCCTGCTCTCCCATTGTCCATATTATCTACCCTTGGGTGTCTGACATCTCACCTTCATGGATGTGTCCATCATTAACCCACTATATTCTGGGGTGTTCATTGAATGGCATGCATGTTTTACTGAGTTTGTTTTACTGTTATGGCACATGTGGTCTCTATATATGAGTATCACCAAGCCATACTTAGCTTTGTCATTAGGTCAGAGAAGACTTCTGCTCCAGTAAGCAAAGACACTTTTGGAAGAGGGGGAGTGGGGGTGGAGGAACAAAGGCAGGCCATTACCATATTTTTTTTTCATATAGCATGCCCCATATATAGTACTCACCTTGATTTTTTGAAGGGGAGCCTAAAGGAAAAAAATGTTCAATTGAGGTAAGCAAATGTAAGCAGCTGGAGAGCCAAGCCTCCTGCCAAAGCCACACAGGATTGGGTCCAGGGATCAACCCAGCATGCTGGCAGCAGGCCTGCTTGCCAAGTCTTATCCTATGTACTGGCTGAGGAGCCATGTGATGAGTAGGTCCCAGTGCACTGAGTCCAGAACTGCATGGTAGGTGTGGGGTCACCTGCTGGCTTCAGAGTCACATGCTGAGTCCAACCTAGTCCTGAAGCATGAGGTCCCAAGGTCAGTCCATGGGCTTGAACCCAGTGCACCAAAACAACCTTGCATGATAGCCCAATCCAGTGTGTGAATGGAGGAAAGGGTTCCCACAGGTCCAAAAATGTGTTGGTAGTGGGGGAAGTGGTGGCAGTGGTAAATGCCATAGCTCCCAGAATAATGCTGCCACTCCTTAGCCACCCCCCCCCCCCCCGATGTATGGACCCGTGGGGATCCCTTTTCCTTGCATATAAAGCACAACCCAATTTCCCCAGGCTACTTGGGGGGGAAGGGGCGGTACAAGTTTTTATGTGATAAAATACAGTATATGCATAGTGTGGGCTTTCCAAGAATCCAGTGGATGATGTATGTAAAAAGCCAGATAAAAACCTTGCTTACGCTTTGTCTAAAGCAGTGGTCTCCAAACTTCTTTGATCGTGCACCCCGATCGGTAAAAAAATTTTGAGCACGCACCCCCAATATATGTATATTTATATAAATATAAATATAAATATAAATAGAAGTTCTAATATTTTCTTCCCGCATCCCAATGGATCGTCTTGCGTACCCCCTAGGGTGTGCGCACCCCACTTTGGAGACCATTAGTCTAGAGAGCAAACCCAGGTCTTCAGGTTTGTTTTTTTCCCCCTAGGAACAGGAAAACACTGGAGTCCCTCAACTAGATGAGTAGAAACTGTATTATCAGATTGAAGATGTGGGTTTTTTTTTCTTTTGTTTGTTGTATCTCTGTATCTGAACATATGGTTACTGATCTCTTTTATTTGGGCTTGGTTTTATAACAAATCTTTGTTATCTTTCTTATTGTGAAGGTAAGTGTGATTTCAAAGCGTTTGACCTCATAGGCAAACTTCTCTGGAAGCGGGGAATCATTTTTTCTGAGTCTAGGACTGAGACAAGGATATGATTCTTCTAGCTGGAAGAATATCCCCTGCTAGGGGCTGGCAAGATCTCAGTGAGCTGGGTAAAACCAAGGTACTAGTGGCCAAGGAGTTGGCTCTTGTCACATTTCAGTTGGTTCTCAGTGGTCAAGCAGTAGGTGGCAGAGGCAGTTTGGGGGCTAAATGGTGTTGCAGAAGGTATCTCATAAGCATGTCTCAAAGGCTCAACTGACCTCATCTAGGGCAAGGGTATGTCAGGGTATGTCATAATGTTAATAAAGCTATTCAATACTGTTGTTTCTATAAGTCTGTTTTGTTTTGTCCTGCATGTAGCCAGACCTAGCACTTAACCCATCATTCTCTGTGTGCAGCCTAATGAGGTAAACTGAGTTGAGCAGTATTATAAAAAATATGAACACAGTTGACACAGAAATAGTGCAGTAAAACCTGTAAGCTATCATGCCTTCTCTCAATTCTGTTGGTTAAGCATATAGGCTCCCTCTTAAATGATAGTCTGTATTGGGCACCTGCCAAGTTATGATAAAGGAATTTTACATGGTGTCTTACCCACTGGCATCCTTGAATCACTGAGTGAGTAGGCAAAAAATATCTTCCTCATTCAAAGTAATCTGGCAATGAAGAAAATCTCACAAGGAAAGAAGAAGTGAAATAATTCTTAAAAGGGACTGGATTCTCTCTTTCCTTGATTAGCTCATATAATGTCTCTCCATCACTGGGGCTGCTGGGGAAAATTATGGGCCAAGAAATCTAAATGAAACTCTGGAAAGGATAAAATTGCCCATTATATTTTATTTAAGTTTGTAGCGAGTTAAATGGGGAAAGATGAAGAATATTCCCTCCTAGTCTCTTTTATTCCTAATAATGTACAGAAGTCCTGTTGATCTTGCACAATGATTGATCAGACAGAAAAAATAAGAGTAATTCATACACTGTGCCATGTCTACATGAGATGCTTTACTGTACAATAACCTAATCAACAGTGCAGTAAAGCATCACCATCGACATGTGCAGGCACTTACTACACAGTAAATTAATCTGTGCAGTAAAGGCAAATGGCATTAATTGCACATGTAGACACACCCTGTTAGTACCAGCTTTCTTTTATCTGAGTCTGAATGTCTGGCCATCAAGGTGCATGCAAACATTCTAATGAACCATTGGGCTGAAAACTTACTGGCAGAGCACTGTGAAACCATTATAGGGCCGACTGAGTGTTCTGCAAATAGCATGTTCTGTCAGTGGCACCCAGCCAGGGGGCCCAGTGTACACAGCCCAGCATGCTTTGCAGGCTCCCCTGTCCACCCTACAGATGAGGGTGCATGCGTGCACACACATGCAGACAGTGTCCCTCTAGAGCTGTGTACATGCGCGCACACACGCGCGCACACACACACAGTCCTACAGTGTGCCTGAAAGATAACAGGCCAGGACCGGATTCTTGGGAGATACCAATTCAAGTGGGGTGAGTTCTTTTGCTATGATAGCCAATACATTTCCCTGGTCATGGAGTGCTGCATTTTAGCTGTTCCTTTTCTAGAACATTTTCTGTATGACACAATGTATTTAGAGTGATTTATGAATGAAAGGAACATAGCCCTAAAAAAAATGCTTCTAAGGTCTTTGTGCATTTTTCAAACACATAGAAGTGGTAGGTTATTTTTTTTTAAAGCATTAACTTTAAAGCACTTCTTTTCAAATTACTCTGAAAACAGTATGTTACAAATACCAATATTGATGTATTGTTAATACCCTGATTAAGAGCTGGATACATTTTTCTACAAACATTTTTTAAATTTTAAAAGGAGGTTTTACACGAATATTTATAACTTTATTCAAAATTTCATTTTCATCAGAATTTATTTTTCAGCAAATTCTTGATTTAAAAAACCAACTTATTATTTTTCCAATTTTACTTCTCCCCCCCCCCCCCCATTCCTCTTATTTTCTCAGTGGACAAAAGGGGAGATTTATTTTTCCTTTAATAGTTATTTAATGGTGGGATTTTTTTCCATCAAAATTAAACACATGTTTAATTTATATTCATGTTAATCCCCACCCCCACACACAATTTTCATAATAAAGTTAACATTTTGTTATCACCCTAGCAAGATCTAACATCCTTTAAAGTTTTCATTGCCTTGTAGTCTTTGAGTTAGACCATAAGTAATGTGAATATGCTAAACAAGTATTTCTGTTTTGTACCTCAGTGTTACACTATTTAAATACTTAAAATTGTTTTTTGCTAATCTTTAGAAGAGGATCTCTATAGTAAAGAGAATGAAATTTGCCTCTTGAAAATACTGGTAAAGCCAATGGCAATTACAGGTCAGAAATGACAAAGTTGTTTCTTCTTTATCATTGTGTTTTTATTTGTTGCCCTAATGCCAGACACCAAGTGATTCATTCTTTGTAAAATTATTTTCATGTGAGCAGACCAATATGGCATTAACAACTGATAAATAATTGTGCAGATGAAAGCAAGCTGTAAGTAGCATGAGCTCATTAAACATGTTCGTAGCACCAATATAATAAGATTGTGTATAACTGTTATAGGTCAGAGAATAGCAATCACGAGAATAATTTCAAAGGAATGAGTATTGCCAGGATGGGTTTTTTGGTGGGGGGAGTAGGATCATTCAGTGTTATGCAAGATGGCATTTTAACACAGATTTACAAGTGCCTGACATTTTCTGCATATTCTACAAATTAATTGAAATCATAACATCAGAATGTAGCCTTGAATTTAATGTAAAACTGTTATAAGAATAGACACTGTGGAGCAGAGAAATTATTAAGCACATCAGCCATGTATTGACTGAACAGTTTTGCGCTATGTCAGACTTTTAACAATGAGCTGGCTGTGTCCCCAAGAGTTAAAATATCCATAACTCATCAGTGACAAAGCCAAGTGGGATGGCATAGACAAGCAGCCTTCTGATGTGAGAAGAAAAAACTGTGTTTCTGGACAAGCTGCAGTGAGCAGCATTCCCCACAGACTTGAGAACTCCAACAAAAAAGCTCTCCTAGCTTGAGAGCTTGCTGCTATTAACTTGGTAGACCTGGGGATGAAGAGCAATTCAACGTAACTATTAATAAAATATGTCAAATTTCTCCAGTTAGAAATTCCAAAACAAAAGTGTGATGCGGAGATTGAGATAATAAGGCATTATTTTTTAAAATGTTCTTTGTATCTGCATACGTATATTGTATATGAGCTGTGAATGAATGGGAAAGGTAGGATATAATAGGAAATAATGAATGAATCAAATCCCAAAAGAGTGTATTTCAAAGCTCTTCATCCCCCTCCAAGTAACAAAAATGCAAAATGAAAAAGATGTGACAGACAAAATCAAATAAAAGGACTGAAATGTTTCTAACTACAGGGTTCTTGTTACGAAATGGTGTTTTCAAAATGAAAAAATAACAAATTTTCTTTAAATAGTGTTCTGAGATGCTTGTGTCTTTTTAAATAAAAGAATAATTTTAAATAAAAATATTATTAAAACCCTTATTTACTGTAATTATTTTTTCATCAACTGAATATGGGGTGAGGGGTTAGTAAATTGTTTATTAAAGATGTTTGGGGGGTTGTTTATTAATTCTTTTGCAAAAGATTAAAAAAAAGGACAAACAAGGTAGTTGATTTTGAACACTGTAAAATGTAAAACACCTTCAACATTTCAGGATTTTTACCAAGTAATATTTTAGGATTGAGTGGCAGGAATCCTGTGGGGATTTTGCCCCTGCTTTTTCTCTTTTTTCAATCTGAATTGTAACATACATTCCTCATTTGTGAGCACCTCTCTTGAGTTCTAAAGAAAATGAATCCCCCTAATTTCATATCTTAATAGAGGTCAACTTTAAGATGTTTCTCTCTCATTTGTAACAGGAGTTGGAAGGCCTGCATAAGAAACAGGGAAAATCTGAAGAGAAAAGATGATCTTATAGTTAAAGCAGGTAAAAGACACTGGGGAGATTGAATCTACCCTGCCACAGAGTTCTTGGGTGATTCTCGGTGTGCTACGTAACTCAATATTTTCATGCTACACAGTTTAGGATAATAGGGCCTGACTTTCAAAATTGCAGTTGTACTCCCAATATTGAGTAATGGCAGCATAAAAACTGTTCTATAATAATACAGATTGAGCCTCCAATATTCATTGTCACTAATAACATTTTTTACTTTAATCTCTCTGTGCCTTAACTCCCCATCTGTAAAATTAATATAACAACATTTCAAACCATAGGGGTATTGATTGGAAAGAATACTACAGTGAGACCACCATAGAAACAAATAGGAAGAAATGAATATTTTTTTATATTGATTTTGAGTGATTTACAGTAAATAATACATGAAGCAAAGGTGAAAAATAGTACAGAATCATGCAGTAAAGTCTATTATAATGCATATGTCTGAGACCCCCTGGCAGATGTAATAGTTATCATGCAGTTAACAGGTTAATTGTGCAATAAACTGTAATATAGCACATAGCCCCTGACATGTTACCTTTAAGATGCAAGTAACCTGTTAATCATGCCTCAAGTAGTAACCTGACCACACATTAAAGTGGATTTAAATGAGCCACAAAGTTATCCAAATGTAATGTGACATGCAAACCTTTGTGGTTCATCTGTGCCACGTCTTAAATTTAAACATGTGGCCAGTTGGGACTGTCCCAGTACAGATCCCAGCACTCAGCTGTGTATCAGGATCAAGCCTAGGGCAGCCCCACAGTCTGGGACACAATTGTCCTTTACCTAGGTGGATTGGGGGCAGAACTATTCCCGGACTCCCACCTGGCCCCCAGAAGTAGGTGTCAAGGTGCAATAAGCCCTACATCAGAGAGAATGCTCTGAATATTGATCTCACTGCAACCTAAACATTTAAAAATTATGTGTGCAGCTGAGTTGCCCGTGTGGTTTTCTGACATCTGTGGCATCACACATTTCACAGGCCACACACGCAGGCATTCTCTAAATTGCTGATATGCAGCCGGGGGGGGGCTCAGTTTGACACTGGGAGATTCAGATGGACTGGACATGTAGTTTTCTGACATCCCCAGATTTCAGGGACCCTAGGATCAAGGAGCTTCTTCCTAATCCTGAGGTCCCTGTGCATCAGGGATATCAGAAAACCATATATACAACCCAATGGGATGCACAGTTTTTAAAGGAAAGAGATGTATCACAGGAAGGAGACTGTCTTATGTTCATTTGTAAGATCCCTATGGTCTAGAATCTATGAAACCATGTGCACTACCTAGTGGGGGCTTGGCAATTGGTTGATTCCAGGCCCTGGTTCAGTCCCCAGTCCCAGATGACAATTGGCTTATTGTGAACATTTGCTTCCAACTTTCTGGTACAGGGATCATGATCCTGGGCTCGCCCTGCACTTTAAGTACAATTGCGATCTAATATCCAATCCCAAAATTGCTAGTCCTGCCATGTATCTGTGGCATGGGAGAAGGCATGATTGTTGGGTTCATAGATCAGATCCCATCACACCTTTAAGTGAATGCCTGCCAACGGCCATGGCCCACCAATTTGTCACGTGACAAAAATTGTAAATCAGCTACAAAAATGTTTGTCCTTAAATATGGAACTCCTTGTGGGTTGTTTTCACAACGTATTAGTTCGAACATGTGGTATGTTTGCTTAAACGTGTTTGTTTTAGTTTCCCAATATGTGGGAAGCCTGGCACTGCAGAACAAGAACTCCAATACTGGGCTCCCGCAGTGCCAGCAAGTTTAAATAGACATTAGGGGAGCCTGAGATTGGGGGGAAAGCTTCCTGAACCCAAGCTACCCTTGCCAGCATGTTTAAAAAGGCATGCAACTAGCCATGTATGCAGTTTAAGGTTCCAGGTCATGGGGAACTGGGGATTGGGGAGCTTCCCAAACAGATGTGATAGAATCAGAGGAATTTTATTACTGATTTCAAAAATTGTGTGTTTTGACATGCTAGACATTAGAGATCTGGTGTAGCAGGAAACACAATTTGGGGGGATTTGAGATAAAATTGCATAGAATGTATTGCACAATTAAATTAATGTTTTCTTGGGGGACTAAGGGAACCAAATAACAAAAAACCTTAATTATGGTGTTTTTTTAACTTTTGAGTACTTTATTTTTCCAACATCAACCAGTGAAGGTCTTTTTTTTTAAATTTACTTTGACTGTAATATATACTGCAATTATTAGGAGTCTACTGGGAACAGTTCTTCAAAAGATTTTCCTCTCTTCTGATGGATGGGATGTGGTTTCTGTTTCAGCTTTGTGTTAGAGTTATCATTTATTCAGTCTTATGTGCATTTCTACTGGAAGGTTATCAATAATGAAACTCATTTACAAGAAAAAAGTAATATGCAAGCCAAAAAGCAGTCACCTTCTTAAGAGTCAAACAGGTGTCTGTAAGGAGCAGTTCCAGTACTTGTGTAAGAATGCTTTACCAATTAGACATCAACAAAATAGGCAACAAGTTAAAGTTGGGATGCATACTATTTAATTGTAATTGAGGGAGAGAAACAAAATAATGCAGCAAAAGAAAGTGATAATTCATGACTGACATACACAATAATAGAAAGCTTTGCCTTGAAGGGAAGATGGAGTTGGAGGGTGCTGATAGACATAGAGCTCCCCTCTGTAACTCATGGTGCTCCACAAGAGTTACAGTAATCCTCTTAACCCAACAGAAGTTTGCTGTTGATTCTAGGAGAGTGGGTGATTGAGCTTCAGTTTGGTGTAGCTGCATGTCTGCAGACTCTCTCCCCTCATTGGTGGGAGTGAAAGAAGTTAATGAAGGCTCTCTGCTTTGGAGCACCTTTGTTACCCGAGTCCTCATGTAATGTAATCAGAAACCACATAATCAGGAACATTTAAAGCATTCTGCAGCCATGTGCCTATGTCAGATCACAGCTGTAGAGCTCTTCATGTGGGCTGATCAGACGACAAAATGTCACTTCTGTCAGCACCTTCTGTTTCAGATGTATCTAAGGAATGAAATCATACCTAACCTTTCTGGATTAAATTCAGCAAGGAATTGCATGCTTCCTTAGAAGTTGAATGATTTTCAGCTCCTACTAATTGGTTCTTCCAACGATGAGAAACATGTGGGTATCTGTGTAGAAGACTTGGCAGCAGAATATCCCGATATGCTTATTAATCCCGATATGCTTAGGAATGATAGACACATTACTGGGCCTGATTTTTGTTGTTGCTGTTCTAAAAGTTGTGCAATCACTTATTCCTTTGTAAAATATCTCCCAAGAGGATGTAAAGAACAGCAGTTCCACTCTATCAAATCCAAATTCTCCACAGACTTAGTGCTTTTCACCAGCTTGACACTGTATTTTTACATGTTCGCACACAGTCTCGGCATCTTCTTTGCACACATTCATTTACACAAGTGGTAGGATTCAATATTTGGTGAAATTTAATACTCTGCAATATTTAACAAAATACAAAACATTGTTGATTGACTATTCTATTGGTCCCTTCTGGCATTAAACTATTAATCTGTGAATCCATAAAAACAAGCAGGTCACTAAGGATTCAAACTAATAATGTCTAAATATTAGATTAATTTAGAATAAAGAGCAAAGTATTCATTTAGTCATTTTTGTGTTTTAGTCTCTACTTGTTATTATTTCTCAGAGAGAGTTTAAACCATACTTCCAAACAGAAAAATGATGGGGTTGATAGTGACCTCCTAATCAACTAATCTATTTTGTGTATATTCTTGTGCATGGAAAACCACTACTACCTGAATCTACTAATTCCAGATAAAATTGCCCTATGTATAGTAAATTTGATCAGCTTGAGTTAGCTTTGTGCATGTCTCTTTCAGAAAAATCTGAAGACTGGTGTTGTTTTCCTTGATTTAAGAGCAGCATATGCCACTGTCTGGCATACCAGTCTTCTGGCAAAAATATTAGGAAATCCACCAAATTGGGCCACTTATCTAGTCAAACTATTATTTTGTGGTTGTTGCTTTACAGTCCACCTGGCCAAGCAAATTAGCTCTTGGAGGCATCAAACAATGGCCTTCCTCAAGGATCAGTACCAGCATCTCTCCTTTTCAACCTGTACATTAATGACTTGCCTGTGCCTGACTCACAAAAAATTGTTTACACTGATGACAGTGCCTTGGCCACCTAAGCTCATGTCTTCTCAAATGTGAAACTCATACTTGATGGAGATATGAGACTGATGTTAGAGAACTTCCTAAAATGGCACCTTAAACCAAATATCTCTAAGGCCGTCTCAGTTGTTTTCCATCTGCGTAATGCCAGCGCTACTTGGAAAATCACTGTCACCTTAATTGGTAAGCCCCTCAAATTCAAAACCCAGCTTATCCTGGAGTCACCCTTGACTGGAATTTAACTTATAAATCACATCTCCAGAAAACTTCTTTAAAACTCAAAACAAGGAATAACCTACTTACCAAATTTACAGGTTCCACTTGGGGTACCAATGCCTCCATGCTACATTCACATGCTGTTGCACTGTGTTATTCAAGTGCAGAATACTGTGCTTCTGTATGGGCTCGTTCATTGCACAGCAAACTAGTGAACATCCAACTTCATGCTACAATGTGTCTCACATCAGGTACATTGCACCCCACTCCACCAGTCCTCACTAACATTGTTCCCCCTCATCTCTGCAGCACAAATGCTGAAGTAAACTTACTAGCCAGACTCCATGATAGTCCTATGCTGCCAGTGCATTGGGACATATTCTACCCACCAATACCTTGGCTTCCCTCAAGATGTCCAATATGGTCCACCCTTTCAAAACACTTTGACTTTTCCTTACTTGCTCAATCGCATAAAGATCACCAATCAAGCGTTGCATCATCTCGGACCCTACATTCAGTCAACCAGCACAGGCCTCTTTTGAGGTCACTGGCTCAGCATTGCGTAACTTGGTGGAACTGTGTCATGGCACATGCATCTAACTAAAGATCACTCTCTCAGTGCCACACACCTTGCTACAATGATATCAAGCATAGTCCCTGTGAAGTCACTGGTACAGTGCTACCTGACTTGCTGGGAAGATATCACAGCATGGCCTCTCTGAAGTCAGTGGTCCAGCAGCTCTAATCTAAGTGGATACCGTGCAAATTTTAGGCAGACAGAGACATTGCCTGTCAGAAGGACTCAGCAGTCTGAACATTTAATAAAAGCCTCTAGGAAACACCTTCCAAACTCCTCATTAAACCACTTCCTGGGCTGTTAGAAAAAACTGGAAACACTCTCAAAGCCTCTGACAGCTGAAGAAGCAATGCCATCTGCAGAGGGGTGACTACTATCAGACACTGCTTCATTCAGTCTCCTGTCCTGCAGCACCCTACAGGCACTACATATGCCCCTCTCCTCTGCCCAGTTAACCAGAAAGTACCAAGAGGCCTTCAGGTCCCTGTAAAACTCCTTCCAACAACTAAGCCACCCTCCATTAAAGTAAAGGAGGTTGAACTGGGGGTGGGGCATGCTGTTATTGGGCATTTTCTCAACCCTTTTCAAACTGGACAGGGTCATTGTGCCTCAAACCTATACTAATGACAACAAATGTCTTTGTGGACAAGTTCAAACCATATCCTGCATTGTTGACTCCTGTCCTTTTACCTAGTGACCTTCAAACTCTTCACACTGGTGATGATGTTGCCTTAAGATGGCTGAAACAGTATGCCAAAACTGCATACACTAAATCAATATAAAGTGTAGAAGGACTCAGGACTAAAATGATAAGAGGTATAAAAGAGCAAGAGGATACAGCATCCCAACAAAAAGACAAAGGAATAAAATTCTCTCATGGATATGAGATGCTTAAAGGAGAACAGACCCACGTTTTCCCATTAGTCAACAAGGTATAGGTTAAATATTAGAAGGAAAGGGCTTTCCTAACTATTAGGTAACACAGGGCCAGTTCATATTCAGCCTATGACCTATCTTAAGGTTTTTGACCCTGTTAGCCACAACAGTTTTCATCTACCCTCAGCCAGGTACAGACATTACACTTTTACTGGTGTAAGTAATCGGAAACCAGCCTATACCTTTAACAAAACAGAAGTTCAGCTCACAAAATTGGTCTATACCCATAAAAGAACAGAAGGTTGGCACACATAGGCTGATTTAGAAATGATGATACCTGGTCTATGATTTACCTCCTCCTCCTCCCCCTCCCCCCCGCCAGCAAAAGGCGAATGTATGTTTTGTTTGCTACTGATCTAAACTGCGCCACTTACAAAAAAACCCACATAACTTGGATCGATTCTGCCTCTGGCTTTTTGAATGCCTGTACCTAGCCCTCAAAACTGCAGTCCTAATTCATCCTGAAATGACACTTGCAGATCAAAGGAAGTGATTCTGCAGTGCTCGATTCAGCACAAGTGACACCTCACCTGGAGTAAGTAATATGTCCAGTTTGGGGCACCGTACTTCAAGAAAGGCATGGACAGTTTGGACATAGTCCAATACAGGGCAACAAAAATCATTAGGGGCTGGGAAGCAAGATTTAGAGGACAGGCTGAAAGAACCAGTTATTTAGGCTGAAGAAGAGAAGACAGAAGGGGGATATGACAGCAGTCTTCAAATACATGAGGGGCCATTACAGAAAAGATGGAGATGGGCTTTTTTCTGTAGCCATAGGAGACTGAGTAGGAACAATGGCCTTAAGCTTCATCAGGGAAAATTTAGGTTGTAGATTAGGTAGGAGGAACTTTCTGACTATGAGGTGGTCAAACATTAGAACAGGCTATCTAGATAAATCCTGGAATCTTTATTCTTGGAAGTTTAAAAGAGCAAATTAGACAGACACTTATCTAATATGGCTTACTGGGGGATGAACATGTCTTGAGCAGGACATTGGACTACATGACCTTATGAGATCCCTTCCAGTCCTACTTTCCTATGATCCCATGAAGCTTTCACATTCTTTCAGTGGCCACTCCAGTGAGCTCCCTGAAGCTGATCCTATTCCTTCTTCCGGAGCCATCTCTCTCCTGTCCTGGCAATAGGAGGCCTCATGTAGCTGTTGGGACCTCTCCTGTTTTGCCAAGAGAGGCACAAAGCTCTGCCTTTCAATGAACAGCCTTATGTCCTTCTGTCATGTTGGGATCTAGCTCAGTCAGAAAGCTACCTGAACCTGTATACTGAGCAGGCAAAGAAGAGGGTTTGCACACCTTCTGGCAAATAGTTCAGGAAACGATAGGCTTCGATTGTAGGCATCACTCAGTCAGTTTGAACTGATATCTCCCACTTCCTAGGACAGTGCCATAACCTGCTATAGGCAGGATAGGGTCTGACTGCAGCCTTAGAAAGTGTCCTTTTCAGTACAGAGAGAAGCAGCCATGGGTTCTGCTGCCTGTTCTCAGTATTGCTTACACATTTTATTGACTGACTCAATAATCTCGCGGTCAGAATCCAGGGCTCTCTCCCCCTCCCTAGGGAGTGCCTTCTTTACAGAATCACTCTCTCCCTTGACTGCAGTTCATTATTTTCAGAAAAGATGAAAGGGGAACTTTTGAATAAGAATATTGTACTTCAGAATAGCCTACTTTAACAAACTTAGAAAACTGATAGTCATGATGGAAGTAAAGTCCAAAGGGAAAAGTAGTTCAGGAAAGTTGGATGCTGCTTAAAAAAGGAAAAGTTGAAACACAAGAATATGCTATCCCTGTACATGAGAAGTATAGAAAATATTGTAAGAGAACTTCTTGGCTAACCCATCAGGTTTTCAATAACCTTAAAAAGAAACTAGACAAACTATAGAAATTGGGCTGTATGGTTAAGGAAAACTATAAGAGGTAAAAAAAAAAAAAAAGAGGGAAAAATGACTTGGAGATTACTTAGATAAGTGGAATGTTGTTAAATCAGCAGAACCTGATGAAATTCATCTCAGAGCATTAAATGAATTAGATGAAGTAATTGCAGAGCTACTGGCTATTATCTCTGAGAACTATTAGAAGTCAGCTGAGGTTCCAGAATACTGGAAAAAAGCAAATATAGTGTCCATGAACAAAGAAAGAATAAGGGAACTGAGAGGATTACAGACTAGTAGTGTAACTAGGTGCCAGTAAGTGGGTTACCAGTCCTGGGTACGGATTTACAGGCGAGTGACAGAAAGGCAACCCCCAAGGAGTCTGGGCCTTGTTGCAGCATGCTGCAGACCAGATGCAGGAAGGTAAGCCACTCCAATGCTCAGAAACCCTTTTTCTTTCCCATCCCACCTCCTACTCCCATGTATCTGTGCCCAGGGCACCAACATGCCTAGTTATGCCTCTGCTTTAACTTTAATAACTGGAATAGTAGTAGAGCATATTATCAGGCAGTAGTTTTATAAGTACATAAAGGATAGCAAGGTAAAAAGTAACAGCCACCATGCATTTGTCAAGAGCAAATTTTAGCTAACAATTTGGTTTCTCCTATGACAAAGTAGCATACATTACTGATGGAAGAGAGAGCATGTATATGATATGTGTTTGAACTTTAGTATGGTTTTGGTGCTATCTCCTCACATTTTCATAAGCAGAGCAAGAAAATAAATAGTTTGAAAGAAATTACTAAAAGATGGCACAAAACTGCCAAAGAATAGCCATTGACAACTCGGTGCTAAAATGGAATAATATATCAAGTTGGGATCCCCCAGAGTCTGTCCTGAATCCAGTACAGTTCAACATCTATTTTAGTGACTTAGAGCACAACACTGAATTCATTTGCAGATGACACCAAGCTGGGTAGGGTAGCAGTACATTAAAGAGCAAGATTAACATTCAAATTAATGTGATAAACTGGAAAAGTGGTCTGCATTAAATATGATGAAATTCAAGAAGGACAAATGCACTTAGGAAGGACCAATAAACTACACAAATATAAAATGGGAAACAACTGGTTAGGTTCCAGCACTGCAGGAAAGGACCTATGGATTATAGTGAATCACAAGCTGAATGAGTCAAAAAAATATTGTAGAAACCATAATGGTATCTGGGATTTATTAACAGGAGTGTTGCACATAAGTTATGAGAAGTGATTCTTACACTCTTTTGAGCATTAGTGAAATCAGATACCTGAAATACACTGTATCCAGTTCTGATCAATAAACAACACACTTTACGATAAATGTCAAAAAACTAAACCAAAAAGAACATTTGGATGCCTTTAAAAGAAGAGAAAACACACATACATATCCTACAGATTTAGGAGTAAGGGTTGGAAGAAATGGGTTTATTTAGTTTAGAGAAGACTGAGTAGGGGTTGTGACAGGGGATTTTCTTCGATAACAAAAAAGATTGTTATAAAAAACAGGGTGATCAATTTTTCTTTTTGTCCACAGGGGATAGAGTGAGCAGTACTGGGTTTAAATTGCAACATATTTGTATGGATTACATGTTAGGAAGGAAGTGCTTTCCTACTTCTTAAGCACTGGGAACTCTCATAACTTAGAGAGTTTAAGCAGTTTCTGTCAGTGGACATTTTCAAGTACAGATTAGCCAGATATTAGTCTGGGATGGTTTAGACAGGGATGGTCCTGCCTAGAGGAGGTGGTTGACCTAGATTACTTTTTGAGATTCCTTCCAGAACTGATTTCCTATGATTCTCTTAATTTATACTGATGTGACTCATCAAAACTGTTCTATCAACTTCTATCATCCAGGAACACTTTAAAAAAGTAAATCTGTAATGTGATGGGGCACACTCTCAGTCACTACTGTTCTGTACCTGTACAGGTATGTGTACAGCTACAATGCAGCCCCAGGGCTAAAGTAAACAAAATTGCATTTGTGCCATGCAATGTTGTATATGGAACTAGACCTCTATTCGTAGGCATTTAAAAATGTCCATGGGGTAATTACATGTGTAACTTTTAAATGAAAACTTTTAAATCACCGTTTACTTCCAGATTAGATTGTTTTTCTACATACAAAATTGAGTGTGTAAATTTTCTATGCAAGTATGCGTGCTATGACACTTCTGCCCTTGTATCACCAAGCTACTGGGCCATAAATTCATCCTTGGCAATCTTAGGCCTAGGTGGATTCCTAAAATGATTTGAGAGATTTGTAAGCACAAGCTTTTAGTGGATAATTAGTTCTAGGACATGCATATTTAGAGAGACTTCAGAGCCTTATTCATGTATTATATTATAACAAAAAATTTGAAAAATCAAATATATTTTACCATTAACTCCATTAACTTTCATAGTTTCGTATTTGGATTGGATTGGGCATAAATAATGAAAATAAATGGTTATTCACCTATTCACTTTTGTATTTTTATTGAAGTCAGTTTCACTTTTCAGATTTAATTTAACAATACTATAGTCTCAAGTTGGTGTGAACATCTACCCCCCCACCCCGCCCCTTCCCCACAAAAATGGCCATAAATCTGTAATCCCTTCCTTTCCCTCAGTCCCCTGCCCTCCCCCCACCCAGCACCTCTAAATGATGGAAACTCCTTGACCTAAGGATTTGTAAAATGCTGCTTTTTCAGTCTTATGTTTTTGTCCTAGGTTGACCCTGTTACATCCAGAAACTGTTTCCCTGGTGGGCAGTGTATTGTAGACTCTGAGTTTTAAAACTGGGCAGCACTTGATAGGATTAACTTTCTAACAGTCAACTTTTTTTTTTTTTTGATAACTTGCACTGGATATTGCTTTCTACTTGTGTGAGAGAGATGGTTAAACAGACAATGCAGTTTTTGAAATCGGATTCCCAGGGCCTTGTTTTGATGGCCTCCCTCTGCATCCAGGTAATATGATGACCTTGTCAGCTGCTTCTACTGAAAGTAGGAGTAACAGCAAAGTAGTTAATCTTAGAAATGTGCCCAGCCATTGAAGAAGGGATAATGCTTAGCTGTATCTAGCTTATAATGTATCTTTATATATTATCTTTATACTAGCTTATAATATATTGTAACAGAATGAACAGCATCTCTGTGGATGTTAAGAGGTACTTGTTGACTCAGTCATTTTCACTTAACTGAAACTGCATAGAGCCAGATGCTCTCTGTATTTCCTCTCTCTATAAGTTACCATCCTTTTCTCTTGGGATGCACAGTTCTGCCTTTCTGCAGTGAAAAGAGAGCTAGTGCCCTCCCAGAAGAAAAAAAGCTTTTCTAGTCTTTTCTCTCTTCGCTGTCTTATGTTGAAATATATGGAAACTATTTTTTCCTCTGTTACATCACTCTTGCCTGTTGGCCACATCTTGCTGGTTACTGAATTCAGGAAAAAGTGTGGGGAATTAAAAATGAGACCTAACGAAGTGCAAAATATAAATAAAAAGAATACAATTAAAGCTGAAATGCTGAAGAATTTAAAAAGAGAGAAAGCTGCAGAAATAGTTGATAGGAACAGAATATGGCAAAAGAAAAAGATAGAAATCAGATAGTGAGTGGCAACTGCAAAGCTTCATGGGGCATCTGGGTTCAAAGGCACCTTTAACATTCTTACCAGCATGCCAAGTACAATACGGTGGTGATATGCAGGCTGAAAAAGAAACACCTGCTGTTTCATTTCCCTCGGCCAGATAATTCCCTCTCAAAAAGTTATTGCCTATATACCTTTGGGAGCCTGTAAAGCCAGTCCCAAAGGAGGGGAAGAAACAACAGCAAAGTACTTTACAGTCTCTCTAACTGTGAATCTCTATTTTTGATATTGCAAGTTGCTCTCAGAACTGGCTGAAATATATCTGCTCCTTTTGCCAATTGCATTCTTTTGGTGGGTAGGAATATGGATCAGCACAAATAGAATTTTAATTTGCATAAGATGCTAAATCAAAGTATTTCAAGAGAAAGAATATCACACAATTAGGTGAGGAAGGAAGTGTGGCAGATAAGTCTCAAGTTTCTGATCTACTGACATTTTAAGATGAAGCTACATCGTATGTTTTATAGTTTGTAGGCAACTATCACATTAGCACTTTTAAAAGGAATAAATAACAATTGGAAAACCATAAGACAGAGATATATGAATGTCAGAAATGTGATTCATTCAAGAAAAACGAGTTCAGGATGTTCATGTAATTCATGGAAAGACATGTATGCACAAGGAATTGATTGGTCTGCAGAGATTAAAGAGTTTTTCACCAAGTATGTTTATTAGAGCATATCATTGACAGATTTTGAGCCTAAAACTTGATTCATCTGACTCTTCAGATTTTTATTGAGCTCTGAAGCAAAGTTTCAAAAAGGACTTCTTGCTTTACATGTAGAATTTTCCATGTGGAATTACTTGCACTCTTAAAACTTTGAATTCATACAGGCAAATATTATTTGCACAGAAAATGTGGAGCTTGTGTAAAGAAACATTGATAAATCTGTCAGCAGCACCTACCCAAACAGCCTGATTTATAATTGTTTGACTTAATTAATGCACATATTCACACCATTAAGTAACCTCTGTGACACTTCACAGTTTGTCATCTTTGTGTAATTATCATGGCGTACATAGACAGGAATTCTTTCTGTATTTCCTAGGACTTGACACCCCAATCTGCCCCCTGTAACAACCTACAGGTCCTACATGTTAGGACACAAGTTGTAGGGGGACAGTTTGGAGACTGACACCAGGAAACTCAATGTACCTGGAGAATTTTGCAAGAGTTCTGCGCGCACACTGAATCTTGTGGCTCAGTGCTACACACAATTGTGTGTGTGAAACATGATGGCAGTGGATGAGAATCACAGTGAAGTGCATTATTTAAAGAGTCAACCACACAGCAGAGAGAAGGCATTATGGAGAGACTCAGACCCCTGCACATGTGGCTTTCCAGTCAAAGAACCTGGCAGCAGCATGGAAGCAATGAAAGGAAGAGCTGATCTTGGTGGATAAGGTTGATTAAATAAGGCTAAACTTTTCCCATTAGCTTACTGGGACAAAGGCAGAGAAGTAGGGTGACCACCCTTTCAGTAGGGAAGATGGGACACATGCCTACGTTCCTTCTTCCCTCCCCCCATTGCTGCTGGCATGGCTGGAGTAGAGCCAAGAGGAGTTGGGGGCATATGTGAGCTGCTCACTGCAGGCTCAGGGCTCCCCACCCTGCTGCCTTTCCCTCGGGAGCCCTGCACTGGCCACATGCCATCTGTCCACCCAGCAGCAGTGGGGGGCACAACTCCAACTCCATGCTGCTTCTGCCCCCACTGCTGCCAGGAAAGTATAGAGCACCTTGCCATGGGGGCGCAACCAGCATGGGGCTCCCAGAGGCAGGGCAGCAGGTCAGAGAGCCCTGAGCCCCCAGGCTAGGCAGTACCCCCAGCCCCTGCCTCACTGCCTCTCTCACTGTGAGGGCCTCAATCTGTCCCCACTCCTCCTCCCCCCCGCCCCATGCCCATGGATTTATTTGCAGAGAGCTGCTCTTCATGCTTCCTGGCTGTATTTCCTGGCCACAGGTATGTGTGTGCGTGTGGCACCCCTGCATCCCACTCCTGGCAGCCCTTGCAGGATGGAATGTTGCCAACCTGCAAGGGGAAATCTGCCATTTCCTCATCCCTGCATACACTGCAAATCTGGGATAAGTGGTGTCCCTGGGTCATGTAGCCCAGGACCAGAACTCGAGGTTCCCATTCTGGGACTGTCCTGCCCAATTAGGGATGGCTGGTCACCCCACAGAGAAGTGAGTACAACATTTACCTGAAGGGTCCAATAAATTAGAGCAGCTAATGGAGACTTTTGGTAAGTGCGGTGACCCCCTCCCAAGAAATGAGACCATGGAAAGATACTATTTATTTTTTGTTTGTTTGTTTGTTTTTAACCCAGATCAGGATCCAGAAGAAGGAATAGATAATTATATTTCAGAGCTGAAAACTTTGGCATCCACAATTTTGTGAACAAAACAGGCTCCCTTACTAGAGACAGAATTATGTGTGGGATATCTGGTCACAGCTAAGGGAGAGATTATTGAAAGAGGCTGATCTGACTCTGGACAAATATGTGCTAATTTCATGCACCTCTGAATTATCTAAGGAAAGAACCAAAACAATTTCTGGTGTGGAACACAGGGTTAAAGGGCCTTGAGAACCAGAATAAAGATAGGCCAAATGAAAATAATCTCCAGTCTTCAGTGTTGATACTGTGGGAAGCTGCATGAAAAACAGAAGGAGTGCCTGTCTTATAGGCAAAAATCCCTAGACTGTTGGAAACAGAAGTTTTGTGTCCCAGTGCTGCAATAACCCCAGGAGAAATAAAGCCAGAATATGTGCAATAGGGGTGGACATTGAGACTTGATAAGGAAGATGATGTTTTCTCTGTGACTTCATCAGATTTAAATATTCTGAACATATATTCATTACAGAAAAAAGTCTTGCTGAGCAACCATCTGCTATATTTGCAACTAAGTTAGAGGAGAAGCAACCAGAAAGATTCCAGCTTAATTGTAAAGGCAACTGCAATGTAATTCCTGCAGAACTGCTTAGCAATGGTATCATATTGGAGAGATGTGAGCAGATACTGGTGATGTAAAAAACTCCAATGTAACAGACTTCAGGCTGGTAGCCTGGATCAGTTAGCCAGCTGACAACAAGCTGCCCATTTAAGGGGCCTCAGCTGACAAGCAGTCATGAGGGGAAGTGACTGGTTGATGGGAAATAAAAGAGCAGGAAGGGGGAGGTGCTAGAGGGAGGGCTCCTGGAAGGAAGACTACAGGATGAGAGGGAGTCTATTGCTGGGTGTGTTTTTTGGGTTGTTTGAAATTTGCAACTGAACCCCGTGGTGCAGATCAACACCAAGGTTTTGAAGCCTGTGTTGCTGAGACCAGGCTAAGGACATGTTATTTTAGATTGATTTGTTTCTGGCTGAGCCCTGCATTACAGCTTATGGTTTTGAGCCCAGAGAAAGATTGTGTTCCTGGGACTGGATTGATTGGCTCAAGGACTGGTTTGAGCCAGGTGGAGCTGGGTGATCCAGCTATCTGCTACAAGCAACTATACAACCAGTGTGTAAATGCAGGCTATCAATCCAAAATCCAGGAAACATAAAATAGTACCTCCTGGAATTAGTATTTGGACACTGGTGTTATAGAAATAAACTTTTTACCTATTGCTTTTAAACTTATGTGTTTTCTTGAGTTTTGCATTGTCTTAAACTCCATTTTTTTTATTGCTCTGTAGCTCAACATAAGTGCTTGACATTTGTATGTTGTATGGGTGAGAGTGTGTTTGTGGAAAAGGAAAACATCAGCTGGCGACTGGCTGAAGAATGGAGACAGATAAAAGACAAACAAGAACAATCTTCCCCAGAACAGCGAGAGAACAAGGGCAATCAACCTTCAAGGAAGAACAGTGATAAGCCAGCAAGAGCCTAGAGACTGGGTGAGTTGACAAGGCTATAAAAGATGGGGCAAAACAGATTAATTTTGGGTCTTGTTCTGCATGTCATCGTGGAGCATCTGTTTGTCTGATGGGATGGACTGGCAGGAGCCTGGCTCCTACGTGTGATCAACTTGGCTGGCCACTAAGTTGATCTGAGTACTGATAAGACTGGTAACATATAACAGTGCAGAACAGAAATTGGGGTATATATGTGGTGTGGGTGTGTGTGTATGTATTAAGCACTTAGTAAACACAGCAACTTGCCTTATACTCCCTCATAAGGTCTAGCTCATGGTATGAGCAATTGGCAACTTGTGTAACACTAGGGAATGTTGTCTTGTTAGGCAGCCAGAATATCCTTCACATGAGACAGGAGGGAGAAAGCACAGCATGGTCCTTGGCAGATATTTCACAGAAGTTCAGAGATGTATTTGAGGGAGATAAATACATATAGAGAATGCTCAAGTTAGAACCAGACCCACAAGTACAGCCTATATGACTGACTGTTAAAATGCAGAGTACCACCAGCCCTGATGGAGCCACTCAAAGAACCATGTCTACAAGAAATGCTTCACTATACAATAGATCAAATTACTGCACAGTAAGCATCAGCATCTGCACATGCAGATACCTACCACACAAAAATTTCCTTTACTCCAGAATTAGTTTGGTACCTGCAAATGCAAGTAGCTGATTTAACTCTGGAGTGGTTACTGCACAGTAATGTACGCGTAGGCATTGACCAGGAGCAAACTTGCTCCCAGTCAGCCCCATCACCAGGGGGCCACCTGTAGGCTACTGCAGGGCCATGGGGATGGGAGTTTCCCCAGCTCCAGGGCTGAGGGGAGTGGTCTTGGCTGCTGTGGCCTCTGGCCCTTGAAACACAGTGGGGACACGGGGGTCCTGGGCAACTTGCTACCACTGTGTTGCACAGCAGAGGCCCCTGGCCAGCTCCAGGAGCCTGTCTGCAATCCACTGCTCTGCTAGTCCCTGGCACACCATCATTGCATGGCTGCCTGACTCACGTCATCGCGTTGTGCTGCAGGCAGCTGCAAGACCCAGCAGCAAACTGGGTCACCTGCAGCCAGCCTCTGGCCACTGGGTCATACTCCAGCAGCCCCAGGCCAGCTGCAGCAGCCTGCCTGGACTCTGCCACTGGTCCCTGGCACATTGTTATCACATGCCTGTTTGTCCTGCTCTGTGTCCCTGCACTGCAAACTGCAGGCACCTGCCCAGGACTGGCAGCACCTAAACTGTTGCAGGGAAGATCAGTGAGCCATTGAGGGAACCATGCTAGTGTTGTTTGTGATGGCACATGCTGCCTCCTGGGGCTGGAACTGGTCCCAGGAGGCAACTGCCAACTTTATGGTGCTGTGGGGTGAGGTCCAGGTCCTCAACCAATTTGCCCAGAGCAGGAACTCCAATGTGCACATATATGAGGGCCTGTCAGGCCATATGCAGGAGTGGACATGACTGGTTGGCACACCAGTGCTGCGTAAAGGTCAAAGCTTTGCAGGCACAGTAGGTCATTTTCACCAACCACAACTGCTGGTTGAGGCCTCCCCCAAGTCCGTGCCCTTAATGTGGGAGCTGGATGACATCCTTGCACCCCTGGAACCTGGTTAGAACTATGCTGTCTATTTCAGCATGGGCAACCTGCCCAAGCCTCTGTGCAGCCTGGTGGCCATGACAAAGCATCAGTGGGTCAGGGGCCTCAGGACATTAGGAGCGCATCCTGCCACTAGTCTCATCCCAGGCTCATTAAATAGCTCCAGCAGCCTGGGATAGTGCCTGCTCCACCAGCTCCAGGTGTATTGCCTAACCCAGGAGGCCAGGCGAACCATACCACTGCCACCCCTCATCAGTTTCAGCTCCTCCCCAGAAGGGTCTTCTGCCCTTGCACCCAAGACACTGCTGGGAGCAAACAGCTCCTCACAGCACACCCAGGACATTCTCATTTGGGGCATGCTCGGGGTTCAAGGCTGGCACATGGTGGAACAACCCCAGGGCACCACCACAGAGAGGCCCCTGGGGGGAGCATGGGGGAACCACCAGCTCCCTGTTTTAGCCAGCTGAGATCCCTTTGCCCCCTGAGCCTGGGTGCTATGGGCTTGGCAGCAGTGCAGGAGACAGGCTGCCTACAGTGGTCCACCTGCCCCTGCAGAATGAGCAGGGATGTGGGGCTCAACCAGTGGGCACCTGTGCCAGGGCCTGCCTGGATGACTTATCATGGTCCGTGGGCACCTGTGCATGCGCAGCCCCTGATCTTAGGCTGGGCTACACATAGCCCCCTGGTATAGAGGATGTTATTTCATAAATGTTGCAAACTCTCACAAACAGCTTCTCTCTCCTGGCTCTGTAGGTCCTGCAGCTGCACCTGGAGGAGAGGCACCAGCTGCTAACTGGGAGGTGCCTTCAAGGACATTGCCAGCCTTGGCTGAGGCCCTGAATATGTGCCTGCTCTGGCAGTAGAGGACCAAGGACTGAATCTGGATGCTGGCCAGTCTGGTTACAGTGGCTGAGGGGCCGCTGGTGGACTCACAAATCTGGTGAACAGAGAATATTGCATGCGAGTGGGAGAGGGATGGGGTGAACCAGGAATTCTGGGACAGGCTTCTGGCTATGAAGGAGGCTCAGGAATGGCAGGCTGCCTTGGTGACCAGGACATTGGAGGCCACAAAGGAGGGCCATCATGGGCTGTACACTGTTCTGGCCCTGGCAGTCACTTCCCAGCCTCCAACTGCAGCCTCACCTGCCCTTTGGCAGCTTCCCACTACCAAGGACCAAGCCCCTCAGTTGGCCTGGGATAAGGTGCAGCTGTCCCTCCACTGGCCAGGTTCTTCTGCCCAGGTCCCTCACCCCAGGATCTCCCCTACTGCTCACCTATACTCCTTGCATCCCTGGAGCAGGAGCTGCCTGCAGCAGGGCCAACACTGCACATGGGCCCTGGTGGTCCAGCCCACTAGCTGCAGGAAGGGGAGTTGGCCACCATTGCCCCTATGTGAGCCACCCACCTGCTAGTTTTGCTATGGTGGGTTCACTAGTGGGGGTGCTGACAAGCTGGGGTGCTGGGTGCCTGTCCCCAGGCTCTACCCCCTAGTTACCCCAACCCTATAATGCCCCCCCCTCCAAGAAGGGCACACGCAGTATGTACTGGACAGAACCTGCACAGGAAGAGGCTGCTTTATTGGTGGTGAGTGACATGAGTGGTGGAGAGACTTTGTGGAGGGGAGCTGGAGGGGTTCTGTGGTTTGGGAGGTGGGGGGATGGGGTCTGTTGTGGGAGAGGGAGGAGAAGGGCTTTATTGTTGGGGAGGGAGGGGGAGGAGTACTTTGTGTTTGTGGAGGGGAATAAAGTACACATCCTGGAAGGCACTGTGTGCCTCCAGGACAGCCCCCCCAGTGGTCACCTTGCCCATGTTGGGCACTTTTTCAGCAGAGGGGAAGCTGGCGGGGGGGCATGACTAGCTTTAAGCAGAGTGATGACCAGTTGGGTGTCTGTGGGGAGGGACCGCCACATGGTGGTGATCTGTCACTCCAGGTGCAGATGGAGCTGCTTAAAGGGGTCCTGGAAGGTAGCCTGGGTCATCCAGAACAACTGTAGCCATAGCTTGTCATCCGAGGTGGTCTGGACAATGTGCAGCCACCAGTCCTGGCTTGATGGATGGCTCCACAGGTGGCAGGACTGGAGTCCCAGGAGTGCATGGACAGCATCAGTGGTGGTGTCCAAATGCACATCACTGGTGTCCCTCCCAGGGTCTGGGTGGCAGCACAGGGTCCTGGCAGCACCAATGTAGTGCCAGGGGGCCTGAGACACCACAGTGAGCCTGGCCAAGCAGCTATACCATGAGGGAGGTCCACCAGAGCTGCAAATGACCTGGACCAGGTGGGGATCACTGAGGCAGTGAAGCAGGGCAACCAGGGTGGCCAGCAGGAACCTGTGACACTGAACATTGCTCCTGGGGCCTGGAGCAGAAGCAGCCATTGTGTGGAAGGCACGGGCATACTGGGACATTGTTCTGCAAGCTGCTCTAGGTGAGGAAGGCAGGTGGCTTTTAAAGATGGCCCCCAGCTGTAGGCAGCTGTGGCCTGAGCCTCCAGCTCCGCCTGGCTGCTGCAGGAAGCCAGTGTAGGACTGAAGGGCATGAAGCAGACTACTGCCAGAAGAGGCAAATCTGCTCCCAAATGCCTACACATGTAGACACCTGCCCAAGGTGTGTTTACTCTGAAGTAAATTACTCTGGAGTAAACCCATTCAGCAGCATTTGCACATGTAGACATGCTCAAAGGGGATCTAACAAGCCTTACAAGATGGGCCATTATTAAACCAATGGTACTTAGCACTGAGTGGATCACTATCCAGTCAGTATTAAGAAAAGTCTGCCAAACTGAGGATTTGTATAGGTCAAAACCTCTGAACAGGGCATTGAAAAGAAGCCCATTGCCCACTCTTGGAGACACACTGCCTGAACTATCGAGGGAAAAAGTTCATGGTTTATGATATTAAAAAAAATGGATTCTGGCATATTAGCTTGAGGACTCAATTAGCTCATCTGACCACTTTTGCAACCACCTTTGGCCAATTACCCATGGGCATTCATACCCAGGGTATCAATCTCACCTCACACATGTTCCAGTGCAAACTGAATCAGGCAGTAGAGGGACTTTCAGGAATCAGGACTGAAGATGATAATTTGCTTGTGGGGGACAGAGACAGTCAGGAAGAGGGTATGTGGGACCATGATGCTAACCTATTACAACTCCTAAACAGGTGTAGGAAGCAGAATATTAAGTTAAATTCAGAGAAACTGAAGCTGAGAACTAAGGTCCCTACATGGGGCACCTTCTGATCTTGACAGGACTCTAGCCTGACCCTGAGAGCAATTAAACAAACAAACTCAGACCACAAGATGTGAAGGCAGTCCAGTGATCTAAGACATGGCTAGTTATTTTTCCAGATTCTATGCACACTTGTCAGACTTGTGAACCTTTAAGACAACTAATGCACAAGAGGCAGCAAGGGACTGGGAAGAAGCTCAGCAGCAGGCATTTGGAAGGATAAAGAAACTTCTTTATGTGAGGCACCAATCTTGAAGAATTACTACTCAGAACAGCAAGTACAGAATTAATGCAGAACCAACAACCCAAAGCATATGCAAGTTGGGCCCTGACCAATTCAGAAAGAGAGTATGCTCAAATGAAGTAATTCTACCAGTCTACCTTTGGACAGAAGGTGGGCATGCAGTCTGGTTCACAAGCCACTGGAAAGCATTATGAAGAAACCACTTGACTGCACCAAAGTGACTCCAGTACTTGCTATTGACACGTCAGTGATGTGATATGAATATCAGATAATGTTCAGAGAAGTCACTGCTACTGGCAGATAACCTGGAAGGTAAGCCCTGCTCAGAATATAACACATGTGACTCCATAGAACTGGAGAGTAAATCTATTAAAGCTCTGCAATATATCCATGTGTCCAAAAGCCTCCAGCCAATATGGGAGTGCACAGAATTAGATGAACAACTATAGACTGTGATACAAATTATACTTCGAGGTGGCCAGACCACAAGGAACAAGTATCCCAGGAAATCATTCCCTAGTGGCAGGGTAGAGATGAGTTATGTATACATAGCTATGTTTAAAGGTGACAAATCTCTAATCCCGGCCAATCTGAGATGGGGTATCTTGAAAAGAATTCATGCTTTGCACCTGGGAATAGAGACATGCCTACGGTGAGCTTGGGAGTGTCTACTGGACAGGCATGAATTCTCAGATAAGGACATTCATGGAGCAATGTGGGGTGTGCAAAAAGCAGGGAGACAGGCAACAGAAGGAGACATTGCAGCCCCATGAGATCCCAATACAACCAGGGGAAAAGGTCGGGACAGACATGCTTGTGTTCAATGATATACATTACAGAGTCACAACAGATTATTTCTCCAATTTTGGGAGGTTGACTATGTAGAAGATACTCAAACAAGAACAGTAATCAGGAAGCTGAAGGCACACTTTGCCAGGTATGGCCTACCCAATACCGCTATTCAGACAATGGCCACAATATATAGCAGAGGAATTCAGAAGATTTAGCTAGCGCTAAACAGGAGCTGGAGCACAACATATCTTCCTCAGGCTACCCACAGAGCAAAGGAATGGCCAAATCATGTTTCAAAATAATCAAAGAGACTCATAGAAAGGACAAAAAGGACTGGATAAGATTCTTATCCAGCTTTTCGGGGGATATCACAATAACCCCTCTGAAGGACTTGAGAGTAGCCCAGCTCAGACCCTGATCGGACAAAGAAGCAGGACACAATAGCCCATGAGAGACAGCCGGCTAATAGAACAGCAAGTCAAACAAGCAGCATATTGCAATAGAGAAGCTAGACACCTGAGGCCTCGCTGCACAGGGGAGACAGTCTGGGTTCGACCATCCAGCAACCACACAAAACAATGGCAAAAGACCACTGTTCAAGTTGTCATCAGGCCAAGGTCCTATGAAGTGGTTACATGGCAAGTGAAACTTAACAATTTTGCCTAATCTCTTTAGCTTAAGAACATATTCCTCAGTTCCTTTGATTAAACCAGGTTTAAAAGCATAATGTAATCTATACAGTGGTAAAAACAACATGAAGGTATGCAGCATAAAATGGTCTTTTCAATGAGACCACACATGACACATCAGTACAAAAGACACAAGAAAATCTATGTTACATCCCATGATTTCCCCCCCCCCAAGATTTGGTTTTCTATGAAAAACAAATAAGATATATAGAAAGAAACAAGCTGTGTATCTACATTGCTTTATGCTGTCTTTTCACAGCATGTGATGAAGTGAACTCATGTTCACAAAGCTTGTGCTTTCTATATCTCTTATTTAGTTAGTCTATAAGGTGCATATCTGTCCTACCTCCTTTATTGTCATCAGCCTCATTGTTCACATCTGTATCTTCTCCAATTTCTCTACATTGTTCTTCTATGGCACCCAAAACTCAGTACTATACTTGTACTGAAGCCTGAGCTGTTCTGGCTATGGTGTTAATAAGAAACAAAACAAAGCATCTTCATTTTGTTTGGTCAAAGATACTATTTCAGCTTGACCCAAAACAATACCTATTTTCATTGAAAGAAGGGGAAAATGTTTCTATTTCAGTTTGAGTGGAACCATTTCTCTCCCCACGTTTGTTTCAGTCAGGCCACCAAACTGAAAAATCTGTTCCTGGTTCCAATCAGTGTCCAATCAGCCTTTCAAAAGCATCTGAGTGGTCCATGGGTTATGAAGTGATTAGAATCTGGGTATGTAATCTTTTTAGGGATTTTGTGAGTTCCCATTTAGTGACTATCAGAATCTTCATGCACTAAAATCCCTTTAAAAATCAGGACCCAAATGCCATTCATGTCAACACCTTCAGCAACTGTAAATGATCAGGATGGTAATTTTGAGAGCTACAATATTTTAAGAATGTCTGGAGATAAAGGAAGAATTGAAAAAACAAAACAAAACCATGAAGTCATGGAAAGACAATAATTGGGACGGAGGGGAGACCTAAGCTACTTAAACAAAAGGCTTGAGTTATGCTATGTGGGATAGTTTGCAGTAGAGAAACGTAACAACCAACGGCTCATGAGAAATAATAGTATATAAACAGAAGATCTGCTTTAAGATATTCCCTTTTGTTGTAGGCTCTTCCTGATCAGTGTCATTGCCATTATTTGTTTTATCAGTAACAAGGGAATAGGTTATCTGCACCACATGTATGGAGGGAGGAAGGATTACTCTAGAGTACTGAATGAACATATGTATTATGAATAGCCAGTGATTAAGTATTCCACATAGAAAACTAACATCGTTATTTTAATTTTTCTCACCCTGAAATTAACATGCAAGCTGCCAAAGTAAAGGTTAAGTCAGTATCTTCACTATTGAAAATCTTGTTTTTAGAAGTTTTTACAACCTCACAAGATAAATTCACCGCAAACTTGCCATGAAAGGTCAGTACACTTTACATGTATTTAATTGGATTTTTTTAGCACATGAAGGGACATTACAAATAATAGTAGTGAAAAAGGCTCTCTTCAACTTACAGAATTAAAAAAAAATCTCTTGCAATGTTTTAAAAAAATGAACGGCCACTCTTGATCCCAAGGTAAGATAATATTAATATCTTCCAAATGGACCAGGATCATGCTCAAGGTCTGTGTGAACTAAATGCTCCCACTTAGAGCTGTGCAAATTTCTCACAGAGAATCGTCAAACTGAGAAAGTTGGACAGTGTTCTATGAACTTGAAATGTATATCCTTTTTGCCAAAAGATTTACAGGGATTCATGGTTAGCTCAGCAAAATTAAGCCCATGATTTGGACAGATGGGCTGATTTACCCAAGCAGTTCTTTAGATCTGTGTAGATTAGGGGTAGGCAATTCTTTTAGCTGACAGCCCACTTAATGAATTTTGGTGAGTAGTTGGGTGCCATAGACACAAAATCTTTCAAAAGATATTATTTTAACAAATTATAGCTAAAAACCAAATAATATGCTAAAAATCAAACATCTACTATAACATATTTTAGCTTTATTCCAAAAATATTTTTTGCTCTGATTTATGTTTTTTGAGTAGTATATATGCAGGTGATTGCATAATAACTTAAAATAAAGTCTTACTTATATATTAGGGTGTGGGTGTGTGCATGGGGTGTGTCTGTGGTTAGTGGGAGTGTTGGAGAGTGTATGAGGGGGAAGGCATGCATATTTGTGTGGGGGGCTGTCACCATGCCAGGTCCCAGAAGTCAGTTGTGGGTGGGGGGAAGGGAGAGTCAGAGGGGCAGGGTCACATGCAACAGAGTTCACCTGGGCAGTGTGGTGAAGGTGCACATGCAGATACAGTCTACCACCCCACCCCCCATCTGTCCTGCAGCTGTTTCTGTGGCACTAGATAAGGCTGAGCCCTGCCTGGTCCTGCCCCCTGCCCACCAGAGAACTCGGCCAGCATGCACAGCTTCTCCATGTGGCTGCTTTCCATCCACTTGGCCACCCACAAGTAGCTTCTCATCATACTGGATTGCCAAGTGTTTGGAAGGTGGCCAGGAGCTAGAGCTGGAGTCTCATGCACTGGGCCAGGGTCTGCCTGGCTGCAGCTTCTCCCCTGCTTGAGTGAGAATGTGCTACCTGGCACACATGCCCATGGCTGCTGCCACTTCCCTACACTACCTGATGCCTAAAGCAGTATAGCAGGGGCAAGAAGGGGAGCCACTGGATGCAAGCGGAGTCAAGCAGCCAGGCAGCTGCAGCAACAGTGGAAGCAACCATGCCAAGAAGCTGTGCACACTGGCCAGGGCCAGGGTTGGGGCAGTGCCATCAGCAGGCACAAAGCAGTTTCAGGCTAGAGATGGTGCAGGCTACCCTGGGTGGAAGCAAGCAGCCCTCAGCTTCATGTGGAGCACCACGGGGACAGTCATAAGCCAAATACAATAAATTGGTGGGCTGGATTCAACCTGTGGACCATATTTTGCCCACCCCTGGAGTAGATTCTGATGAGGAATCTGTTCCAACTTGGTAATATGAACTGAGTTTCTCTCTTGAATCTATTGAAGGAGGAGGGAAGATACCCTAAACCCAAGTGTACTTCAAACAAAGAAATAATTTGTATGTCCAAAGCTGGAAACCTGACATCTTAGGAGATGGGTGATGGAATGTGAACTTTTTGACCTGAAGGTCTTGGCTCAATTGTTTTTGAGTAGGAGCTGGAATTTTTATTTTTCAATACTGGAGACAGGATGTTTTTATCCAAACCAAAAAAGACCAATAAGGGGGAAAGACATATTGTAGGTAGATGCAAGGTTTCTGTTTTCTCATGTGAGTACATAAGTAATTTTTCTTTTGAAAAACCTTGTCAACTGAGTTTTGCATCTAAACAAACAAAAAAGAAGGTTGCAGAATCATTGGATATCTGGTGAAGAGCTTAGATAAAAGTTTTCAGATATGTCTAACAGCAAACATGAGCAGAAGTTAATGGTATATCATGGACATTCAGCACGTCCTGTCTTAAATGTGCATGGCCTTAATCTTTTTTTTTTTTCCTGAGAGATTTATCCACATCAACCTTTTTCTCTCTTGCTTAGACTCAGTAGAGAACTGGAGTAAAATTTTAGGTTTGTTACACTATAATGGCAATGGCAAGCTTTTACAGCTGCTGTATGGATGCAATCTCCTGTTCTGTGCCAAAGAAAATTTCTGTTCCCTGCACTTTTAACAACCACTTTTAACATGCATTGATGAATCCAGTAATTTATTTGGGCTGGGGACAAAATTACATGTAAACTAGTATAAGTTATCAGAAGCCAATTCAAATCTGTAACATAGCAGGGCTAGGGACAAACATTCAAAAAGCCTGAGCCTGCATTGATTCAATCTTTGCAGGATAGTTTAACCTACCTCAGCTGAATCAGTTTGTAACAGCATATACATCTTAGAAATGCAGGCACATTTCTAGATCAGTCTAGAAGCCAGGGGGATGCTATAGCAGCTCTCCCCTTGCTTGCAAAGTGCTGAGCTGAGGGGTGGGGGATGTGGCCAGGCCCCAGCAGGATGCTCTGATTAGGAAGGGTTTCTCTCCCGCCTTGCCCCTGCACCTTCTGACTAGCCCAGAAGAGAATTGATAACACAGTGTTTATCACCACATTAAGAAAACAACAGAGGGACATTATCAGCTATCTGATGAATCTGCCTTTGTCCTGTCCACCACAGCATGGAATGTAGTCAGTATGCAGTCTTCTAGCTAATGCTGAGAGGTGTCTGTGTCAGGCAGCGGGGGCAGGGAAGGGAGGTGGGGAGCAGGGGGAAGCCAGGCAGATGCCTGCAGTCTCTGCTGAGCTCCAGCCAGAGAGCAGAGGGGAGGGGCCAACCCTGCTGTGAAGCATAGAGCCCTGCCCAGTCCAGACAGCCTGGCAGGATGCTGGGGGAGTCTGGTTTAACATAAACCAGCAAGGGGTCTAGGACAGACATTGCATAAACCAGTTTGAGCCAAATCAGTTAAGTCTGATACTACATTTAACAAGGTTCATCTCAAACCCCGTTTAGCCATTTTTAAACTGGTTTATGTACACTGCACATCTCTTCTGTTACAGGTTTAAACCAGTTTCTGATCACTTAAACCAGTTTATGTGTAATGTCTGTCGAAGTTTAGTGCTCCTAAACCACATTCAAAATAGCTGGGACCAGTTTAAGATAAACTTGGATGGATGTAGTTCCATTATACCAGTTGATTCAATTTCTGCCCCAGATACCCTCCAGATTCAAGTTAATTCACAACCCCCCAACATCCCAGGATGCTTTGCACCTCCCTCACAAACTCCCTTTTCTTTCACAGGGTGAGCAGGCTAGACTTGGCCCAAGCTGTCTGCTCCAGCTGAGCATGGAGGCATGCTTTAGCAGCCCCCAGCTGCTGGCGTGGGCCATTGTAGGCATGTGGCTGCATTTCCAGAATCCAAAGTGAATATCTGTTCACTTGCTTCTCAGTTCAGTCTATGCATCTTAGACTAACTTGTGAAGATTGAATTGATTTAGCCCTGGGCTTTTTGACTGTCTGTACTTAGCCCTGGAAAATGTTCAAGTTCCATGTGTAAAAATGACTACTTTTGATGCCATGATATCAGATTTGAATACTGATTTTTTTTATCACCTGGCCCATGTAATAACAAAATAATAATAATAATGCAATACAACATGGCTGAAAGAAAAGGAAACAGAAGTCAGAAAATAGAGGGGAAAATAATGACTTTTTATTCTTTGAAAATTTGGGAGTTTTGTAAGTCTTTGTCCTTGACTTAACGTTATTCCAAATTAACAAATAATAACTACTACTCAGCTGGATTGCAAGGTCTGAGAAAGCTGCCTTTTCTAACAATCATAGTGAAAGTTCATCTTAGTTTTGATGGTGATGATTATTATTTTTCATTTAAAATTCATCTATGAGCTTAGAATTTTCCACATCTCTCAAAGCTAGCTGGAGAGAGGTTAGTAGCCTTGAGGTGATGCAGCTAATTTCAGGATTCTGAATTTCTGAGCCTGACTTTAATAACTGCTATTAGTGATATTTGTACTATGGAAAAGGAAAAAAAAGCTAGTTTGCTGTAAGCACTGCAATATGGATCATACCTAGATTTTCATTTGAAAGTGCTTTTGCTAAAAAGATGTTCAGCTGGAGCAAATACATTTTAATAATATTCCACCTGCAGGTCTTATTTTTTGCTCACCAAGTTCTGTGGTTTATTGTCTTAATATAAAGAGATCTAAGGCTTTATTTAATTTTCAGTTGCCCCTTTCCTAGAAGGAACTATGTTCTGTTCTCTTGCACTCAGAGGATTGGACAAACAGACACCTTCATGACAAGTGAAAGGAAGCACTAAGCAGAGATGCCAAAATGTGCCCAAGCCAGATCCAGGGTATCAGTTATGATATATGCTAAACTATAAGATTTTTAGGATGTTCCCTTGCCATTTGTCTATGAACAAACCATTTTCACAGCGTAGAAAATAAGTTTCATCCTGCTTTCACTGAAGTTAATAGAAGCAAGAGAAAAGTCCTTATGCTTCAGGGATCAATATTTGGTGATTACTGTACTGCAAAATGATATTATTCAGTCATATACGAGTTGATTCAAATACAATTAAAAGTGCTTTCATACACCTACCAGGTAACAAGAGATGTTTGTATCTCTAAGTCACCCTGCTGTTTCTGGATCATGCAGCATATGTGGTCCTATATCATGTTTTGTTTTTAAGTGGAACTTGCAATTGAAATCAGCAGGAACTCCATTTGAAAAAGAATGGCACAATGTGGTCCATGAAGCCTACATCAAATCAGCTTGATTTAATGTACAATCCTGCCTTTCAGGTATCTGTGAAAAAAGAGAGAGAGAGGAGGAGAGGGCAGGGAACAGGGCTGTTTTATATTAACAACTCTTTACATTATCCTATTTGCTCTTCTCCCTGCTACAGCTTCATCTTCGGCCTGCTTTGCAACAATTTAAGATGGTTTGCAACTTGATATCTCACCATACACGTCTTAATGCATAAACACAGCAGAATTTATGGATTCTGAAATGACAACTTTAACTTTTAGTCTCCCTTATTTTAGTATTTATCCAGAACTTAAAGTATTAAAAATGACATTTTAAAAAGTGACCTGATTTTCAAAGGTGTCCTGCAGTAACAGCTAACAGTTCTTCAGGATTCAGCATCTTGAAATCAGGCATTTCAATTAGGAGTCAAAATAAAGATATGCATTTCCCAATTTTGAAAAAAAAAATGACTTTAAAGACAAGTTACTTGATAGTAGCATTTTTGTACTAACTCTGTGGTGCAACAGCTGCACCTCTGACTCTAGCTCAGAAGGTTGTGTGTTCAAATTGCAATAGGTTGCTCCTGTTCCCCCCCACCTCCGAGCTAGCAAGGAGGTGTGCAGTGCTATAGGGGGTGCCAGGTGTGTTCAGTAGGCACTGATTGGGGGTGGGGGAGAGGATCTGCATCAGCCTTAGTCAGGGGATGGGGGATGGATCAGGGGGAAAGCTGCTGGGTCAGGTCTTTTCAGGGGCCTGGGAATATAGTCTATGCTGATGGGAAGAGGGATTAAGGGCTTAGCTCAGACAGAGGCTTCTAAGGAAAGTAGAGGAAGGCTCCCTGTGTGGCCTTGTGGTACAGTGGTGGTATGTCTGCCTCTAGATCAGAAGGTTATGTGTTCAAACCACACCAGGATCACTTTATTTTAAAAAATTATGTGTTGCCAGCAGATGCAGGGAGGTCTTTATTCTGTTTTGGTGAGTCCATAGATGGAGTACAGTGTCCAATTCCAGGTACCGTACTACCAGAAGGATGTGGATAAGCTCAGGAGGTTACAAAGAAGGGTCATACATATGATTAAGGGCATATAAGGAAACGGGGCCTTTTCAGTCTGAGTAAGAGAAAGCTGAGAGGTGACTTGATAGCCACCTACAAGTATGTCAGAGGTGAGCATCAAGACCTAGCGGAGCAACTCTCCAGGAAGGCACATCAAGAGAAGAATGAGGACCAATAGGCATAAATTGATAGAGGGTAAATGGCAGGGGACCAGACTTGCTGATCTTACATGTCCCTCCTGATCCTTTGATTCTATGATTCTATTTATGGACATGTGCATACAGTCTTGTTTGGTTTTAAGGGCTTTCTACCCATTCATTAAATAATTCATTTTTATATATTTACTAAACATTTTAAACCACTATTTCAGGGTTTGGTCATATTTATAGTGACTTGCTTTTTGTGAATCAAGTGCTAACAGTAGGCTTCTTTCATTCATGGCTAAAACAGTATTACTTATAGGTTTGCTTTTGGGAATGGGCTTATAGGTAAGGTAGGTATTATATTAGAACAATGCTCAAGGGCAAAGGCAAGGTTAATTGATTTCTGAAAGCCTGTGTGTGAAAGTTTCCTGAAAGTCCCACTGTGTCTGACACAGGCAAGCAGCAAGCAGACACGCAGACTGGGAAATTGAAGACGTGCACCATGCTGTTCCATAATAGAGATAAGGGACTCTGCAGCATTGGTGCCAGTTCACAGTGCCCACTGCAGAGCCTTTGGGATTTCCAGTTTTGGTGAACAGACAACATTAGAAGGAGAACAGAAAAAGCCCAAATTAGGATGTGTTCATGTGCTGGGTTTGTGAAAGAAAGGCATATGTTGGTAGGACAGAAAGTGGACAGTATGATGACCACAGGGAGACCAATCAACAATGCCCAGAGATGAAGAGTCATCTTAGGAGAGAAAAGAATACGAAAGAAGGAATTTCAGAGCAGTATAGGGTCCTCAAGAGGGGTACCCAAAGCCACTATGGACAGAGCACATACCACCAGCCCATCTCACCTGCCCACAGGGGCGGTGGGCCTCAGCCTTTGACCTCCAGGCTGCTGACATCTGACATTCAAGGAAGAACCTCAGGGTGAAGTCCGTGTACTGGCCAGATGTACCTTTACTCTGATGACAGCCCTAGGGCTGGTAGCTATAGAATTGTTCACATTATTCTTATCTGCTATCACTGTATATCAATAAAATTCACCTATTATTGAATGGAGAGGTCATGATCAGCCTGAGGTTTTGGGGTCCACCCAGAACAAGGTATCTAGGTCATAAATCCATGCCCACAGTCATGTGAAACATTAGGTTTGTACCAGGACATTTGGTGCCTTTCTGCTAGAAACTAGGAGTGTACAAGCCATTCGTTCAATTTGTCCACATGCCCCCTCTAGGATAAACATCATTCAGATTGACATCTGGAAAATCTCCTCCACAAGAGGGTTTCTTCTCCATGAATGAATGTTTATAGGCCACTATTGTATTTTTTTTTTTTAAAAGAAGCATCTTATTGTAAAGTAAGAGACTACAAGAGCTGCAGAAAACAGGCAGTCCCTTTGCCAGAATGATTAAAGGCTCCCGTCTATTCATATCTTTAATTTTTACTTTCCAAAATTCCAAGTACTGGGCCTGCCCAAAGTAAAGAATCTAATGATGGCACATGTTGTGGCTTCTTATGTTGGTGTGACTTGCTCAACTCATCTATACTTTAGACAAAAGCAGAATGAAGCTGAAGACTGGCGCTATTTTGCATTCTATTAATAGACATACTCTAGTTTTATTGTTACTTTTTTTGGTATTGAGATTTAACACATCCACATACAAACAAAAAAGAACTGTTGCTGGTATTTGTCATGGAAAAATCTTAGTTATGAGTGCTGCCAACACAGAAGAGTAAAAATTGACATTCGCATTTAAGTCTATGAGTGGAAAATTCCAAGGCTCACCCAGCACGTGCCCCCTGGGTGACCTGAGGAACTGTCAATCAGGTCTGACCTACTTTCCACTTGCACGCATGCTTACTCTCACATAGAACTCAGACGCATGCTCAGTGCACTCACTGACTGACGTAATCAGACCAGAAAATTCTGTGGAGGGGACGTTTGACTAAATTGGTATAAAAGGTTAGTGAGCCCCTCCCTCAGGGGGAGACCCGCTTTACTGAGGACAGAGGCTGGTTTCCAGGGACTGTCTCTCAGTTAGGCTCTGCGGCCTATCGGTCTCCTCCACCAGGGATTCACGCTACGTCTGTGATTGCATTTCATTCGTACAGCATTGATCTTTCCGCATTCTTGGACTTTTGGCTTTCAACCTCGACCTCAATTCTGCACTAACCCACCTACCACAACCATGACTTACCTGGCATCTGACTTTGGCTTCACTTACCACTCTTGGATCATCCGTTCAGCTGCTTAGAACTGGCATCACAACATTACAGTTTTGTTGCTTGTTGATATCCCTACATTACCTGTTGACCAGCCCTAAGACTAACCAACGGGCAGCCGCACCTAGCTCCCACTAGAAAGCAAGGGCTTGTTGGGGAACCTTGTGGGCCAACAGACCCCTCTGTTGTTTTGTGTTATACTGTAACTGAAGAAGCTACCTGCGCCTACACCATCAAAGTGTAAGTTAAATAAACCACCTTGTTTGGAACCATACGACTGTATGCCACTCAGACTCCACCGCTGCTAATCCCACCTGTTCGTACACCCTCAGCCCACCGTGACCATCAGGGATCCTGTCCCCCTTTCCCAATTTTACCACAGTATTGTACAATATAAGTATTTGTATTACTTAAGTAATGTAATATTTTACTATTACACATTATCCTTTAATCTAATGAGTCATGAATCCAGGACTTCTGATGCAAATCAGAAATGAGATTGGCACCAGAGATGTTAAAGACTTAACATCTATGAGGAATGGAATATCTTCTCATTCACAGATACGACTATCACAGATGCCATTTCTAACACAGCTGAGGTGTCCAGACTTTCAGGGTCATCCTTTAGCCCCAAACCTCTCTCCACTGTTCTGATGCTTGACTGCTGAGATTTGCCTAACTAGGGTAATTTCATTTGAATCTGAACTCCACCTGTGCCAACCCAGGCTCTACCAGCTCCAGCAGAAGAGATTTTGCCATCTTAAAGAATCACCCTCATATCTAACCTTTGTAAAATTGTGTAAGTCCTCATCACCAGTTTCCCACATTGTCAGTTGGTCTGTAATCACACTTACCACAGACAATCAGAAAGGTATAAGAAATAGGAAAAAAAAGTATTATTTAATATAAATATGGAAAATAACAATAAAGAAATATTGTAAACCTTGCACCCTGCATTACTTGTTAGAATGGAGAGCCAAAGTTTCTGCAGGCGGCATGTCATCTTGTACTACCCAGCTCAGCCAGATGAGTGACAGTTATCCAAAGTCAATAGATCCTTAAAGGCAAAGTCTATTGCAGCTCTAAAACAGAAAGAGATAGTTATCCATGTCAGTCTGAAGGCTGAAGTTAGGGGAAAGGGACTCTCTTCACAGCATCTGATCAAGTAAGCTGATACTTACAAAAGCTTATGCTATATATCTCTGACTTATTTTGGCTATAATGTGCAAATGTACCATGCCTTCTGCCTAACTTTTAAGTACCCAAACTAATCTGTTTATCTACATTCTTCTATTCAGTTCTCAGGGAGCATCTGTATATTAAGCAGATAACTTCTTTCTCTAGATATGCATCTGTTTATCAGGCTAGGTGTCTTGTCTGATCCAATTATATCTAGGAAATATTTACATTTTGTGTACAGACAACTAATCCAATATCATCAGCTATCATTATTCCAAAGAGATAAAGTCTCTCATTTATTCCATTCAAGGGTGGCAAATACCAGTCTATGATCAGACTCTTTCCATCTAATGGCTTCCCCCTTTGAAACATAAACCACAGTTGTTTTAGATGGCTCAAGTACCACTGTCCTGTGTATGTCTTTTCACAGCTTCTGATGAAATAAGCTAGGGTTCATAAAAACTCATGCTATACATCTATGCATGCTGTAGTTAGTCTGTAATGTGAAAATCTATCCCTGATATAATTAGTTTTTATGGTGGCAATATACTTTGCTTTCTGCCTGACTCCAGATTAACCCAGTTAATAACCTCTCTTAAGTACCCCTGCCTGACACCTACTTGCCTGACCAATATTCATAGTCATCTCAAATGCAAATTTTCAGAATTTAATCATGGGATATGAGAATAGTATTGTCTAGAGAGGAAGGCTTTTGATATGGTTTAGAAAGGAAGGCTTTAGCAAGGCTTTTAATACAGTCCCCCACAATATTCTCACAGGCAAGCTAAGAGAGTACAGATTGAAAGACTGGACTGTAATATGGAAAGAAAACTGGCTGGATCATCAGGCTTAGGTGGTAGTAGTCAATGGCTAGTTGTCAATATCAAATTGAATGCCCCAGGAGTTAGTCCTAGGGCCAGTTTTGTTCAATATTTTCATCAACAGCCTGGAAGATGACATAGATACACCTTCAGCAAGTTTACAGATGACATTAAGCTGGGAGGAGTAGTAGATACACTGGAGGGTAGGGTTAGGATTCAGAGAGATTTAGACAAATTGTAGGATTGAACCAAAAGAAAGTTCATGCCATTCATTAAGGACAAGAGCAAAGTCCTTCACTTTAGGACCATACAATCCCATGCACCTGTACAGGCTGGGGACTGAGTAGCTAGGCAGCAACCCTGCAGAAGAGGATGTACGGTTATAGTGGATGATAAATGGAATATGAGCCAACCACACTGTGCCCTTGTTGCCAAGAAGGCTAACGGCATACTGGGCTGCATTGGTAGCAGTATTGCCAGCAGATCAAGGAAAGTGATACTTAATATCTATTCAGCACTGATGAGGCCACATCTGGGGTACTGTGTTCAGTTTTGGGCCCCCTGCTATAGAAAGGATGTGGACAAATTGGAGAGAGTTCAGTGAATGGCAATGAAAATGGTGAGGGAACTCTGCTTATTTAGCTTAGAGAAAAGAAGACTGAGGGGGGATTTAATAGCAGCCTTCAGCTCCCTGAAAGGGAATTCCAGAGAGGATGAAGCCAGACTGTTCTTAGTGGTGGCAGATGACCCAACAAGGAGCAATGATCTCAAGTTACAGTAAGTGAAGTTTAAGTTAGATATTAGGAAAACAACCTCTCACTAGGAGGGTAGTAAAGCACTGGAAGAGGTTACCCAGAGAAGCTGTGGAATCTCCATCCTTAGCATTTTTTAAGGCCTGTCTAGACAAAGCCTTGGCTGGGGTGATCTAGTTGAGGCTGGTCCTGCTTTGAGCTGGGGGTTGGACTAGATGTCTTCCTGTGGTCCCATCCAACCCTAATTTTCTGTGATTCTATGAATGCTTAATCCAACACCTTATTGCCATTTTCAAACTTTTTAAATTGATAAATTACAATTATACCCAAAATTATGATTTACACAAACATAAAAATGATAAAACTGAATGTGGATTAACATTAGCTTTGAGTAGACAGCATACATTGTATAAGTTCAGTATATGAACTCATTCAAGAAAACATCTATGCATAACATTCCATGAACACCCCAAAACATTTCTGCTTTTGGCATTGGTTTATGATAGTATTGTATCTGGAGAAGAATGTATGTCTACCTTTTGAGTCAAAAGGTGGTCCAGTTGAGGTATTGTTGTTTGTACAGTGTTGACAGTGTGGTAAGTGCTTATGTTCAGACTGGCACTGTTGCAAAGTAAAGTCTGTAGTAATTCTGGCAATGTTCTATGTGTGGAAGATTTCAGTATCTGGGTCCATCAGTTTACTTCAACTCATTTAGAACATAAAAGTTAACTGTGAATTTGGCTTTTTTTCTTATTTGTCCACATAAGAACTGTTTATATTGTGTAACACACTTGCAAGACTTTCGTTAAGAGGCTCATGACTGGAATGGCAAGGGTGCTGTCTATTTAAGATACATTAACAGAGCTATGTAGAACTTGGAATGCATGCATTATGCCCACTACACTGTGCTATTCATTCCTGTCTTCTTAGGCTAGGGACATACATTACACATAAACTGGTTTAAGTGATCAGAAACTGGTTGAGACCTGTAACAGAACAGATGTTCAGTGCATATAAACCAGTTTGAAAATGGCTGAAACTAGTTTGAGTTATATAATTTACACATAACAATTATACAATATAAAACAGTGGATATCCATAACAGGGCACTTATTAACAAGGAAGGAAAGAAAAACTCGCTACCAGAATAAAATGCTACAGCTTATCCTATATCTTAGCTTACTCATACTTATCTATAGGGAATAGAGAGGGAGAGAGAGAAAGTCAGAAATAGTTGGGGAAGGGAAGGGAATGCATATATGAAAACTGGGGGTTGTGTTACACTCCAGCTAGTGTGGGCTGCTTCCCCCACCCCCACTCTCTGTTAAGCAGGAATTCCCCCTTCCCCTCTGCCTTACTGAGGAGGGTCCTGCATATTAGCTAGGAGACCACATGCTGGCTATGGTCCCTGCTAAATCAACAGGTAGAATAAAGAGACAGAATCAACAAGTAGCTGGTAATGTCCCTCTGTTGTTTTCTTAATTGGATGAAAACACTGAGTTAGGGGTGATAAACATTCCCTGCTGGGCTTTTAAGGATGGGGGGAACCCACCCTAATCACAGTGACCTGTTGGGGTCTGGCCACACCTCTTCTAAGCTCAGCCTGTGGATAGAAGGGAGGGTTGCTCTAGCACCCCTGCTGGATTCTAGTTTGAGCCATTGCGGTCATGTGCCTGCATTTCTGGGATGTCTGTCTGTTTACAAAACTGATTTAGCCTAGCCAGGTTAGACTAACCTCCAAAGATTGAATCAATTTAGGCTCAGACTTTTTGAATGTCTGTCCCTAGCCTCAAAGTCAGAAAACTTACTCACAGATAATTGTAAAGCAAACCCCAAATGAAATTGGGTTTGTATAAAGTTTTTCTTTTCTTTTTTCTTTGTTATTTCCTTGGAACCTAACAGAATTTATAAAGTTTATTCTTAATCTCACTGAATCACTTAATCAGATAGGGATTGAGTGACAATTATGTAAATAAATCACGAAATATCCACTAATACCTCATGCATGGCTATATAGATTAAAACCTACTTTCTTGTGAAATATTACCAGATTTCTTTCTGAAACCCAAACCTTATACCATTACATAGTTAAGTCTATTGAGACTGAGAGGCCCTCCAGGTCTTTACATTTTGCATCAGGCACAATTTTGGGGTACAAACATTGATAGAACTGAAGAAAAGTAGGAGAAGCTGGACATCTACAAATCAGCTGTCCCGGACAGAATGCACCCACGAGTGCAAAAAGAACTTGCGGACATCATAGTGCAGCCAATGGTGTGGGTATTTGAGAACTTGTGGCACTCAGGTGAGGTTCTTGAGGATTGGAAGAGGGCCAATGTGGTTCCCATCTTCAAGAAAGGGAGGAAGGACGATCCAAGGAACTACAGGCCAATCAGTTTCACCTCAGTCTCTGGAAAAATATTAGAAAAAATCAAAGAAACCACCAACAGAATGCAACATTCTGCAAAGCAGTCAACATGGCTTTGTTGCAGGTAGGTCTTGCCTGACCAACCTCATTTCCTTCTATGTCCGCGTGATGCATCACCTGGACAAAGGAGAAGTGATTGATATCATTTACTTGGACTTCCAAAAAGCCTTTGACTTGGTTTCCCATGAAGGCCTCATGGTTAAACTGGGGTATTGTGGCCTCAACAACCTCACAATCTGATGGCTCAGGAACTGGGTCCGTGGTTAGACCCAGACAGTGATAGTCATTGGAACCATATCAGTATGGCACATGGTGACAAGTGGCATCTCCCATGGCTCTGTACTTGGATTGCTACTCTTTAACATATTTATAAATTTTATGGATTCAGTTACTGGAAGTGAACTGGCTAAATTTGCTGATGATTCCAAACAATAGGGAAGTGTAGTCACACTTGGATAGACTGGTGATTCAGGCTGACCTGGGCAGGCTTGCAAGATGGGTGGATCAAAATGTGATGGCATTCAACACCAAGAAATGCAAGGTGCTCCACCTCAGGAAAAAAATTCACATCATACTTACAGGCTCGGCAGTGCTACACTTAGTGGAACCATGACTGAAAGGGACTTGGGGGTCATGATTGATCACAAGATGCACATGAGCCACCAATACGATGCTACAGCAAGCAAAGCAAACAAAAACTTCACTTGCATCTATTGGTGCATCTGAAACAAGACCCAGGAAGTCATACTCCTACTATACTCAGCCTTGCTGAGGCTGCAGCTGGGGTACTGCATCCAGGAAGGATGTGGAGAAGCTTGAAAGAGGTCAGTGGAGAGCCACATACATGACCAGTGGACAAGAGAACAGGTCTTATGAGGAGAGGCTGAGAGGTATGGGACTCTGCAACCTGGAGAAGCCAAGGCTCAGGTGGGACTTGGTTGCAGGCTATAAGTATATAAGGGGTGTGCACCAGGAACTGGGAGAAGTTATGTTTACCAAGACACCCCAAGGGAATACAAGATCTAACAGTCCCAATGTCTGGGAAGACAATTTTAGGCTGGACATAAGAAAAAACTTCTTTACCATCCGAGTTCACAAAGTCTGGAATAAACTCCCCCCAGAAGTAGTGCAAACACCTACTTTGGACACCTTTAAGACCCACTTGGATGCTTATCTTGCTGGGATCATTTGACCCCAGCAGACTTCCTGCCCCTTGGGCAGGGGGCTGGACCCGATGATCTTGTAAGGTCCCTTCCATCCCTAACATCTAAGAAATCTTAGGGTCTTGTTATATGATAATTTTGGATGGCTTCTGGAGCTCTCAATCCCTGGATTGTCTGCATATTAACACCTAAAATTGGTTTTAAGCACTCATTATGCTTCTTAAAGTTCTCCTGGATTATTCAGAGGATTATCTCTGATCTGTGTTACCCAGCTTGTATTACACTAATGTGTAGCCACACTAGGCTATACCTTAGTGTAAACACCCCACTTGTCACCCCCTCCCACCCTCCCATTAGCCTGGATCAAGGATCACTACCCCCCACCCTCTCCAGTATCCAGGATCCCCACTTACTGTCCCCCTCCTCTCCTCCCCCCATTACTTGTGGCTATATGTGCTGTCTGTCCCAGGGGACAGGCAGGGAAGAGTTAACTTGCACATAATACCTTTGATTTAGTGGAGCTAATGGAAACCTGGTGGGACCCTACCTATGACTGGGCAGTACACATTGAGGGCTGCAGGTTATACAGGAGGGACAGAGTAGGGAGGAAAGGAGGTGGGGTTGCCCTCTAGGTAAAGAAGCATTATACATCTACCTTAAACGAAATGGGATCAGAGGAGGAGAAAGTTGAGAATTAGGCTACATGGAGGTTGTGGGGAAAGGGACTTGGTGATAAGGTCTACTACAGACCACAACACCAACAGGAAAATCTAGACTTGGAATTCTTGAGGCAGCTCTCAGAGGCTATACAGTCTAGGGAATGGTTGTCATGGGGGACCTAAACTACCCTGACATCTGCTGGGAGGAGCAGTTAGCCAAATCCAACCTTTCACATAGGTTATTGACCTGCATGCAGGACCTTCACCTAACACAACAGGTATACAGTCCCACTAGGGAGAATGTCTTACTGGACTTACTGGACCTGGTAGGGGAGCTGCAGATTTGTGGTCACCTTAGAGAAGTGACCACCAATCAATTGAATTCACCATATGGCATAGAGTGGGTAAGATAGCTAGTAGGATGGAAGTATTTGACTTTAGGAAGGATAACTTCAGTGTGCTTAGGAGTCTAGTCAATGATTCACTGCAGGAGAAGAGTATTGGTGAGACGAGAGTCCAGGAAGGGTGTTCATTTCTAAAGGAAGCGATTCTTCAGGCACAGAGCGAGACTATCCCAGTACAAGGGAAAGGGGGTGGGGGTGGGGGAAGGAGCCAAAAAATTTCCTTGGCTAAACAGGGAAATCCAGGCCTGCACTCGCAGTTGGTACTACAATTTGGAGCCAAGAAAGCTAGATAAAGAACAATTTCTCCATGGTCTCTGCTTCATAGACTACTATAAACACCTTTGTTGGAGATGAATCCCATTTATGAAGCACCCTCTTTTCTTCCTTACACCTACCCCAGGGCTTTGGAGGCCTGGCTAGTGAAAGGAGATTTAATTTCACCTTTCATGTGTAAGTCAGATTGAATGTGCGCTCTCCTTGGCCCTATGTGACAGGAGTCCTACTCTGGATGTGTGGCTCCGCCCTCCTGCAATGGGCCAACCGCCTGCTTACTCGTCTGCCATGCCTTGATTTTACTTGTGATTAATAGATGATTGGAATCAGCAGGAGGATGGCCATTTTTATGCACCCCGATGACAGAGGGCGCTGTCTGTGGCTCCTTTTCCTGCCCTACACCGTGGCCCAAACCTTGCAGATGGTGCTGGTATGATCTAACTTGGGCCGTGTTATTATGTCTTGGCCCTTCATTTGCTCTCAGGGCTCCACGCCACCCCTCCTCAATCTCGGGGCTCCTCGTCGCCCCCTAACTCAGGGCTCCTCACTGCCTCCCTAGCTCCAGGGCTCCTCGCTGCCCCCCTAGCTCCAGGCCTTCTCACTGCTCCCTTAGCTCCATGCTGGGCCAATGCACCCCCAAAAAAGCTGTGTCCCCTCCGGTGCCAGGAGACCCCATGCTATTGTGGAGCTCCTATGAGGCCTCCTCCAACCCCTTATAGCCTCACCCAGTTCTCCGGTGAAACAGAAAACACAAAACGCAAAGCCCCCGGGCTACAACATAAAAGCTAAACTGTTTCATAGATTTCATAGACATCAGGGCTGGAAGGGACCTCGGGAGATCATCGAGTCCAGCCCCCTGCCCAAAGGGCAGGAAGTCAGCTGGGATCATAGGATCCCAGGAAGATAAGCATCCAATTTACTCTTGAAGGTGTTCTGTTCTGGTCAAAATACAAATCTCTCCCTACCAGAGAGAGAGAGAGAAAGAGAGAGCGCATCAACCCCCAGCAGGAACCAGGGGATGTTCTGACTGTCATAGTTCTCCCCTTTGTTCTGGCTGAGTTCCTCCTCCCTCAGCGGCCGGAGGGGAACTGCCCTCCTGGCCTTCTGCCTGGGCTTAAGAAGGGCTAAGCTCCACCCCTTCCTGGCTCTAGGTTTCCCTGGTTGCTAGGGCAACCAGCACCTGCACAGTCCTGGTGACTGGCAGCTGTGCTTCCCCCTTCCTGCCACTAGGGGTCTCTCCTGAGCCATTTCTGCTCTCAGTCGCAGGGCACCTGAGAGCTCTGTGACACCCTAACTCTGTTATTCCATCCATATAGATAGCTCCATCCTCCTAATGAGGAGTTTGAAAGCTTTTCTTAATTATGTTATCATGATACAGGATATATGTAGTATATTTTCAGACAAATAAAATACATCCACAGTACAAAATACTTGAAGTGAAATTATGTGCACCTTGAAGTCAGTGAAGAGTCTTGCTATTAATTTTCACTGGGCTTCAGTTTCAACTCTTGGTTAGAAAACAATTTGGATATCATTAAACAGAAATCATTTAAAGTCTTATGTGTGATTAAACATGGTTTCCTTTATTAACGTTATTATTTTCCAAAAAGGTATGGAATTCATTTTTTTAAAATTTTGTATCTTAAATTTCTCTGATAGTTAAAATGGAAGTTTTGGTAAATATCTTTGAAGGAGTCTACACTCTGGTATAGTACTCAAGACAGAGACTGGGGATTTTACAGGATTCTTAGTTAACTTTTCATTTGAAGGAGGACAAAGCCACATCAATTTCCTGGCATGTTATCAAGGACTGTTGAGGTCAGGTCACACCAACTGGTTTGGAGCTTTTTCATTACAGCAAATGAGCATCACTGTATATGTTCTGACTGTCAATGTCTCTTACTCTGTTGTCTTAGGGCTCCCAGCCCAGGTCCTGTAAAGAAATATCATACATGCATTCCACAGAAAAATAAAACCTGTAGCACATACACACTACAGTCTACTTTGTTAAAAAGGGAGGAAGGAGGATCCAGGAAACTATAGGCCCATTAGCCTTACCTTGGTCCTGGGGAAACTCTTTGAGAAAATTATCCAGGAGCACGTCTCCAAAAGACCAGCAGGGGAGATTATGCTTAGGGGAAACCAACATGGGTTCATTAACGGCAGGTCCTGTCAGACCAACCTGGTGGCCTTCTACAACTAGGTCACAAAATCCTTAGACACATGTGTCACTGTGGATGTACTCTTTCTCGACTTTGGGAAGGCCTTTGACACTGTGTCTCACCCCATTCTCATTAAAAAATTAGACGACTGTGGTGTCTATGCCTATAGTCAGATGGGTCACAAATTGGTTGGAGGGGCACACCCCAATAATGGTGATGGACAGGTCATTTTTGACCTGAGGGGATGTGGGCAGTGTGGTCCCCCAGGTCTCAGTCCTCAGGCCCACACTGTTCAGCATCTTCATCAGCAACTTGGATGAGGAGGTGAAAGGCACTTTGTTCAAATTCATGGATGACACTAAGATGTGAGGAGAAGTGGGTATGATAGAAAGGAGGGACAGGCTACAACTAAATCTGGACAGGTTACAGGGGTGGGCAGATGGGAATAGGATGGGATTCAATAGTGACAAGTGCAAGGTACTGCACCTAGGGAGAAAGAACAGGCAGGATACCTATAGGCTGGGGAAAACCCTTCTCATCAGCAAGGAGGCAGAAAAGGATCTTGGAGTCATTATGGATTCCAAGGTGAACCTGGGCCACCAATATGAGGATGCGGTCAGTAAAGCTAACTGCACCTTGTCATCCATTCACAGATGCATCATGAGGAGGTCCAAGAAGGTGATCCTCTCCCTTTATGTGACATTGGTCAGGCTGCAGTTGGAGTACTGTGTCCAGTTCTTGACACTGTACTTCAGGAGGGATGTGGACAGCATGGAGAGAGTCCAAAGGAGGGCCACTCACATGGTCAGAGGACAGCAGGGCAGGCCCTATAAGGAGAGGCTCTGGGACCTGAACCTGTTCAGCCTCCACAAGAGAAGACAGAGAGGGGATCTGGTGTCTGTCTATAAACTTATCGGCGGGACCAGTGTAGAACAGGACAGTTCCTGTTCCCCCAAGCACTACCAGGAGTAACTAGGAATAACAGCCACAAGTTGACTAAGACTTGTGTTCAGACTAGACATCAGGAAGCGCTACTCCGCAGTCAGGGCAGCTAAGATCTGGAACCAACTTCCAAGGGAAGGTGTGCTTGCTCGTACCCTGGGGGTATTCAAAAGGAGGATAGATTGATGCCTTGCTGGGGTTGTTTGACCCCAGCATTCTTTCCTGCTCATGGCAGGGGCTCAGACTTGATGATCTGCTCAGGTCCTTTCCCACCCTACCAACTATGAAATTATGGAACTATTGTTTATGTAACATCTGTGTAGGTTGTTCTCCTTTTATGTAACCACCCTGCCAAGGGTTCAGGGCTTTCAGTTGAATAACCAGCAAAGCTGTTTTACAATTTGGGGAATATATGTTGCATGTATTTCTGGTACCATGAATTTATTTTCCATTCTGTTCTGTTAACAGATATAAATTAAGCCAACTTTTCAAACATGGATCCAAAAATGTGGTACCATGACCTACACTTAGGCATCTAAGGGTCCAGTGCCAAGAGATACTGATAATGCAAATCAGCCAAGCTGCAGATTTTCATAATCTCTTAAAAAAAAAGGTCACTTTTCAAATAAGTGATTTGGTTCGGTTTGAGAGGGAGGTGTAGGGGATTTTTATCATTTGTTGTTTTATCAGATACGTTTAGCTTTATTAAAAAAAAAATTAAAATTTCATCTATCTTAGAATGCATATTTGTTCTTCTCACCACTTGTAATACAGGTGCATCTTTTAAAATAAAAATGTATTCAGCTAATCAAGAAAATGAACTTTAGTGACTATATGTTTATATTCAGAAGCCTCCAGTAGTGATTAAAAGGAGTAAGCAGTACATGGACACTAAAATGGCTGGCATAAAGTATTTGGCAAATACTTGTACATAATGAATAAGTTAATAAAATTTAAGAGTCTTTCCTAAATAATTTGGAAACAGCAAATAAATTTAATTTTAAAATTATTATTCCTAACAGATGTTTCATTCATTGCCTGAATTGTCTTAATATTCCTTGACTTAAAAAATGTCTGTGCTGAACAAATACAGAATATATAACATTTAGAAAAAATAAAATAAGGGCTATGAACATCCTTGTGTTGTACTATTACAATAAATTGTTTTTCTGCATTATTTTATCTGCACATTTTGTGAAGGACCAGTTTTTAACTTTCCCAGAATACAATAAAATTTTTCTGAATTTGATTTTTGAGGATGGCAGTACAGAATACATGTCTCTACTACTCTAGCTGTTCCATTCAATATAGTAACTAACTCAATAAATTCTTGGTTTTACAATTTATAAATAAATACATATAAAGAAATCAGGTTGTGCCTATATTTTCTAATCCATTTTTCATAATAGCTTTGTCACCAAGGTATCTGAGAACTTTCCATTACTGCATTAAAATTTTAAAAAAAAGATGCAGGTTCAGAAGAGACCTTGTCGGTTGTCTGCTCATTACACAAATATAGAAATGCTATTCTGGAATCATCTTTGGCTTATGCTTTTCCAGCATCCCCTTGAAAACCTCCATTGAAGGAGATTCCACAACTTCCCTTGGCAGTCTATTCCTGTACCTCACACTCCTGGTAGATGTTATACTTAAGACATGATTATCTCGTTAATCACATTGGACCAGGTGGGGGAAACATCCTAGGGTTGCCATGCTCTCCCCTAGCGCCCTCTACCGTATCAAGTTTGCATTAACGTGCCCTTGTTCTCACCCGCCATGTCTTTGGTGTCAATGAAAGTAAAAGGGAGGTTGCCTCTCGTCTTCCTGGTCACGGTTCCTACTACCCTGATCCTTGTTTATACAATGGGGTTCCGAACACCCCAGCCTTATGGGCTATGTGTGACTCCAACCACCCCTGAACCATGTCTCCAAGCCTTGCTGATGGACCGGACATTGTTTGGTCTATCTCACACTCTGCGCCCTTTCTGGCACTAGGGCTCTCTGTAGCCCTTGTCTCTCAGTTGCGCCCCACAAGGACTATGGCTTCCGCAGCCTTTTCTTGGGAAACGCACGCCACAGGCGCTATGGCTTTCCACAGCCTTTTCTTGGAATCGCGCCCCATAGGCATTCTGGCTTTCCAGTGCCTTTTCTTGGAATCATGTCCCACATGTGCTGTGGCTTCCGCAGCCTTGTCCTGGGGTAGAGTTGTATTTGTGTTGTATATTGCATTGTTTAGTTAGAGTCCTTTTTATTAATTTATGCACAATTCTGTGCTTAATATTACTCCCTCTGGCCACAGAGGTCGGGAACATATCAATTGATTTTAAACTAGAGCAAAGCAGACTTTGATCAAATCTCAGAGAAATTTCTCTAAGTCTAAGGGTAGTAGCAGAATGGTACAAGCGGTCTTCAGAAGTTGTGGAATCTCTTTCCCAGAAGGTTTTCAGGTAGAGCAGGGGTGGGCAATTATTTTGGCTAGAAGGCCACCTCACGGATTTTGGTGAGCTGTTGAGGGCCACAGGGGTAGCCCTGTCCTTTGACAGTTGCCCTTCCCCCTTGTCACCATCTTGTGGCTAGCAGTCCCACCCCCTAACCCCTGCTCTTTGCCACCAGAAGTCCCTCCCTTTTCCCCTGAAAGTACTCCTTTTGGGAGGGGGTAGTATAGCTTTGGAACTGGAAGTTACACTCTGTCACATGGTCTGTGTCAAGTGTAGGCAATGGTTTTTGGCTGGAGTGCCAAAAAATCGATCTACCTTGTCAGGTGCTGGAGTGCTGGCATGCCAAATAAACAAAACTGGAGTGGGGTGTATATGGCAGGATGCACTGCATATTAATATAGTTATTAATAATAAACATTTTTAATGGTAAATACCAGGTTTTCTAAAAATTCTAAACCAGGTGACAATAAATAAAACTTTGTAGAGGGGGAAGAGAGAGGGAAAAGAGAAGAGAGAGGGAAGAGAAAGAGAAGCAGCTGAGTGGTGTATGCTCCCACCACTCCCTGCACTCCCTGCTGCTTACAGTGCCACTCCCCCTGCCCCCTATTGCTTCCTGTGGCTCCCACCCCTCCCTGCACTTCTCCCCTCCCCCTTTCCCCCCATTTCTAGCCTGGCCCAGGAAGCACCATGGTGCTTCTGGCCACTAGGCAGTTTCAGCAGTTATCCCCCCTCTGTCCAATCTAACCTTATTTTTAACTTGGATGGAGGTAGGGTGGGGCCTCTCCAGGGTCATGAGTTGAGAAGCTACAGAGGCTTCTGGTTTGGGGCTGAGGGTGGGAGAGGGGATGGGAGGTGTGGGCGGGCTAGAGCTAGGCTGGCCTTGCTGCTCAGCCACAGGTTTCCACTGCTGCCTTCTGGCTGCCTGCCATCTTTGACAGACAGTGAGGGACAGATAAAAATTAATTTTCTAAAATTTTTAGAGGCCCCAAAGCCTCGATAGAATGGGCTGGTAGGCCATAGTTTTCCTGCCCTGAGTTAAAGAGTGAATAGGCACCTGTTCCAGATGGTTCAGAAATACTACCTCCATGGAGGGGATTGGACTTTGCATTTTTTTCCAGCTTTCTGAGGTTGGTTGTTAAGAGCATGGAGTGAAATAGCAGTCTTAATGAAACTATTTCTTTAATAGGTACCATAAACTGTGGTGTCCACTAGGGCTGTGCAAAACAGCACCATTTCACTATTTTGAAGAGACAGTGTTTTGTTTCACTGTTTTGAAGCAGTGTTCCATTTCATTTTGTCAAATCTGTTTCAACACTGTTTTGACACATTTTGACATTTTACCCATAGGCTATAATGGGGAATCATGAACCTGCCTGTAATGCTGTCATTGCTTGCCTGATTCAAATGAAAGCAGCAGGGGTGGTAGCCCCTGCTGAGGCCAGAAGGCCTGTCAACTTTCAAGGACATAGGTGCAGGGGTTTCTGGAAAACTGTACCTCAAGGTGCTGACAAGAAAAATTTGGAACATTGTGACTTTGCGTGTATGTTAAGGTGCAGCAGTATGAAAATAGAAGGCTTGGTAGCTTCTTTCGAGGCCATGAAGTCCCTGCAACATTAAGGCCCTGGAGCTGGCAGCTGCCTAATGAGAGCAGTCATTTTAGGTTCAGGGCTGCCCATATAAACAGGGCAGTTTAGCTGCAAGAGGCCAGGCAACAACACCACCTGGCCAGAGCGCTGCTGAGTTTCACCCAGAGGTAAGGGAGGAGCTATAGGGTATAGTAAGAGGCTCCTGGTCCTGGGTATGACCTAAAATTGCACCCTGCCAGGAGTGGGTGGCCTGGTGAGGCTCTCAGTGGCAGGGGAGCCCCCAGGAAATGCCAGGCCATTTACCACCCTGGTGAAAGGTGGGTTGGGGTGCCTTAAACCCTAGCCCCCACCACTGGGTGGGTTATCCCTTTATGTGTATGGCCCAGGGGGTGGACCCCTAGAGAGAGTGAGGAGCTAGCGATTCAATACTGATTGAGAAAGTACCCTTGACTGGCCCATGCTGGGACCAGGACCAGACCGGTCAAAAGGGCTGGGGACCCACTACAAGGGACACCCAATAGCCAAGGATCAGGGGTTCCGACTGGCCTTGAGGTGGGCCAGGGCTGGTAGCCAAAGGTCCTGGGGGGACCACACCCAAGAGGGGAAAGTGACTTCAGGGAGCTACTTAGCCTGTATGAAGGTGGATGAGGCTGCCTGATGAAAGGACTCTAGGTTTTGGTTCAATCAGAAGGATTCTGGGGCCCAGTGTGGGGCTGGTGATGACAGGAACACCTAGATGCCATCTGCGAGGGGCTTGGGCTGTGGTGTAGGGGAGGAATGGAGCCACAGAGAACGCCTCCTGGCATCAGGGCAGAAAATGGGCAGCCTCCCACTTAATTACATCTATCAATTAATTATTAAGATCAAGGTGTGGTGGGCGAGAAAGTGAGCAGTTGGCTCAAGAACAGGTGGGCGGGCCACATGGAGATCAGCCCCAAGCAGGCCCCCTGTTACAGTTGCCCAAGTTTCAAGGAGATATGTGCAGGGGTTTATGAGAAACTGCATTTTTGTCACAGAGTACAGTCCCCAGAGGTGGCTTTGATAACCCTAGGACCCTGTCACCATGCCAGCTCTGCCCTGTGGGAACCGTATTTTCTTGCCTGCCACCATGTCTTGTTGGAAAAGATCATAGATAGGCCTTGAGCTTCAGTTCAGTCACAGTCGTAATGGACTCTCTATGGCTCTGTTGCTGTGCCCTCACTGGCACTGGGGCCTTTACATGACACAGTAGTGCACCCCAACAAGGCCTCCTCCTCCTCCCCTATAGCCTCATTCTGGTCCACCACTTTAAATAACAACAAGTAAGCAGCACAGTACCACTAGCATCTCAGGCAGCCAAACTGTCACAGAGCCTTTCTTTCCCTTCCTGCGGGAGCTTCATCTCCAGCAGCTGCCAGAGAAATCTTACTGCCAGTCCCAGCCCTGGGGCTTAGATGTGCTCAGGGCCCTTTCTCCTTCCGGTCAGCAAACCAGGGATGGGTGCTAGGGGTGTAGGTTGTAGCTGTGTTGGTCTAATGACATGGCAGACAAGGTACTTTGGGTCAATCAGTCAATATCTTTTAGTAGACCAACTGAATAGTTAGAGAAACATATCTTACAAGCTTTCAAGTTGAAAACCCTTCATCAGGCTGAGGAAGCACCTGCAGTTGGTGTGTGTGTGTGTGCTGTTCCTGGATGGAAGGAGTAGTAATGTAGAAAAATCCCCAGTTTTTTCTCTTTTTTTCTTTTAAAATGCATTCCCTCCCCTTCCCCAACCATTTCTGACTTTTTCTTTCCCTCTCTATTCCCTATAGATAAGTATAAGTGAGGTAAGACATAGAATAAGCTTCAGCATTTTATTTTGGTATCAAGTTGCATTTGTTTTGTTTTTTCTCCTTTATATTGTAGAATTATTATGTTTATATTGATTTGTACTGTTCTATATTACTTTTTTACTGGTACTACATATTTTAGACCTACATATGTAAGTTAGCGTAAGTCATGTCAAGTTTCCATTTTGTTTGTCAAGTCTCCATCCTGTCCCCAGTCCCAGTTGTGTAACCCATGACTCATACCTACCCCTCCTATGTAACTTGGTTCCTGAATGAATGGGGATGAATGAGGGTGCTTGAGAGACAATGGCAGTAGGTCTAAAAATAGCTCCCTCTGAATGACCGAACCATCAATACCAATACCTGGACCAATGACCCAGCCCTTGGAACCACCCTCAGCATTCAAGAAACAAAAGGTTAGGCAACCCACCATTGTGCCCGGCTGCACATGCTCAGTAAGAACACCTGGAGCCCTCTGGAAGAGGACTGACCTTGCCTGGACAGGCCATCCCCATAGGAGATCAGAGGTAGTCTGCCCCAAAAAAGGGGTAGTGAAGACTTACTCCTGGGAAGTAAGTCTCTCCATCTGGACCAGCACCATGCCACACCACCTATCCACCCAGAGGCCCTGATGGTGACTCCCCCTTTGGACAACACCTACTGGACAAAGACCCCTTCCTAACCTGGATAGGTAGCTATCACCTCCCACCCTCTCTTCAACCAAGGATTGGATTCTGCTTCTCTTCCCCACCTGGACTCCAACGCTTCCACTGAGTCTCTTTCTCTTGCTGCCATTGTGAGAGCCTGTGTGTGTGTGAACCAATAACTTCATGGGGATCTGTAGTGTGTTGTCTGTTTAATAAACCTGCTATTTTGAAACCCCAAGTTGGGTTTTTGTCTGTTTCCTGACTGTTTTCTCCTTGCCACCACTTATCTGCCTCCCCAGTCTCTAAGCTGTCAGCCTGTTTCCAGCCCCAAGCTCCCAGGTTTCTGCCTCTCTCTCTTTCCTGGCTGTCTTCTCCTTTCCACCACTTATCTCCCTCCCCCCACAGTATCTCAGCTGTCTGCCTCAGTTTCGAGCCCTAATCTACCTTAAGTAACCCCAAGCCTCAGTTCCTCAGCCAGCTTCTCTCTCTAGTCCATCAGTTCTAATCTTAGTTCTGGCAACATTCACTCCCTACACTTTAACTCTCTCTCTCACCTTAACCTTCCCCCAGGTATCCCAGGTACCCCAAGCACACACATACACACTGTACCATCTAAGCTAGGAACTTACCTATGTGTAGATGGGTTGTACGTGTGTGAACTAGTGAGTGTGTGTGTATATGTGTGTATATATTTATATATGTGTGTGTATGTGTATATATGTACATGTCATTGTGTGTATGATATATGAATTATTAATCTGTATGTGTACTGAGTGTGCAGGTATGGACAAGTGATTTTTGTCTAACTTTTGGGGTGTATAGTGTATGTGCTTGAATTGGTGATAGGTATGCATGTGCCTGGGCTAGTTTGGATGTATATGTGCCTGAGTTCATAGTGTGTGTGTGTGTGTGTGTGTGTGTGTGTGTGTGTGTGTGTGCATCCAATTGATTTGTGTGTGTGTACATGTGCAATTGCATCACACCCTCCTGTCTAACAGTGCAATTTTGAGATCCTGAGAGTTGGCCTGACCCCACAGGGCAACAGTAAAGAAGCCAGAGGCTTGCATGCAATGCAGGCAAGAAAGTCAGTCAGTGAAAATGGAAATGGAGGTGTCAGGGGGTGAGGGGCAGGCTGGGGTGGTGGAGGAAGGGAGATGAGGCAAATAGAAGTCAGACCTGAGGAGTTGGATGTCCAGCAGGTTGTAGTTTGTCATAATTCCAATGTCTGTATTAAGTCCATGAGTTTCTGTACCTAAGTTGATGAAGTCCAGTTCATAGGCTTGTCTGTAGAGAGTGGTTTGTAAATTCAAACAAGCACTGAAACTCGCTAACCTCATCACAGCCCAAAACACACCAAATGTATCCAGTGTATGCCATTACAAGACATGCACAACCTGCCAACGATATCTCCAGTATGGAGATATCTTCACAATACATATCGTCATCAGGGCACCAAATGCCCTGATGGAAAATATGTAGGAGACACCAAGCAAAAAATGCACACCAGAATAAGCGCACACTGAAAATCTATCAAACACAAGAACACAAAACTACCTGTCTCCAATCTTTCCAGCCTGATCCTTAAAGGGAATTTACAAAGCACTTGTCACAGACGATCCTATGAACTGCACTTCATCAACTTTCTGGATACAGAAACTCAAGGACTCTATATAGACTGGAAAATCCATGTGTTCTTCTGTAATGTAATATGTATTCATGTAATAAAAAAATATATAAATGTATGCATGTGTTCCCAAATAAACTGTATATTATAATATGCAATATATGCTGTGCTTCCCTACACAGTGAATGGAATGCACACTGTGAGAGAGAACACAGCTTTCTTTTCTAGGGGAAAAGAATAAAAATAGACTAATAAAAACAAAAAAGAGGATTTTGGGGGAGGAATAAATTGAAAGGAATGAATATAATAATAAAAAGTATTAGGAAAATAAAAGGTATTGGATCTCATTTGCTAGGAACAGGCTAGCAACTAGGAAGTGAGCCTTTCTGATGCTGCTGAGCTGCAGAAAGACACAGTTCAATAAGCTGACAAAAGCACAGCTGACAAAGCTCAGTTCAAACAATGCTTTTTGTGCTGTTTTTCTGTCCCTCCCCCAGAGCACTGGCATTGGAAGGGACCTCGGGGAAGGATCACAGTTACTGGCCACCTACACAGTCAATATCGGAGCAGTCCTTCCCCCCTCTTCCCCTCCCTCTCCTTACTTTCTGTTTAGCTGCAAGCATGCCTGGCTTCAACACTTGAAACATTTCAAAACTTTCAAGAATGTTTTGAGTGCCCTCGTTTCATTTTGAAGCTGTTTTGAAGCCTTTCAGTTTTTTCAATTTCCCTGTTTCAAGTTTGAAATGTGTTGAAACTGCTATGAAAGGAAACACCCGTCAAAATTTTTGCACAGCCCTAGTGTCCACCTAGTTTTAATTCGTTTTGTGATTTTTCAGCACTATAAAACTTTTGTCATATATAAAAATGTGTCCTCTTTGTCAGGTGTCCTATGAATATGGATGGCACTGAATGGCTATTAAAAAAGAAGCTTAAAGCTAAGAAATGTTAAACAAATGGTAAACAATGCTCAAGTAAAGCAGTAAAATCATGATTTAATTGAGAAATTATTGTCAACAGAAATGGCTTTTCTTTCTGGTTAGGGCTCTGAGGAAATTTTAGGAGACCAGCTGCCATTCTAGTTGTCTAAAGATGTTATTTCTTGCTTTCATCATTCCTTTTTTGTATCCTGCTGAGTTTGTCCTTTCCACAGCCTAGTAATATAATATCTCAGAAAGTTTCCATATGTACTTAAATAATTTCTGCTGCCTTTTGTCTTCAATTTATGAAAAAGGCCTCCTTCTGCTAGAAAGTTTTCACTTCATCTCATTTCATTTTTTTTCAAATTAGCATTTTTTCTGTCAATAGCGCTTTGTTTCTTTTTTATTATTTAATTTGTCTGTCTAACTCATATGCCAGTGAAAAGAATAACATACTCAACTACTGTTAGCATCATATCCTAGTAATTATATTTTGCATTAATAGTACTACTTTTCAGTATTCTGTTAAAACAGAGCTGTCCAACTTCAGCATCAGTAGAGCCACATGCAGCATAGCATGCAGTCTGAACTCTGTGGGAACAGTCTCTTGGCATGTCTTTCCACCATGCTTCCAGCACGTGGGCCCCCAGCCCATGCCACATGGGCTGCACTGCTGGCATGCATCACCTCCCACACCAAGCAGGCTGCACTACTGGCTATTTGCATGAGTTCCCTCAGCAAGGGCATAAAGACTCCTGCCCCCTAGCCATGCGGGCTGCACAGATGGCATGTGGACCTCTGAGCAATTCTCCATTGTGTGATAGTGGGCAAAGCAGTGGCCAGAGCTTGCTGGTGGCATGTTAGCTACTCGCAGGCTGTGTACAGTCTATGGGCCACCGGCTGCAGAGCCGTACATTAAATCTTCTTCTTCCCTTGGAATAAGGCTTTCCATTCATAAATATGCAAGGGACTTTCCTGGCCCTGAAGTACAGTCTTGTCTCAGCTTTCTCCTTTTTGTCAGCTTTCAGTGTCCCTCCATCCTTCAGGGAGACATAATTGTTTTAATGTATACCCATCTACTTTTTGTTTTATTTTCAACTTCATTGCAATTATAAGTTAAATTCTTTCTGGCACTGGCCTAGCTCATACCTCTTACATATAGGGGCTAGACTGACAAGAAAAATGAAAATTTGCTGTAGGTCAAGCCTGTTGAGTCTGTCAGACCAATACAATATTTCCCTGTCTGTTCTGGAAATACCTTCATATCTTTATTTCTAGCAATACATTTCCAGGATTTCTATTTATTGGCTCCTGCAAAATGTCCAGTAGCTTCAAACATCATGAGCTTCTATCAGCATATCTGTAGGCATACTTGTAAACACTGTCACATAATTTGTTCACCCTCCTGCTCTATCCTCTCCTATGTCCTTCCTCCTCCTCAAATCTACGGTCAGGTCTGAAAGGCCTGTCTGGGTTTAGGATGAAATAATAGGAAATAATACAGTAGAAGCAATATTTCTATCTTCTATTAGGACAGGAAATCAAGATAGGACAGGAAATCTCATTCGGGCATGCATTGTTTAGTTTTATATATGTGTGTGTTGCAGCTACCAAACAATGACAATATCATAATGAATTAATATTGTGGGGGGGGTTTTCTAGCACAAATGAAACTTCATATAAACAAGATGTTGGGGGTTTTTTTTGAAGTGACTACTAAACTCTCTGTAGGTTTCCATCCAGATCTTTGAGAAATATAAATTCTCATGTAAATACTGTAACCAACCATAAAACTAAATGGCACCATTGCATTTGGTCAAAACCATCCTCATCAACTTTGGGACCTTTTTTTGTCCTCAGAGGCTTGGGGCAAGTATGGATGTGCAAGGGGTATATAAAAATAATATATAATATTATATTATATGGATGGAAATAGGGAATAGTGGAAACATTTAAGGGCATTCTCCTTGCATGCATTAATTAAAGCTGCCCTTTTTGTCTCCTAAACAGATTTGGATGTATGAGGGCATAGCTTTTATCTGTAGAGTAGTGATCAGCTTTGTAGATATGCAGCTTATATAATATATACCTACAAAATGTTCCATTATAAATGTTGAGAAGTAGATAAATGTCTACAAAACAAAATGAATGAAATTCAGCAGCTTATTTGATTCTAATCAGACAAGAAAAAGCATTTGTTGAAGTAGGAGGGAGAAAGAGTTGTGAGTTTTGCCTTCAGTGGAGACAGCTCTAGCTATAGGTCAGGGCTGAGATTCATTGGCAGAACTATACATTGTGTCTGCCTTTACAGGGCCTGGCTATAGCTAGAGGAATTAGCTTATTATTTCATTATTAATTTCACCCAGAACCTTTTAACTTAAGTGTTAGAGCAAGAGAAAAAAAATGGAATGTCTGGCAATAGACTTCATCTGTTACTACGTGGCGTTTATTACAGTTGCAGAGAATGCGATTAATCTAGTAGATGTTTTGTTTCCTTTATTATGTTCACCTCCTGAAATAAAATCTAGCCATGCCTTTAGGTTTTCTTTAGAGGGCATTTGCCCTGATACATTACCAGGGAATATAGCCTTGAGATACTTTGAAAAAGGAGTAGAGAACTGTAGTGGTTGTCCATGGTAACTAATTGACCATTGTTGGTTTCACCACCTGCAGAAAAACCTTTAGTTCAGTATGATTTATAAACATACCTTAGAAAAGCACAGGTTTCCTTGTATCTTGAGATGAGTTTTGACCTCCTGCTGTTTGTCTTCAAACAAAAGAATTTATCCACTGTGAATATTCAGTTTGCATCTAATTATTATTGTTTTAGCTTGGAAAGCTAGTTCTCAAACTGCAGGAGGCATTTTACCTATTTTGATTGTTTCATTTTCAACTGATTAGTTTGGCTTGGAACGCTGCTGCTAGTTACAAAGGATTTTGAACATTTGTACTAAATTGGAGTGCTACTTTGGGAATACTTAAACACAAGTAATTAAAAGTACATTAGAAGAGTTCTTGAGATAGATTTATTTTCATTATTGTATACAATGCTTTTTGGTGTCTCAGTTTACAATGCCTTGAAAGAATGACAATCTCATAGTAATGCACTGGGGCTCCAGTGTCACACAGGGCACAAGTGAAGTAGTTGTTAGTAATATTTTTTCTAAATTACAAAACATAGTATTCGCGCAATGTATACCAGGAAATTTAAGTGCTTTTAGATTTCTTAGCCTCTCCCTAGGGAATCAGTTCTGGACTGGCAGAGCTACTCTAAGTTGGCCGAATAGTATAGAAAAGATCCACAAAACCATCACTTATGCCTGGCAGATTGCCTGATTTTTATTTAATTTTTCTTGCAAAAATCTGTGCCCTAGTACCATATAGGTAGAAGTTTAATGAGGTTGTTTCTTGACTTCTGATGGAGTGCTAGTAACACCATTTGGACTGTTATTGGTAGAGCTAGTATGGTGTGAATTTAATATTCCCTAGCACAGTGGCTTCAATCTTCTTTTTCCATTTGTAGACTCTTAAAAAAGTCAAATGAAGGTGCAGTCCCCTTTGAATCATAAATGTGGGTCTTCGCATACTTTTGATTGATTGGAGTCTTTCACAGATCCCTTAGACATAGTGCCGCAGGTTGAAAACCACTGCCTAAGTACTTTCTGTTACAGGCCCTGTTTTCATTTGTGCATAAGTGAGCTGGACTTTAAGCATTCATACTGACATTGTCCATGATTGTCATACCAGGAGAGAATAAAAATGATAGGACTCTTCAGTTTGGAAAGAAGACTGAGGGAGGACATGATAAAGTTATGTAAAATCATGAAGGGTGTGGATAAAGTGAAAAGGAAACTTATTCACCAAGTCCCAGAATATTAGAACTAGAGAGCACCTACTGAAATTAGTAGGAGCCAGGATTAAAACTACTAAGAGAATGCAATTTTGTATGCAAATCATAGTTAACTTCATCTCCACAGAATACACTGCCATAGGAGGTAGTAGAGGCAGATAGCATTGCCAGTTAAAAAAGAACTAAACAAATTCATGGATGAAAGACCTATTAATAGGTGTTGAACAGAAAAGTTTTAGGTGTTTCCTCTGTCATCTGTAAACCAATAATAGTGAGTGTTAAGGAGATTAATGCATAGGGAATAGATCAGTCTAGATATATCTGGCTTAAAGTTCTCTGTCTAAAACATACACCCCAGCCACTGTTGGAGACAGGATATTGGACTGGAAGGACTATGGGTCTTACCCAGTATGGCACTTCTTGGCTAGGGACAGAAGTTGCATATAAACTGGTTTAAGTGATTGGAAAGTGGTTTAAACCTGTAACAGAACAGAAGTTCAGTGCACATAAATCACTTTCAAAATGGCCACAACTGGTTTAAGATAAACCTGGCTGAATGTAGTACCAGACTTAACTGATTTAGGTCAAATCAGTTTATGAAACTTCTGTCCCATATCCCTTCCTGGTTCAAGTTAACTCACAGTTCCCCTGCATCCCAGGATGCTTTGCAGCCCGGGCTATGCTGTCTGCTTTGGTGGAGCAGGTACTGCCTCACCCCTCTGCTCCTTAGCTTTTTTCCTGACTCCATCTGTTGGCCAACAGGGATGGGGAAGACAGGGGAAAAACCGCCCAGCCCCTCCTAGTCAGGGCTTACACCCTGTGATGGGCATTTTCAATCCTCAGCAGCCCTCACCCCTCCACCCCTGGGCATTTTCAATCCTCAGCAGCCCTCACCCCTCCACCCCTTTCCCAGCTGCTAATTGCTGCTAATTCCACAGAAGGCAGGGAGAAGAAATCCTCCCAGGTGGGTGCCTGTCCAAGCAGTCCAGCATGGGGGCTCTGGAGAGCCCTGACCTTAGGGGGCTTCCCATCACCCCTGCCCAGCGTCCCCAAGCCTGGGGCAACCCCAGGAAGCTGAGGGCAATTCTTCCCCTACTGAACCACAAATCTTCTTGCCTTAGCCCTTACAAGTCTCAGGGAATGGAGGGAAATTCTCCTGCTCCTCCGCAGCTGGTTTTGCCTTAGATGCTGTGAGTGTATTGTACCAGTTGCAAAAGCATGGAAGAATTTCCCTGTGCTCCCTGCAGGTGCCCGGGGTTATTCTTGAGACTCACAGGGGCTGAGACAAGCAGCTCTTGGGTTTGGCAGGGGAAGAGTTCCCCCCGGCTCTGTGGGTCTTCCTGTGACTGGGAGACCCTGGGCTGGGCTGTGGGGAAGATCCCCAAGGTGGGGGCTTCCCAGCACCCCCATATTGGACTGCATGGGCAGGCACCCAGTCCCAAGCACTCCTTCTCCCTCCATCCTGTGGTAGCAGCTAAAGCAATCAGCAGCTGGCAACAATGTGGGGGGTGGAAATCCCCTCAGTTTCCCAGGGCTGCCTGGGCTGGGGAACCCAGGCTGGAGAAAACCTTCTGAAAGGGAGGCTCCACTAAGATGGGCCAGCATTCAGAAGGGGTTTTCTTAACCCACTGTCAGGGGACACCAGAGAGTTGGGGACACTTGGCTGGGCTGGCAATAGCCAGCAAGCTGGGAGACATGCTCTAGTACCCATTGCCTACTGGCTTGGGTGAGTGCAGGCCTCCCCCTGCCTTTCCCAGTTGAAAACTGAATGTCAGCTTAGTTAGTTATTGGTCCAACATACACAGCTTAGAGGAAGCTTCCTATCTTGAATCGATTCAACCTCAGGCTTTTTGACTGTCTATATTTAGCCTGTATGTTCTTACATACTCTCATATACTCCCTAGTTTTCTGTTTGAAAGGAATAGGTGTCATCAACATTAATTCAGTTGTTCCTGAAAACAAGCCTGGAAAAAGAAAACAGTAGATTTTTGAGTTGTAAGTGACCAGTCATCAACTTGTCCCCCAAACTTTTTCCCTAAACATTTTTCAAATGTATTTAGGGCTTAGACCAGGAACTTAAAATTTGACTAAGGAAGTCAAGTACTTTTAATTTTTTTTAAATGAAAATCCATCTATACTGACCCAGTTGAAAGTTTCTGAAAAAAGTATCTAAACATATAGTTTGGTACTGAACATTCCCAATCCCCATGGAGTTCTTTTACTTAGTAATTATATTGGTCTAGTAACAAAAGCACAGAACTAGAGTCCTGGATTAAGGGAAACAAGGTAGCATCAATAGGAAGCACTTTCTGACATGTCTTTGATCTATAGGGAGAATTACTAGTTACAAAGAGAGAATCATGGGTTCTAGAAGTCTCATCACTCCTGATTTGTGGTGTTAATCCTTTTCATTGCACAGTCATAATTACAAAGCAAGGGTTATACCAATTTTTGGAGACAAGTGGGTATCATTCATCCCATGTTGATGATGACTGCACCAGGTCACTTATAGATGTATTTGGAGTAGAACCCAATGCCCATGACTTTATGAGGGAGCAGTTCAGAAGGGATGCTCCCTGAAAAGAAGGTAAGCCCTTAGATTGTCAGCTGCTTAAGTTGTCTGGCATGTGTAGTTACTACCATTTAAGGTAACCTTATCCAGCTGTCCCAGCATGGATTCACTGGAGCACAAGACACCTTGATCACTCCACCTCCTAGTTCCAGCATGGACCCAGCTCAAGCACATCTTTGTGTCAGGTTCATGTGGAATATGACATTCTGGCCCTGTGCCACTCCTACACTGGGAGGATTTCCCAAGGCACTGATCATCCTCCCATGAGTAGAGCACAATAGGGAAAACTTAAAAGGGCCACAGTGGAAGAATCTGGCTCTAATGTTTCTAATGTAGCAGTTCTACTCCATCACACATTCCTTCAAAAAATGTGTCAGATGTATATATGCTGCTGTGCTGCTCCAAATTCAAGATTAAATTTTACTCTAGAGCCAGAAATTCAACACAAAATGGCTAGTTTTTCGTAAATGGTCCACTTATGGGTATTTATTATATGTTCATTTACATACTATAATAAGTAGATGTAGTAGAGAAAGAGAATTAGGGGGAAGCACGGTTGTTTTCTGTGTCTTCTCTCACTGTCCCTGCTGGCCCCAACCCTTGAGACTTAACAAGCAGGGTTTGCACCCTGGGCAAACCCTGCAGGAAAGTGGGGCAGGGAGGTGCTAGAGAGGTGGAGGCTATGAGAGAAGACACAGGAGTCTTACCTACATGGGGGACCCCAAAACATCTCTCGCTGCTGCTGCTGCCACTGCCATCAAAGTGGCTCCCTTGCTGTGGCTCTTACAGAAGCAGCACAGTGACTGGGAACCCAACTGCAGCTGTAAGATCAATGCTGTAAGGTTTCTTTTGCTGCCCAGGAGTAGTTTTCATGGCAGTGGAATGATTCTGGCATCTCTCCTAAGTGGGTGCCCAGGGTTGATATCCCACTTGCCCACCCCACCCCCTTTTGTTCCTTCCTTCCTTCACATTCTTACCTTTGCCACAGTATCTTCTGTCATGATGGTGAAGACTATCATGATGAACATGAAACAAGGGACCATATTAAATTTAAGAAAGCATTAACTCTGGTGGTTCCTAATTTTTGAGTGCTTGATGACTGCAACCTGAATGCTCTTTAAACAGAGAAAATATCTGCTGTGGGTATGTTTATGTGAGACATTAGAAGCACAGTAGACTAATTCTACTGAGCATTAGTGTCACAGTGAAAGCCATACTGATCATAGAATCAGAGGAAGTTAGGATTGAAATGGACCTCAGAAGGTCATCTAGTCCAGCACCTTGCTCAAAGCAGGACTAGCCCAATTGGGTCATCACAGCCAAAGCTTTGTCTAGCTGGGTTTTGAAACCTCCCAAGTATGGAGCTTACATCACTTCTCTGGTAACCTGTTCCAGTGTTTTATTACCCTCCTAGTGAGAAAATTCTTCCTACTATTTAACCTAAACTTTTCTTGCTGCAACTTCAGACCATCGCTCCTTGTTCTTTCATCTGCCACCACTGAGAACAATTTAGCTCCATCCTCTTTTGAACCCTGCTTCAGGTAGATGAAGACTGCTATTAAGTTCCTTCTCGTCTCCTCTTCTCTAAGCTAAATAAGCACAGTTCCCCTAGTCTTTCCTCATAAGTCATGACTCCCAGCCCCTTTACCATTTTTTGTCCTCTGCTGGACTTTCTCCAATTGTTCCACATCTTTTCTGTAGTGAGAAGGGACCAAAACTGAAAACAGTAGTCCAAATGTGACCTCACCAGTTCTGAATAGAGGTGAATAATCACTTCCCTTGACCTACTGGCAACTCACACACATAACAATGCAGCCAAGTGTGCTGTTAGTCTTCTTGGCAACAAGGGCACACTGCTGACTTATATCCATCTTATTGTCCACTGTAACCCTCAGGTCCTTTTCTGCAGAGCTGCTGCCCAGCTAGTCGGCCCCCAGCCTGTACTGGTGCATGGGATCATTCCATCCTAAGTGCAAGACTTTGCACTTGTTCTTGTTGAACCTCATGAGATTTCTTTTGGCCCAAGCCTCCAATTTGTCTAGGTCACGCTGAATGTTACCCTCCAGTGTATCTACTACTCCCCCCAGCTTGGTGTCATCTACAGACTTGCCGAAGGTGCACTGTATGCCATCTTCCAGGTCATTGATGAAGACATTGAACAAAACTGGTCCCAGGACCAACCCCTGTGGCACTCCACCTGATACCGGCTGCCAACTAGACATCAAGCCATTGATTAATACTCTCTGATGTATCAGCCAGGTTGCCATCCATCTTACACTCCATTCAGCCAGCCCATACTTCCTTAACTTGTCTGTGAGAATGTTGTGGGAGACTGTATCAAAAGTCTTGCTAAAATCAAGGTACACCACATCCACCAGTCTCCTCGCATCCACCGAGCCAATCACCTCATCATAGAAGGTAATCAGGTTGGGCAGACATGACTTGTCCTTGGTGAATCTTGCTGACTGTTCCTAATCACCCTTTTCTCCTCCAAGTGTTTACAAATGGGTTCCTTGAGGATCTGCTCCATGATTTATCTAGGAACTGAGGTGAGGCTGACTGGTCTGTAGTTCCCTGGATCTTCCTTTTCCCCTTTCGTAAATATGGGCACTATGCTTGCCCTTTTCTAATGTGCTAATCTGCAGTAAAATTAGTCTACTGTGGATTATCATCATGTAAAAGACTTGTACCAGCTGATTCTGTTGTATTATTGCACATGTAGACATACCCTGCGATATATAAATCAAATCCAGAATAGTCGTGGTGATAAATGACTATTTATTTTATCTTAAAACCTGAAACTCAATACTGCAGAAACAAAAAGCAATTTCTTACAAGATTTAAAGCCAACAAAACTTGAGCTAAAGAAATATTTATGGCTTTTCCTATGTATGTCAAATGTCAATGTTGTAATCAGTATTTCTAAAAATAAAATAGTTTATCCAAATAGATGGTTCTGTTTAACTTTAGTTAAAACTGAAATTTATTTTTTATGTATTGTACAGGTAATAAAAACTCAGTGTGTAAACCTGCTGTCCCTGAGAAATATTGTAAGAATAAGCAAGTAGAGAGAGAGAAACAGCAGAGTCATAATTTTATAAATATTTGTAGTTCCTGAAATTTAAAAAAAATCAATGTTGATTGTATTTTTATTCCCTCTAAGTCATATTGCAAAGCCTATTAAAAAAGTAGAAGACAGATTTTTTTAGTACACAAATTCTAAAGCTGCAGCCAATCGATGCTGATTAGATTTACAGTTTAACTGCTGTTTATATAGTTTTCATTGGAGCATTTTCTCCTAGACTATGGTTCTGGACAGATCTATACAATAGGAATAGCTTTAATCTCATTTACTGACAGGCTGACTACTACAGTGCAATGCAATTTAGCTCTCACTAAGCCCAGTATTTCTTCTCCCCTTCACTTATGGCAAACCTCACTTGATTTGAAGTGAACAACATTGTACAGTAATTCACAAGCAGCAGGCCATCAGTTGTGCATTTTCTGATCAGTTCCCATCCACTGGCATGATCATTTTCATCTTGTTATGTCTTTCATGTTTCAGTGAACAAAAACGTTAAGAGATAATGTACTGCAGAGGTTTGCATGTACACGTATCTTTGCTGTACTTTATGTCTTATCAAAATTGCTTTGGCAGGGAAAACAAAAACAAAAAAACTTGGAATTGAGAAAAAATTCTCTACTGCAGTGCAGTGAGTCCTGTTCTTGTGGTATCATCTGACAAAAGGCAGGTGGTGATACATATGGCTTACTGACATTATACATCTCGTACACTTTAGAGTCACACAATGCTGAAAATGTGAGATTAGCTGCAATTTATAGCTGTGAAGTCTTGCTGAAATGATCTAGTGTTTCTTGTTGAACTTCAGCCTATTCTTTCCCAGAGATCAAAATTCAGCTATGCACATACTTTCAGGTGAGCCTTAGAGCCATCTATTTATGGATTTTGCCATCTGGATTGCATTTAAATAGTGCTGTCTCCCTGCAGCAGCTGTAAGCCCAATGATTCTGAAAGTGGCCACATGATTTCTTATCAGACTGTTAAACTGACTGAAGAGTCTGGAAACACAATCCTGGAGTTTAATACTACGATATCCAAAATCATACTTCAATAAAGAAATAAAATATGTCTGACTGAATTAAACAAAACAAATACTAGATTATATTAAGCAGGACTATTTAGCTTCCTCCATAAATGCAATACACCTGGCTCATAACTGAAAAAATAGGCAATTATACAGAAACAACTACAATGTAATGTAGTCCTTTTTAACTATTTCTAAGCTATTCTGTTCCCAATAACATCTCTGGACTGAGTTTGAAGCACAATTTAAAGGTTGCATGCAATGATTACCTAATGTTTTAATTAGTTTATTTCCTCTTATTTAATTTTGCAATATTAATAAAGAAGTTGCATGCCCTTAAATTCCAGGCCACAACATTTCAGCTCAGTTTTTCTAATACTACTTACTATTCCATATTATAGGCTAGAATAATGCCTGTATCTCCATGTGCATCCTCTATTACCACTAGTAAACATAAATATGAATCATGTAGATATACATGAATCTTGTAGATCTGGGCTCTCAGATGCAGGCTTCCATCCTCAGGGGCTTCTGATGTGCACCCATGGCTAGGAGCTCAGTCATTTGACGGAGCTCCCAGCCACAGGGGTGCACCTGGCTACACAGTCATTTAATAGTGTAATACGAACCAGCCACAAAATTCTTCCACATTTTTTGTAAAATTACTTTATGGCTTATTCTCTCTTTTTCACACCATTAATTGATTGAACATGTAGCCAGGTCACAACTTAAGATACGATTAACCAGTGAATTATGTCGTAAATATAACGTGGCAGTGGCCTTAAAGTAGCAATGAGCATATTCCGATGATCATAGCTGAAAGAGAGAGAGCACCTAAAAATAAGAACTAGAAAAATAGCCATATGAAATGGCAATATTGCTTGGCTCAGGCCAAGTTCAGAGCAAATAGTATATCTATTGGGATTTGGGAGTATAAACATGTCCTGAATGTTGCAGAGAATTTGTCATGAGCTCTCCAAAGCTGAGAAATTTCTCTTACATATAGGAATGAACTTGAACTGCTCTAAATTGACACCTATGGGCATTTGTACACATGATGGTCATCACAATGTACATGTGACAAAAATGTTGTTTGTGTGGCTTAATGGCAGCACATGTTACATGTGCACCAGTTGGAGGCGGGGGTTAGATGAGTTTGCATAGTTGAAAATTAAATTATATCTAGAGGTAGTTTAGTTTGCAACAATGTATTTCAGCTGTCAGCTTCCCAATCTCCCTCCCCCCCCCTCCCCCGGCTGCAGGAAAGGTGGGCAGACTTTGCCACAGGAAAAAAAAAAATCGGACTCCTCACCACTTCTGCTCTCAGAAAATGCCTGCTGAAGGTAGAAGCAGCAAGGGGCCTGATCCTTTCTTTTTGGCAGAGCCAGCCTGCCTGCCTCTCCTGTGGCTGGGGGGCAAGCTGCCAGTGGGCTGAGTGACCCCTGAGCTGTGGGGGGCCCTGGTCCTTCCCTCTGCAGTGGCAGTGCCACCTGGGACCACCCAGATGGGCTGATAGCAGGCCAGGTGCTATCCCAGCTTGGAGGCAGCACCTGGCTTGATCTAGCTATTCCCTGATTCCGCCTGCTGGAATCCCGCTGTGTGCTGCTCCCTGGGTGGACTCAGGGAACAGTTGGATTAGGCCAAGTGTTGTCTCTGAGCTGGAGCAACACCCAGCCTGCTACCAGCCTAACCTGGATGGCCCTGGGGGATGCTGCTGCCATGGAGGGAAGGACTGGGCCCTCCCACAGCTCAGGGGCTCAGACTGCTGGCAGCTGGTCACCTGACTGCAGGCAAGCTCTGACTCTGATATCTATCTAGATAGATAGATAGATAGATATATTCAGAGATGTTACAGGGAGGATTCTGTTCCCATATATATATGGGAACAGAATCCTCCCTGTAACATCTCTGAAAAATTGAAATGTTGGGTTTCAATTAAAAACCCACCATTTCAATTTAGGGGATATCAAATAAAACCTGGAATACTAAATTCCTGTCATGTATACAAGTGCCCTATTGCAGTATCAAAATGCATAGCTACTGTGATTCTGCAATGTTAGGTTGATCTGAGTGTAGAGTCTGAGCCTACACAAAAAGACCAAATGTTTGCAAACTCCTATTAGTTGACAGACCCCCAACCCTCCCAAAAGAAGGAATTAAAAAGCTACAATAACTTAAAACACCAGAAAAGTCACCAAGCTATGTGTTGTAACTTGTATGATATTATAATATTTAGAATGTGATGATCATCATGGTTTATAACTAAAGATGAAGATGTTCACTTAGGAGCTTATGTGGAATTAAGATAACTCAGTGTTCCTAAATCCATCATAAATTTGAGTTTATTGACGATTCTTCAACTGTAGGATATAAAATGTACTTGAAAATTTATCTCCTGCTGGTTCATCATATATTTTTTCTTATTAAATGTTGCTTGATTTCTCATTCCACAAGAAAGGTGGAAAGACTGCAGGTAATGTCTGTATTAAAAGTGTGAACAAATTAGGGAGGGAAAAACATTTGCAAAGCATATTTTATTTGAAGTGCACTATATTCATTTTTATTGTTTAATCTCACTTAAGTTCTGTTTGGGAACACTGGGTACATTTACACATGTTTTAATGCAACACAATAAACTTTGGTGCAGTTTGCACTGGAGTTTATTGTTCCCAGGTACAGCATTTAGATGTGAGCCCAGGACAATTGAACCTTGAGCCAGAGTAGCTCAACACTGGCTGGCAGGGAGCCCAGGAGGTGATCCTGTCAGCCTGGAGCTGCACCATCAGGGTTCAACATGTTGCAGAGGGGCTGCCTGGGGCACAAGGGTGCCCCAGCTAGTCAGGCAGCACCCACACCATAGCATCCTTATAGCCCAGCCAGCCCCAGTCACCATCTACATGTACAAGACCCACACTTTCCCTGATCTTTCTCTTGCTGCTGACATATTTGTAGAAAATCTTCATAGTTTCATGGTAGTTTGGGGTCAGAAGGGACCTGAACAGATCGTCTAGTCTGGCCCCCCGCCACTGGCCAGAGCACACACTGGGATCACATGACCCCAGACAGGTATTTGTGCAACCTCTTTTTTAATTTAACCAAGGTAGGAGCGAGGACCACTTCCCTAGGATGTTGGTTCCAGATCCTAGCCACCCTAACAGTGAAATAGTGGCTCCTAATTTCTAACCTGAACCTATTCTCCAGCACTTTCTAGCCATTGTTCCTCGTCACCCCAGGTGCTGCTGGGGGGAATAGGGCCCTTCCTATTTGCTGCTGATCTCCCCTAATGATTTTGTAGGCAGCCACCAAATCCCCCCTCAGCCTCTGCTTGCTGAGGCTGAACAGGTTCAGGTACCTCAGCCTCTCCTTATAGGGCCTTCCCTGTTGCTCTCCAACCAAGTGGGTGGCCCTCCTCTGAACCCTCTCAAGGCAGGCCACATCCTTCTTAAAGTGTGGTGAACTGAGCTGGATTCAGTACTCCAATTGTGGCCTGACCAATGTCACGTAGAGGGGGGGTATCACCTCTCTGGACCAGCTTGAGATGCATCTTTGGATGCATGACAAGGTGTGGTTGGCTTTGCTGGCTGCGGTCTGACATTGGCAGCCCATGTTCACCTTGGAGTCGATAATGACTCCAAGATCACTTTCTTAGTCTGTGCTCACAAGCGGGGAGCTCCCCAGCTTGTATGTATGCTGTGGAATCCTCCTCCCCAGGTGCAGCACCCTGCATTTATCTACATTGAATCCCATTCTGTTACCATCCACCCACTTCTGTAGTCTGTCTAAATCTAATTACAACTTCTCTCTCCCTTTGAGTGTGCCTACCTCTCCCCAGATTTTGGTGTCATCGCCAAACTTGGACAACGTGTTTTCCCCCCATCACAGGGAGGACACAAGGGACAGACCCCGAGAAGTCAAGGGGGATCCCTGGGGGCCGGAATGCCCCAGGGAAGACAAGGAGAGAGAGAAAATGGTGAAGAATCTCTTACCTGCAGCCGGAGCTGTGGCAAAACCAGAAACAGTGATGGGACTTACAGGCTTGTTAGCCGTATCTTTTTAAAACTGCGGCCAGCTGGGGAGAGGCATGGGAGAAGCTGGCACAGGGGGATAAAAGTTGTCGTGAGTGAGGCAGTGGGGGAGAGACTGGGAAGTGTGTCAGCAGGGGAGGTATTCCTGGGACCCCTTTTAGGGGTTAGAGAAGACAAGACCTCCTCTCACGGGGCAGAAGGCTGACTTGAAGTCCATCATGAGGAAGACACCAGTGGTGGTCCAGAGGGAGAGGAAGCCAACACATCGCATCCTGACAGAGGACTCAAGGGAGGGAATCCAGGACATCAGAAAGATGAAGGGGGCAGCCAGAGTTGGCCCTGAGGAAGAAGGGAGAGCAACGAAACCCAAGGTGTTGAGCCAGGTGGGATTGGTGCGGGTTTGGCCAGGCTCCAGAAGCAGCCCCAGGCGGGTAACGAAGAGCTTAAGCAGCAGGAGAGGCTGCAGGAAACAAGCTCCAGTGGCATAAAGCTGCCCAACAGGGAACACAAAGTAGGCAGAACTGGAGGGATCATCGAGGGTCCAGCTAACTCGCAGATGACCCACCGTAGGGAATGGATAAGGTGGTAGCCACCATGCGTGGGCATGCATAGGACAGGGCCAGTTAGAAACTCTCAGGCTAGGCTGGCCTATTTTGGTGTAGTCAGGAGGCCACAGGTATTGATAGTATTCTTTCTTTTGTGTGTTTTTCTGTTTCCCACCTTTGGAGGGGTTGGGAGGTTGTGGCATAGAACCATAGTGTTGGCTCAATCAGAAGAAGGGTTTTGTATAAAGAATCGAGATGACTTGGCAGACCCATAAAGCATAACTCTGATTTGGGTAATTGGGTTAGGCCTAATATGTATTTTCAGGAGAGCCCAGAATACCTGCAAGCAGGGTTCAGGCCAAGAGAGATATCAGTGACCTGTCGTGGCTGGGTTCAGGGTGAGGTATGGGGCGGTTGGAGCCTCACAGAAGACTGCCACCTAGAGGTCCCAGATGCAGGCAAGCCCCAGTAGTTGGACCCCACCACTGAAAGAATAACTGAAGTCATGGCAGGTGGGATTGGGGAAGAGACTACCCCGGTGAGAGACATCCATTCAACTACACCACAGGGACGGAGGGATGGACAGCCATACACATCCAAAGCTGGGTGACATGTGACCAGATGATCGAAGCCTGACGGGTGCACCCCACCCCCCGTCCAAGTTGCTGATGAAGATGTTGAACAGTGTAGGCTGCAGGACCTTCTTATTACCCTTCATACTTGAGCTCTGAGCAATCAAACTGGTTATTTATATAAAGTGTATTTCCTCCTCCTTTTCTCCCCTGCCTGGCCTTCCTGAACAGTTTATACTTGTCCATGACAGTGCTCCAGTCATGTGATCTATCCCACCAAGTCTCTGTTATTCCAATCACATCACAATTCTGGGACTATGTGAAGGTTTCCAATTCCTGCTTGCTTCCCAGACTCTGTTCATTTATGTACAAATATTTGAAGTAACAAGCCAATTGCCATGCTTTCTCAGGAAAACTGAGAAGGCCTCCTCTGTTGCCTTCTTCTGCTTGTGCTTTCCCCAGGTCACCCACTTTCTCACTTACCTCAGGGCTTTGGTTTCTAACCCTGTCGTGGAAGCATTTTTTTTAAGTGTTTCATTTTTTGCAAATAAAAATAGTATTTTAGAGCTAATGAATGGTGTCAAACCCCAGACTAAAGTCTACAAAACGGAACAGCAGGGAAAACTTTTACAATCTTCCAAATTGTGTATCTCCAAAGCCCCTCAAACCCATTTAGAAGGAACCACCTGTCAGTGAGAAGGAAGTTCCTTTTCTTTATTTCGAACCTTGGCTTCTCTCCTAGGACTGCCAGCAAAGGCAATTCAACCTAAAGGTACTTCCATGCCTTTTATATGGGGAACCTCAAGACAAATAATTTTTTCACATAACCCAATTTGTTTGATTTTAGATTTTAACTGGTTTTCAATCAGTGAGCTAGAGGTAAAATATTTCTACCCCTCTTCATTTATCTATTCAAGACTCAGTTCAAGTTACAGACTCTAACAAAATTAACCTTACTGGGTGTACCCAGATGAGCCCACACATGCCTCTTGCAGCATCTCATACCATTTTGAGATGCTGCAAGAGGTATGTGGGGGAACAAAAAAACATTCCCTGTACTGCAAATTTGCAGCAGGGGGGCAGAATTACATGCCTGAATATCCAGGAGTCAAACAGTACCCTAGAGGGAAAAAATGGGTCAGGGCACAGTCCCAGACCATGCCCTGAGGCAGCTGGAGGCTCAGTCCTCCACAAAGATTCTCTGGCAGCCTGCCAGTGTCTCTGTGATTGGTCCTTTCCCCAGTCCTGAAGCATGCTGCCTGCCCATGCAGGCCACTGGAGATAAGCTGGAGACTTCCCCTGCTCTCTCCAGCCTCCTGCTCATTCTCTGCTACTGCTGGGGGGGCAGGCTGAGAGAGAAAGCAAAGAGCTCAGAGAATGAAGGAGGGCGGGGGAAATGAATGGGGGGCAGAGGCAACCAATGGGAATAGGAAGAATGACCCTTCTTCTCATTCTTCTATTCTCTCCAACCTCCTGCTTGTTCCTCTTATACAGCTTCTGGAGACTGGAGAAGAGCAGGGGAATGAGCAGGGAGTTGGAGACCAGCAGGGTGGTCAGGGGGGAGCAGTAGCCCTGGGGGGGGCGGTCCTAGGACCCTATAGGCAGGGTAGTCCATGTGCTGGGGGGGGCAGGGGACCATTAGCAATGTGTAGGGGGTGCATACAGGTGCATGTGCACCTCCTGAGCTTGACGGTGCACCCCCTCAGAAAAGGCACCGTTGACATTATCAGTGGTGCCTATGCACAGTCGCTGCTTGCCACCACCACCCCTCTGCCACCAGTGGCATCTGAAGGCAGTCAGCGATCACCACTGGCCACCACTGTCACTGCTGGTAGCATCTGCAAGAGCTCCCCACTTACCACTGCCATCATGCTCCCACTGCCACCAGTGCTGCCATGCCCCACCAGCCACCAGGTGCACATGGTATTTATACAGGGGACCCACCCCTCCTAAATATCTCCCACACCCACAGTTTCCCCACACTTACCCACACAGTGACTCACATCCCTCCACACCCACCCACCTCCCCCCACCCCCCTTCTACAAACTCCACCCTCCTGCAAACTCCACATCCCATCACACACCCACCATGTGATAAGGAAACCCAAAGCAAACATTAAAACATAGATATTTGGATTTATTTTAGTATATTGCTAGAGACACTGGTAGGCTTCCAAATTTCTTTAACATTGTAAATATAGGAATAAAACTTTGCCCATCTGATCAATCCCCCTTTCTCTCTCTCTTTTGTTCTAATTGTGTAAGTATGTGGTTTTGGGGGTATTTTAAAAAGTGAATTTGGGATGCTGCTTCATCAGTCTAGCTGACACAAGGGCTGAGTGTCCCCAGATACCAATTCGCTGGGCCCAAGAAGATCCTATTTGTAACATTCAAAATAGCATCGGCTCTCAGGCCCACCTGGCTAATGAGTGCCCCTATTGTATGGGAGCTAGTGGGTGAATGTTATAAGAAATTACTTGGGACAACTAATGAAAAAAACAGGATAGGAGTGTTATGTGGATCAAAGGGTCAAAACATGAAAATTAGTAAGCTTGGTGGGGATCATCAGTCCTCAAGGCATCCAAGGTGCTGGTATACACCAACCACTGGTATTCTGCCCAGAAATGTGCGTGGATAAGTAAGAGAAAAGTGGCCCTTCAGTCTCTGGGCATCTTCCTAGCCACAGCCTTCTTTCTGGTCAAGTGCAAGGTCCACTTGGCCAGGGCCAGAAGGAGGTTGACCAGGAGGTCCCAGGACTTGGATGGGGTGTGGATGGGCTGACCAAAATCAAAAAGGTGGGGGGTGAAATTCAACCAGAACCTCAAAAGGAGGGGCTGGAGGTGGAGGGGCTGCAACCTGGTGCACTCGATGGCCCTGTACTCCAGGGTCTCCCTCTGCCCGCAGAAGGGGCAGGAGCCTGGGGTGTCTGTGAAGCTCACCATATACACTCCAGTGGCAATGGTTCCATGGAGGAGCTGCCAGCTGAGGTCTCCAGTGGCTCATGGGATGAGGGTGGAGTGCAGAATGAACCACTGGGGTGGCCCAGCTATGCCCTCATCGAGCAGGTCCTACAATTTCATGTAACACGAGGGTCACATGATGGACAGTGTGGTGCATGAGCATGTAGAGGTGGCGGCAATGGATGGTGGAAAAGTGGACCGGTCTGGTGCCCTCCAGCTGGCTCAGGCAGTGCAGTGGGGAGGCACTGGCCCCACAACAAACTCCGGTGGACTGAAGGACATGGGGAGGAGGCAGGGACTGCTGCTGCACAGGACCTGGTCAAAAAATGCAAGGGCATTGGGAGGTAGAACAGATTTCACCTCCTGGGCCAGATGGCAGGTTGCAAATGTTGTGGGTAGACCCATGAACCTGGCCAGTGTAGTGGGGTCCACCCACTCCCACCTATTGTAGTCCAGAAGGTCTCCAATATGGGTGACACCAGCCAGGATAAACCTCTGTCACAGCCAGGACACCTCTGCCATCAATGCCTCCAACTGGAGGTTCCAAAGGAGGGGCCTGATGAGCAGGTTGGCACCCTTGTGACTGTTGTGGTGGACCTAGAGGTGGCAACCAGCCTCCAGGCCTGCAGGGGGTCCTAGTAGAAATCTGGGAGCCTTTGCAGGTCCCACAGGGAGAAGCCCCACAGGGTGAGGAGCTGCCAGTCATATTGGAGTCACTGGAGATGGTAAAGGAAAGTGTGCCCCAAGTGGTCCCATGCCACACGGGTACCAACACCATATAGTAGTCACTGCAGGTCCTGAAAGTAGAAAGCCAGGACCTGGCTGCACAGGCAAACCAGGCCCTCGCCACCCACAAAGGGAGGCTCAGGCCCTCTGCAGTGACCCAGTGCTGTCCCAGCCAGAAAAACTCCAGCACCCACGTTTGGAGTCCTGCCAGGACCTCAGGGGGCATAGACACAGTGTGTAATTGGTGCCAGAGCATGGAAAGAACCATCTGGTTTACCACCAGCATTCTCTCATGGAGGGAGAGACATCTTAGGAGCCCTGGCCATGCCCAGAGCTGCTCCACCACCCTTGCCTCCACCTGGTGCCAGTTCTCTGGCAGGGAGGGGTCTGTGGAGGACAGGTAGACCCACAAGTAGAGCAGCAAGCCCACGCTCCAGTGGATCCCATGGAGCATGGGTGGGAGTGAGCCCCCCTGCCACCCATCACCCACTGCCAAGCCAAAGCTCTTGACCCAGTTGACCTGGGCAAAGGGGGGCACTGAGTACAATGCCTGGCAGGCCTCCACCTGTGCCAGGTCACTGAGTCCTAGACCATGAGAAGTACATCATCAGCATACACTGACAGGACCAGCTGCACCGCCAGCTCCTGGCACATCATCCCTGCCACCTGCTTCTGCAGGAGAACAAGGAAGGGCTCTATGGCCAAGATGTACAGCTCACCTGACAGAGGGCAGCCTTGACACACCACTCTTCTGAATGGGATGGACTCCATCAGGGTCCAGTTGAACTTGACCAAACACTCTACAGAGGCGTACAACACCTGGAGAGCCCATGGAGAACTCGCACAAAGCAGGGCCCGAAGCCAAGGCCCACAGCATGCCTGTGAGGTACCCAAGATCCACTCTGTCAAACACCTTTTCCTGGTCCAGGGATAAGAGGGCAAAAGGCAGGCCCTCCTGGCGCACTAGCTCCTGGAGGTCCTGAACAAGGTACAGGTTGCTGAAGATGGAATATCCAGGGACCATGTACGTCTGGTCAGGATGGATCACATCCATCAGCACAGACTACAGGCGCAGTGAAATAGCCTTCACTGCCACCTTGTAGTCCATGCAGAGGAGGGACATGGTGTGCCAGTTCCTCAGATCGCAGGGATACCCCTTCTTTGGCAGGAGGGTTAGCACATCCCTCCAGCACAACAGGGGGAGCTCCCCACTTCTCTCAGATTCAACCCAGATCATGGCAAGGTCCAAGCTGAGAACATCTCAGAAAGCCCAGTAGAACTCTGTAGTCAGCCCATCGATGCCTGCTGGCTTGTTGCCAGGCATCAAGTGGGGGGATGGTGGCCAAAAACTCAGCCAGAGTGAGAGGAGCAGCCAGCTTCTCAACTCTGCCAAACTCTGTCACCTGCCTCCCATGCCTGAGCACATGCATAGACACTCTTAATGTCTCAAGAGGTATGCAAACCATGGAAACAAAGCCAGCGGTGTACCAATTATTCCATAGGTAGACTCTTTTACCACAATGTCCCTCCTTGTCAGTTTGAAACAGAATGTAGCATGTGGTCCATAAAACAGGCATCTATAATGAGTCATTAATGTAATAATGAAAAGTATATTTATAACAGTGCAACAGCTGTATGGCTACATTGCAAAATAAACTGTTTTGAAACTGGGCAATTTATGTAGGCTTTGGAATGTCATTTTACAAGAATTAGAGAGAGAGATCCAGTAGGTAATCTAATCCATTATGTATTTTTAAAAATGA